>NW_027271692.1:0-327500 GCF_040938485.1 Diadema antillarum
AGAAAAATTTTTCGGAGAAAGCAACCATACATTTTGATAGAATACGTTGCGGGCGTCGCGTGTACCGATTTTCGGCGCGATCGCGCGTTCCATAGGCGAGATCTGAAAATAGCATAGCCAAAAAAGCCCAGCCTGATTAGGGTTAATGCTAACTGAATTGCTTACTCGATCCCCTCTTAATCCCCTTTGTGTCTCCATGGCCTTTCTGTTGGACTGAGGCACATTAGATTGGTATGTCTGAGTGGACTGGCTAACTTGCAATTAGGTCAAGTTCAGAAGAATTCTCAGAATGCTGATAACAAAACTACAGCAAGTTACAGCTCAGCGTCTGGATGCATGCAGGGTTTAGTTTGGGCAAGGGGAGACTAAATCATTGCTGTATATTTTAAGGTACTTGTATGTTTGCGAGGCGATCATAATTAGTGCCTCCAATAAATCAGTTGTCCAGTGTATAGTCTCCAAGATGGGAAATTGCATTTTTTTTTTTTTTTGCTCATAAAGTGAAAATACTTCTTTGTCGTGCCCTCAATTGGGCTTTACATCTGTGATGTGAATGCCAAGAAAATGCAGCCTACCGGGTTGGACAATGGAAACAACTGTTTCATGCATGTTCAGAGCATCACTTTTTGCCTAATTAGCATTGTCTCAGCATTTGCGTCTCATTAACCCGTTGAGGATGAGTCCCGAGTATACTCGGGCAAGTGTCTATGGGAAATGCGTGTTGTAGAAAAATCAGTTCGTCCTCAATGGGTTAATGTGGTTATTTGTTACTAATTCAAAAAATATATTGTGTATACAGTAATGGGCAGAGAAGAGCTACAGTTAAGACAGAGTAGTGCAAAGAGGAATTTATTTGTCAGGGCGTCGTAAAGGGCGTACCTTGTACATGGGACTGTGCAGAATGGACTCCACAGACAGCACAGAAACTATCGTCAGGATCTCTTCTCTACATAACGAACAAAAGGACAAAAAAAAAAACTGTCATCTTCAAATTGGCAACAAAAAGAACACTGAATGAAAAGAAGAATGTTTTACAGGCACACTTCATGAATTACTGACATCTAAAACATTTCAACATTTACACTCGTCTGACAGCACTGTAAGTTTTGATAACTTATAATCATTCATATTTGTGTTGATGCTTCACATCAAAATGGCATTCATTGGGAAATTCTCCATTGCGGATAAATAACAGGTTGCATAGCAACCAATGTAACATCAGCAATTTTACTTCCAGGGTTATTGATACTGTGAAATATGTCATTAAGAATTGTATAGAATGTCTTTGAGACATCTGTCTGGCTTGTTCTTTGATGGATGGACGCAATGACTCTTCTGACTTAATATAGTGATGAAAACTAAATTACATCTTAGAATTAATCCTTACTTGGTCAAGTTTTCATGTACTTTGAAAGAAAGGATAGTGACAACATGGGTGAAATTTGTGTTTTCATAACTTAGAAAATTCCTTACCCTGAACTGATAGACAGGACATGACAGATTTCTGCAAATTATTTTCTAGATACATCATATATTCATGCAGTTTATTTTTTTTTTCAAATTTCACAAAACAACTGATATTAGGTGAAACTAACACACCAAAGTACTGCCTCCAAAACAACAAATGGATTGTACACCATGTACATGAATATCATTAGAAAGTACTTCATATGTATGCTGAAAGGGATTACCCTAAGTTTCAAATTTCCTGGGGCTTTTAATTGTTGAATTGAACCAGTCGAGAAATTGCCCTACAAACCAAAATTTGCGCAATATACGCCATATGCAGTTCAATGCTCAGTGCATTACAAAAGTTTCTGTAACACATCCTCACTTCAAAACCCTTTAGTAATATGAAGGCTACTTTGCTGTTTGGGGGAAGAGGGTGGGAGGTTTTTAGCCTGTGTGCTTATTCACAATGCATGACCTTTGACCCTATGCCCACATATGAATGCAAGAAGGAATACCAAACTTACAGACATCCGTAGTCCCTTGCACTTATGATGACCTTTGACATTGGCGGGACAAGAGGGTACATCGACATCTCACGACCCGCGCTGGTCAACTACAAATTCATTGGCACAAAGAAATTACAATATCATTCCTAATATTCAATGGGCTTTTCACAGCAGAAGAAACAAACATCTCTGAAAAAAAAACAACAACAGCAAATACAAAAGCAAATACATAAAGAAATGAAAAAATGCAGAGTGAAACCTGACATGGTACATCAAATAATATTTTCTTCAACGGCCTTATTTAGACTTGCATTGTAGAAACATGACTTTGTTATTACTGACAGACAGTGGATTCTTAGATTCTCAAGAGTATTCTTGTGTATATTCCATTCTTTATTATTTCATCATTAGCGAATCAAACAAAATTCAATGGAGGTGTTAAACAAATATTTTCAGAATTGACAGTAATTGTGACTGGTCACTGAGAGGTGAGGTTTATTGTGGTTGGATTGCAAGTGGCCAGTCTGACCTTTAGGTGTTTCTCTCTGCTGACCGCTCCCAGCAGCTCCAGCTGTTTGATGGCTGCTTCCAGAGACTATATGGAAAAATAGATAGATAAGAGAGACAGAATCCTTTAATTCATAATAAAAACATTGTGAGAATAGTAATTTCAAGAAGAGAAACAAAGGCATGCATAAAAAAAAAAACTTTTACGAAATTATGGAACAAAGGAAAACAAACAGGACCCTCCCTTAGTTATCCCCTCCCCCCCCCCCCCCACACACACACACACCAAGTGGATGATGTCGTACACACTTGAGCAAAAGAAAACAGTTTGAACCTAAGCAATGGCATAAAGGGCTCGTATAGTTTTGGTTGAGACCTAACTTCAGGTTTTTAACATGTTTGGGTGAGGTAATGAGAAATTTCTTATGAAATATGAAAGAGCATGTAATTCCAAGAGGGATTCAATGCTTACTTGATGAAAACTGGTTATGAAATGGCCGAGATACCCAAAACAGATCAATACTTATTAAATGTGGGACCCACATTTAATTACAATCGCTTTGTTTTACTTTGTTTCTGGATATCTCAGCCACTCATCAAATAAACCTTGAATTCCTCTTAGAATGGCATGCTCTGTACCATTTCATAACTGGTTTCTTCGTATCTCGCATAGAGTTAAAGGCCAAATCCTCAGCTCCACCAATACTGTACTATCCCTTTAATCACCATACATCTCACAGGACACACCAGACTGAAATGTTTCAGACTTTTAGATGTAACAACAAAAGGAGAAAAAAAAAATCAACACCTCTGACAAACAAAGAAAAAGAAAACATAATGCCTCCGGCGACACTTTGTGGCAGAGGCATAAAAAAACAAAATTACCGTAGAAATACAAAATAGAGATATATCTAACAAAATACTACCCCAATTCTTTGCTGGCAAGTACATACACACACACATGCACAACTAAGTTGGTTTTTCTACTACATAATGTAAAATTGAAGAAAATTTTCTATCAATCACACAAACAGAGTCTTGGTACAAACAATTTGTCTATTTTGGCATCATTTCCTTATTTTTCCTCTACACAAATTTCATTGCCCACATAAAAGGGCAACACAAATTGAACAAATTGAACAAATTTCTCTGGTAGAACGTCAACAAAATGTAGTGTCAGCCTTAGGGTGCACTTACACCTTTGGTAACTTACTTCTCGTGGGGGAGAGTCCATGAAGTCAAAGGTCAAGATATTCTTGATGTTCATGGCAAGAAGCTGGAGCGCAACGCTGGCAACATTACATCTGAAACAAAAACAAACATGGGCGACTTGCACTTAGCCTCAGTTGGTCGTCTCATTTAGAGTAGCAAAATTTGTCACCAGTAGTATCAAATATCTTGTGGGGTGAAAGAAATATCACTTATATTCACATACCATGCTTCTTCATTGCAACTTCATTATGGCTATGAATCTATTCATCACTGCACACAGCTTAAATGAATAAACTTACAACTGTAGATGGTGTTAATTTCTAGACACTTCTCTTTTTTTCTTAATCTACAGAGAGAGAAGTTGAAATGCACTATTATACTTCAGATAAATCATTACAGATAAATGTCTAGAGGTATAAGTAATATCATACATAAATACATTTCTAATCATAATGGCAGCTCACCTCTGTATCTCTGGGACAGTGTTGGCATCCAGTTTACAAAATTCATCTTCTGTGTACAACCTCCAACATGTGCCACTGAAACAAAATAGAGAGGTAGGCTTTCCCAGAATTTGGTCTTTTTGTGACATTTCCTCACCAGATATTCATCAGTGACACTCACAACTATGGTTACAAAAGTGTATATGTGATCCGCCACAACAAAAGGATCCGAAAGTCGCTGACGGCTGAGCTGAGAAAACCAAGTTTGAAATCAGATCATCAAAATAGGATTTCTATTTTTGGCGTAATTTTGTAGTGTAATGTATCGTCTATCATCTGCCAAAATTTCGAAGCTAAATGATCAAAGGCAAGGCAAGAAATCAGCCTTTTTCTGGGCCATGATTTTCCGACTTTCAACGGAACAGAAATATGTCCGAAGATTTGGATTTAGTAGTGCTGCAGATAGACTCCACCCTTAGCAAACAAGGGAGTGATCTTATGGGTGAGAGTGTGACACCTGGTTTGTACTGATTGGTCGTGCGTAGACCGCTGGCGCTAAGCTTGAATAAACATTGCAGAGGTTGCTAGGAGCATACCTTCTATTGTCATGAGGTGGCAACTGTCTTGCCTCCCCTTGATCACGATTGCGTTGGAAGGAAAACTTCGAAGACGGTTTTCTCAAAACGCTGATTTACCAAACCACTCGACATGCTCTAATAAAATCATCAATATCTCCAAAATCGAGTACTTTTATGAGTCGTGTTGTATATGAAAGGAAAGTGGAAAAGTAAGGGAATAAAGTTATGTCATTTTCAGAAAATTGACCTCCCCCGACTTTCAGATCCTTTTGTTGTAGCGGGTCACACATTGATAAAGGTTTCAAAAAGAGACTCTGGGAATCACTGTCTATTATACAGGGTTCCACAGGTATACAGGTAGTCTGCTAGGATTGTTACCTGTCCTCCCTCCCGGCTCGTCCAGTTCTCTGCCAGGCCTGAGCCCGTGAGACCCACTGCACCTTCAGCAGGTCCAGACCACTACCGGGCTGGTAGCTCCTGGTGAGTGGGACCAAAGTGGACCAAGACCAAATCAGATTAAAATCAATAGGAAATGACGGCAACTTTTAGACCTACGCGGCAACATTGGTGATAGGCGGCCAGCTATTAGCATTTTACCAAATATTTCAATATTTCACTAACTCTTCAAAAAAAAAAAATAATAACATGACGACATTCTTGCTGTGCTGCCAACATTTATGCATCATTATTTGTGAGGTTCCAAAGAGTGATCAAACAGATATCTATGTATCAAATCCGCAATATTCACATATGCAATGTGCGCATTTTTCCAAATCATGGGAACCACACAAATTACACATTTTTGTAATTCCAAACATGAACACAGCATACTGTATAGATTGATTTAAATGTATCCTGGCCCTTTACGTGTTATTTACAGTTCATTCCGGATTCACAGGATTTTCATTACTATTGTTACTATTGTTTGATCCGCAGACGTATGTCACAAATGTAATTTGTGAAGATGAATGGAGGTTTTCATATGATTTTCTCTGCTGGACATGAAGAGGTAACTTTTCAGGGAAATTTGTCAGCTCTGCACTTGCTGTAGTCAAGGCCAAACGATCATGTCTTCATCATCTTACTTGGCTTTCACTCGTCCCGTGTCGATGACGTGCTTGATGCCTGGAATCGTAACCGAGGTCTCGGCAATGTTAGTGGCGAGAATGACTTTCCGTTTCCCCTGCATCATGACAAAGACACAGCCGAAAACATTTTTTTTTTTTAAATACAACTAAATCTGGCTCTGAAATACCGGCAGCAAAATCCATTTGTTTGTCAAATTAGATAATCAGAGTTTGTTATACAATTTTTAAGATATATAGGCTGCAGTCCTCAATTTGCTTGTACAAATTGTAAGTTAGAATAAAGGGTGACAGAAACTCAATAATTTCATGATGAGAAGACATCTTGCAAGCCAGGGTCTATGAGGAGTTGCGCAAATTCACTCAAACACGTAGAAAGCTACCAACATACAGACACACACACACACACACACACACAAATGAATACCATGACACATACACACAAACTTACTCATACACACAAACATACTACTATGTAGAAGTATTTATCAGCTGACGAAGCACACCATTCAACCTGTTTAGAATGTGCAGAGAAAATTGTGAAGATATTTTGGCAGGTTTTGGCATTCGCGCCAGCCAAAGGTAGTGGCAAAATCAAAGAAAATTAATGTACTTCAAATATTACTGTGTTTACAATAGATATCTCGGCAGGATATTTTGGCAGGTTTAAGGATTCGTGCTAACCGAAGATAGTGGCAAAATTTGTGCAAATCAATGTACCGCAAATATTGTGTTTACAGCAGATAATGTTTCAATGGAAGGCATAAACTCACCGAAGGAACCGGCTGGAAGACCCTAAGCTGCTGTCCAGGTGGGAGAGCCGCATACATTGGTATAGGCACAATGCCTGGAGCATCTATTAAAACAAACCCCCAAAATACACAAAGATATGTAAACAATCCATAGACCAATAAGATTTAATAACTTTGCTTCATTCACTCATTCACAGCACACTTTTAATCAAGAACAGATTAACAAGCTCTGGAAGAAAGAAGCAAATACAGAGGAAGGAATAAAAGCAAAATATGACATTTCAAAGGAAAAAAAGAAATCAACCACAATTGTGAAAAACTAAAGCATGACTTTTGTAGGATTGTTGACTGTATATAATAAATCCGAGTATAAAATTAAATACCGGTAACACACACTACAGCTTTTGAATCAATAACTATATTACCAAATATCTTGGTTATCAAATAAGACCTTGAATGCAATGATACAGCACATCTCTCTCATATCAAAAAAAAAAAAGAAAGAAAGAAAGGGAATGCATATGACGAACAAAAAGGCTTGTATTCATTACACAAACACATACATGGATGATAAGCAAATGAATATCGAATAGGAATTAAATCAGGTTGAAGATAGAATAGACAAACAAGGAAAAGTAGAAATTACGCGGTGCGTAATATGGGTCAATCCACGTCAAATCATCCAATTTTCAGAAAAGTTGTCACCCGACCCCCTCCGATTTTCTTTAAAATCACACCAAATGTTCCCCAAAGTGTCTGACGGAAAATCCCAAAATATTTTGCCCCAAGGTCAAGTGGTTGCTAAGATACAGCCTCACATAGCAACTGGTGCGCATTCAGAAAAATCAGTTAAAAGAAATTTAGGCATTTTTGATTGATTGTGGTGGCATGGATATTTATGCAAAAGTGTTTATTTTCATGAAATTGAGAGAAATTTATAGTCTTTGCAAGAAAAACTGACTGTGACGCGAAATTGACTTTTCGTTAACGTGCACGAGGTCACTGAAAATGGTGTTAAATGTTAATTTCCAAAATTTTGATGCCAATTTAGAGGTTAACATCTTCCACATTTCATCACCTTAGGTTCTAAAATATTTTGCTGTTGAAGGCTTTGACTTGCTCAGTAATTTTGAAAAAAATTGGCGCATTCATGCCCACCGTTTTTACGGAGAGCGCCCTCAAAGTTGACAAAAATGAAAAATGTGCCAAATTCAAGGTCACGGATCACCCTTCGTCCCACCTAGGAATGGCACCAATTTTTGTGTATTGATAGACATTTGCCTATATTATCTTGGGTTACCAAAGAAATTTTGCTCCCGAAATGTTCAATGGCAAATTTACCCTAACAAAAATGGTCGTAAATGGCCAAATTCCCATGTAATATCACATATTGGGTTTAGAGGACATTTCAAATGTCCAGGCTTTCAAGATAAAAAGGCCTAGCCCTGTGATATTTGCAGTAGGGATAGTCTGGTATACATATTTTAGTAATATATACCACAAAACACTTTCATTACATGATAATGACCTTGAAATTTAATCCAAATTTTGATAAAAACAATAAATTGCTCCATTTTCCTCATTGCACTGCATACAATATTATGTAATACGTGTTTTGTAACACTTTTCACAGAGCAATATTTCAAGAATTATGAAAGCTGACAGCCTACCACATTAAGGTTCTAAAGTATTTGTGCTCTTCTTTAAGATTTTGTGTCAATTTGATCATGAATGTTATACCCTTGACCTTGAAGTGCTTCTAAAAATAGCTGTAAATTTGTTTGTGAAACCTACACATGTGACAGGTGTATTATGGCATGTTATACTTGTATATACTTGTGATTCTTTCACAAACACAAAAGCTTTTTATGGTGTAAATGTATATACTGGAATTAATCTATACATGCTTGCAAGATATGTTACAATCAATTACTTTGTTCTGATAATGACCCTTGATTTATGACCTTCAAAATCATGAGAAATGCCTATTCCTCTCCATAAAGACCTGTATTTAAGTACCTAATAATAGTTGATAATTATGGACATTGCGCCCAACATAATAAGACTCTTATTCTAGCCTGTGAAACGCACATTAAAAGGACTGAGAGTCTTCTTTTTGGGGGATTTGTTCTGTACCTTATGAAAACTTCCAAAATCATTTCAATTCTTATGTATTTTCTTGTTTTTGGAATTTCTTATGTATTTCTTTGTTTTTCTATTTTCTACATCATAACCATGCTTTTTTTATTGGAAATTGTCACAGCCCACTTCTCTAACATAACTACAATAGAATTAATCAATCAAAGTGATAGATAGTAAAAATGGTCAAGTTTTTATGAGTTTCACCACAAAGCACTGTTTTCCATAGGAAATGCACACAAAATCACAAGATATTACTGTCCCCTTTTTTTATTGAAATTGAGGGTCATTGTCGGAACAAAGTAATTAATTGTAACATATCTTGCAAGCATGTATAGATTAATTCCAGTATATACATTTACACCATAAAAAGCTTTTGTGTTTGTGAAAGAATCACAAGTATAGCATGCCATAATACACCTGTCATGTGTGTAGGTTTGTAGTTAACAAATTTACAGCTATTTTTAGAAGCACTTCAAGGTCAAGGGTATAACATTCATGATCAAATTGACACAAAATCTGAAAGAAGAGCACAAATACTTTAGAACCTTAATGTGGTAGGCTGTCAGCTTTCATAATTCTTGAAATATTGCTCTGTGAAAAGTGTTACAAAACAAGTATTACATAATATTGTATGCAGTGCAATGAGGAAAATGGAGCAATTTATTGTTTTTATCAAAATTTGGATTAAATTTCAAGGTCATTATCATGAAATGAAAGTGTTTTATGGTATATATTACTAAAATATGTATAACAGACTATCCCTACTGCAAATATCACAGGGCTAGGCCTTTTTATCTTGAAAGCCTGGACATTTGAAATGTCCTCTAAACCCAATATGTGATATTACATGGGAATTTGGCCATTTACGACCATTTTTGGTAGGGTAAATTTGCCATTGAACATTTCGGGAGCAAAATTTCTTTGGTAACCCAAGATAATATAGGTAAATGTCTATCAATACACAAAAATTGGTGCCATTCCTAGGTGGGACGAAGGGTGATCCATGACCTTGAATTTGGCACATTTTTCATTTTTGTCAACTTTGAGGGCGCTCTCCGTAAAAACGGTGGGCATGAATGCGCCGATTTTTTTCAAAATTACTGAGCAAGTCAAAGCCTTCAACAGCATAATATTTTAGAACCTAAGGTGATGAAATGTGGAAGATATTAGCCTCTAAATTGGCATCAAAATTTTGGAAATTAACATTTAACACCATTTTCGGTGACCTCGTGCACGTTAACGAAAAGTCAATATCGCGTCACAGTCAGTTTTTCTTGCAAAGACTATAAAGTTCTCTCAATTTCCATAAAATGAACGCTTTTGCATAAATACCCATGCCACCACAATCAATCAAAAATGCCTAATTTTCTTTTAACTAATTTTTCTGAATGCGCACCGGTTGCTATGTGAGGCTGTATCTTAGCAACCAATTGACCTTGGGGCAAAATATTTTGGGATTTTCCGTCAGACACTTTGGGGAACATTTGGTGCGATTTTAAAGAAAATCGGAGGGGGTCGGGTGACAAGCACTGGATGATTTGACATGGATTGACCCATATATATCCCCGCCGGAAGTAGCATTTTGTAGCAAAATGTACAATATAGGTCAAAAATCAAGGTCAAAGGTCAAAGAAGCCAAAGGTCAAAATTCTGTGTAAAAGTTTTGAAGCCCTCACCTAGTGCCATCACATAAAGCAAATGGAATCGAAATCGGGTTAGAAATGGTGAAGGAGTAGCATTTTGTAGCAAAATGTACAATACAAGTCAAAAATCAAGGTCAAAGGTCAAAGAAGTCAAAGGTCACAATTCTGTGTAGAAGTTTTGAAGCCCTCACCTAGAGCCATCACATAAAGCAAACGGAATCGAAATCGGGTTAGAAATGGCGAAGGAGTAGCATTTTGTAGTCAATGTACAATATAGGTCAAAATCAAAGGTCAAAGAAGTCAAAGGTCAAAATTCTGTGTAGAAGTTTTGAAGCCCTCACCCAGTGCCATCACACAAAGCAAACAGAATCTAAATCGGGTTAGAAATGGCGAAGGAGAAGCATTTTGTAGCAAAATGTACAATATGGGTCAAAAATCAAGGTCAAAGTTCAAAGAAGTCATAGGTCAAAATTCTGTGTAGAAGTTTTGAAGCCCTCACCTAGTGCTATCACATAAAGCAAACGGAATCGAAATCGGGTTAGAAATGGCGAAGGAGTAGCATTTTGTAGCAAAATGTACAATATAGGTCAAAGGTCAAGGTCAAAGGTCACAACTGAAATTCTGTGTAGAAGTTTAAAAGCTCCCATGTAGTGCTATCATATAAAGCAAACAGAATCAAAATGTGCTCATAAATGACACAGAAGTAGCAAATTAAAGATTTTGATCACACACAGACGCACAGACAGACGCACAGACAGACAGACAGACACACAGACACACACACGTACGGAGCCCGTTTCATAGTCCCCTGCTCGAACTCGTTCGGCGGGGACAATAACTACATAGATATCTTGACAGATGCAACCATCCAACCGACCGACCGACTGACCAACCGACCAACCGAACAACCAACCAACCAATCACTCAACCAACCAATACCAGCCACCCAACCACTAAGCAAGCGATAAACACACAAACACATGAACGGAAAACATATACATACAGTACATACACTGTCGAGTCTCACCTTGAGGTAAGTCCAGGGCCACTTCTCTGACAGACCTTGCCACGCTCTCTATCTCATCCTGACCAGTAAGAAACACCAGTATGTCTTCACTGCAGACAGAAAGAGAGAATAATTCAGATCATGATTGACAAATCACCCTTCATTGGCATGATCATTCACTGTTTTAGTAGGAGCAATGACAAAAATTTTCAAGGGGCACACATACTCAGGTTGGATTCGAACCAGCCAAATTGTCAATCAGTTACAATAAAAAACACCTCTGCATAAGAATTTGTCAATTTGAGTAATTCGGATCCTATTTACAGGGTGTGGACACATTCCCACAATATGGATGATTGGGAGGGCTTCAAAAAAAGGGGGGGGGGGGGCTACTAACCCATTAAGGTTTTCCTTGTAAGGTAAATTCCTTTATAGCAATAGATTGAATTTTTACTTTTATAAAGTAATATTTATCTAACAAAGCAGGAAGAATTTTATTCATAGTGGATAAAATGATTTAGAAAGATATTGTAAGTTTCATTAATACATTTCACTATTATTTTTTTTTGGGGGGGGGGTTGGGTAAGTAGTAATACTGGTCGCAATCAAATACTGTATACACTGTCATTTTCACGTACAGATATTTTTGCAAATGAGGAGGTCACACATTTTCACGAGATGTTATTTTCGCGAATTGACACAGAGGCCTTCTAAAGGCACTATTACCTTAGCGCATGGTGATATTTTTGCATGTTGTTAAATTTGCGGTCCAAATGTGATTTGCGAAATTCACGAGAATTAAACCCTCGCGGAAATAACAGCTTATATGGTATGCAAATTAGATTCCCCTCGGAGCACTAGAATGTGTATCTCACTTGACTAGATGTTCTTGATGCAACTGGAAGAGGGTGACAAGAGTCGAGAAGAGATAATCAGGCTGGGGCTGGCTGGCATACATCAACTGTGGAAGGAAGACCAAACAAAGAACAAGCCTTACTGGAGGGTACAGGCGTTAGCCGCTCTCGGCCAACTTTATCATTTTTATCTTGGGGGAGGGGGATGAATCTGTTCAAATCCATCCACATCTATGCAAATCTCTCCTTATCAAATGAGTATACAGCTGTCTAGTATCCCTCAAGAACTATCAGGACATGGATGTCCACAGTCAAAATGGCAAAGTCATCTTTTAAATGTCTGGTGCTGTATGCCTTGTGTCCTCGTCATAAGAATTCATCGTGTTAAAGGTTGCATGAATTTAAAGTCAGACGATCGTCATCCCTCATGGTACGTAAACTCCGTAACGACCAAAGTTTGTGCATGCAATTGCGCAATGCCAGACTCGGTGCTATATCCATGAACGTGTGGGACAATGCTGCCACTGAGACACGTGTGTGTGTGCCTGTGTGTGTACGCATCATACACAAACATTGTGACTGCGAGCTGCGGTGATTGGAGGAGAGAGGCCAGAAGACGCATGGCTCTTTTGGCCTCTCTTCATGCCCATGCACACTGAGAGTGTGCGTCCATTCGGAAGCTCTCGTGGCTCGCTCGGACAGCCATTGTGGGTCAGGAGATTTGTAGCACAGAACTCTTGTAGTCTAGAGTGTTGTTCGCTGACCCATTGAGCCAGCCCTATTCTCATTCGGTGTCTCCACATTTGATACAGAATGGGGGAGGCAGCGTGTTGCGTTCGTCTCCGTGCCGCACAAACCACTCGCCACGATTGTGTGCCTTTAACTAGACTGAACCAATACCCAGCCCCCCCCCCCCCCCCCCGCCCCGAAAAGTCTGTCTTAATTGAGAACATCATATAGAAACCGTTTACCATCATCAACTTCTCCTCATTCCCACAGTACACATATACGTGACCATGCATTACAAAACCAACAAAAAGTCGCACCCCTTGAATTTATGTGAGGGCTCAAAAAAGGTGAAATGGGTCAACCAAGTCAATCATAAGTTTTTTGTATTTTCTAAAAGAACTATTCTTTATCTATATTATGCCTAAGTTTGGGATCATAAAATGAATGGGGAAAGTGTATTTTCAACAGTTTTTCTTAGACCCTTTTTTGGGTAAAGTAGTACGATCAGGTATGTCTTAGGTGCCTCTTTTCATTTCTTGAAAATCCTTTGCACACTCTTCACTTTCAACTCTAATAACTTTCGAAAGGATAGTGCTACTGCTTTGAAAGTTGGCATTAATTATTAATAGAATGTGTTAATAAGGCATGCTTAATTTTAGTTTAATCTGATAACCCCTTCACTGCTGTTGCTCTGGTGGTTTACATCATGTTTTTTGTCCCATTCATCGCGCACCTAGCACGGTTTAGTAAAGATTAAGCGCTTGAATAGACCCTGTACTTCAGAGCCTCTTTTCTCAGTTCACACTTTTCCAGACTGTGTGCTTTCTTTCCAATCTTTAGATAGGTTAGGAGAGTCCATTTGAAAGGAGTTATGCATCATTTTAAAGCTTAGAGTCTGGTCATTCAGAAAGTGCCCTTAACTAAAAATTCATGTCTGGCGATTTTTTGTTGGTTTTTGTGATGCAGGGTCACATACACTCAACATGAATATAAGACAGTGTTAACTACGAATATAGCAGTTTTTGTTATCAGTAAAAGCCTACCTGGAGGTATGCAACAAGGGATGTTTCCCATGATGTTAGAAACATAACACAAAACAATGAAACATTGTCTTTTTTTACAATAACTAACATGCAAATTTTCAGACAAGAAATTTTGGATACCTATCTCACCTTTGACCTCCAA
This sequence comes from Diadema antillarum, assembly GCF_040938485.1. Lineage (NCBI taxonomy): Eukaryota > Metazoa > Echinodermata > Echinoidea > Diadematoida > Diadematidae > Diadema > Diadema antillarum. The sequence continues at coordinate 14,095 of NW_027271692.1, forward strand.
AAAAAAAAATGGTGTGACAGCTTTATTTGGTTTACAGAACACACTCTTCCTTGCACTGCAATACTAATCATATGGATAGACTAACTCACAAACAGGGTGGTACTGACTCTAGACCAACAACATACCTCTATGGGATGTTGCCTACCCTGAAGGTACAGCACGGGGGCACCGTTGAAATACTGGGAGAAATGGTCCACATCCATGGTAGCTGACATCACCACAATCTAAAATGGGAAGGATAGTTTTACTGGCACTTCAGTATGGGCAATTCATGCAATTATTAATTTGTTCATTCATTCAGTTAGTCATTCATTCATGAATTCATAATGAATTGGCAAAATTACTCTTGAGGTTCACTATACACAACTTGAATCAATTTTAATTTACTGTCGTATTTTCCATTGTTTCCTCATTAGAGTACCCTATGATCTTACATATTCTTTTTCGGATTTGGCTTGCAATGCATGAAGAGCTTGAGGAATTTTTATCGAACTCAGTTAAAATCTTAAATACAACATGCGTTTTCAACTGATAACCAATGAAGTTTATGCAGGATTGGTGTAATAGAGTCCCCCCTAAAGCATGCACCCTCTATCAATCTAGCTGCTGTGTTCTGAATTCTTTGAACTTTTTGACGACAATCTTACCTTCAGGGCTCTGTTCCCACGTGCTCTCTGCTGCTGGGCTGCCTTGACTATGCCAAAGAGAACATCGGTGTGAACAGTCCTCTCATGGGCTTCATCTAAGACTATGATGCTATACCTGTATTCAGATGAATAGCAACAAGCCATTCCACATTCTAAAAACATGTTTAGTAGGCCTCGGTCTCATCGCATCAATTTTAGACATACAGTTGAAACTCTATTATCCGGCCTCCCTTTATCCGGATCACTCTATTATCCGGACGCAATCTCGCCGTGATTTTTTTAATCTTTTTTAATAATTACGGGAGGAAAGGGGGATTCCCAACTCCTTGAGAACTCCTACACAAACACACATGAATTACATATACTTGATACATTTCTTAATAATTATTTAGGTAAATCATCCCAAGAATTTATAAAAGAAAATGATTTCATTCTTGCAAACACGAACCTTTATTTTGGGGTCTGTTACTAAGTGTAACAATGAAAAGGTTGCAGTATACACATTACTACATGTGGTACTACAATGGGCTACATCAGTACATGTGTATGTATATGTACATGTATAAAGCACTGAGTCTCCCGTATCCGGCCAAATCCCTTATCCGGACGAGCCCCGGTCCCGACTTGTCCGGATACGAGAGGTTCAACTGTATTCTATGTGTCACGTTTGCATAGCAAGAATTAAAGTGAATTACACACCTACTGAGTAACACACTGTGAGAACACGGATATGCACTTTTCTGGATTGCTCTTTACAAGGACATGTGATGACAGCAAAAGTGCAAAACATCACAGAGCAACATCATTGCAAATAGTCCTTTCAGCAGGCTGGGTTCTCTCTCACCAGGGCACTTTTGTATAAATGTTGATATCAAACGTCAGTCAGAAAATCAAACATAAGTCTCTGAATACTCAATTGTGATTGGCTAATGTCTGACTTATGTTCGATTTCATCTTTTTAAACAAAAGGGTCCAGATGCAAAGACAACACAAAACATTGCCAAATGTGACACAATTGAGCGCAAATTCGTGCAAAAAGCATCGAAGTCCATGTGTCCACTGTAAGCCTAAGGTCACATCCAAGCTGTTGTGAATCCCTTTGTGAGTTTTTGTGTACCAAGCATATATTCCAATAGGTTTTAATGAGAAAAGTATTACCTGAAAAGTTTTGGATCCAGAATGGCTTCTCTCAGGAGCATACCATCAGTCATGTACTGTGAACCAAAGAGTAAAATGCTATCATTAATATCCATACTTTTACATCTATAGTATACAGACTGTATATCATTATTCGACGACCGAAGACAACAGAGATCTTCGTGGGACATTTTACCGAAATTTTGCTTCACATAATAAAGACAGAAAGATGACATTTAGGATTTTTTTAAAATCATTTTGTTTGACAAACCACACTTCATGACTTGATCTCAGTTGATGAATTTCTTAAATGATGCAAATTATTTGAAGTAATACGCATTCAGGATGAATGTACACAGGACACAAGATTTTGCAGTCATCAAGATCTTGGCCACTGAAATTGGAAACTCAGCTGAATATCATTTTCAAGAAGGTCATGGTAACCATTTACTGTTCCACACGCAACATAAGAATGTACAGAGTAAGATTAAAAGCTCTTGCAAAACTTCTGATCATCGAATCAAGATGCGCGCTTCTGTTTTGCCTAATATTACAGCAGTATGCCAAAGAAAAAACAAAACAAAACAATTACGAAGGAGATTTATGGCATCTGCTTTATAAAGACGAATGTAAGACAGATATTGCACATTTTTCATGCAAAATGTTTCTGAATAAATCTCTTAAATCAGTTATATGTGGAACTGTACCTTGATGTTTGTCTGCGGCGAAGTGGTATCATCAAAACGGACACAGTATCCGACCTGTGAGAAACGGGTGAAGTATAATTTTGATCAGAGCAATGTCTGCAATGAAATACAGGCATCAAAAAAAAAAACCAGCATTCACATTCCGAAAGAACAATGATGTGCCTTAGATTGATCACTGATGAAACATGTAAGAAAATATCAATCTTATGCTATCAGCATACCTCTGTGTTCTCATAAAAGACTTTTCTCAAAAGAAGAATTGGTTTCACAAAGAAAATATTAAGTAACCTCTTCTTCAAATGCCAAGCAATCACATCAGAATAATCATGTACAGCTTCCAAGCCAAATGGGTCACACAAGCTGTTTAAATCAAGTTGGGAAAACACGACACTAAACTTATATTCACATTGTGGAAATTTACTATAAACACATTACTACAACCTCCTCCTGAAAGGCAACCAAAAGATACCTTAAGCATGTTAAATGAAAAAAAAAAAAAGGATACAAGAAATTCAATTAGATCATTAATTCCTCAATGCAAAGGCCAAAGTTTGTGTTGGCAGAAATTCAGCACAAGCCATAGTGGTACCAAACGCCATCTTTGAAAGAAAGGGAATTATCATTGCATTTCTCACCTGTTTTCCAAGCTCACATCCCATCTCCTCAGCAACCCGAGAAGAGATCGAAATAGCTGCTACACGACGAGGCTGCAGATGGATGAAAGGTGGGAAGTGCCCTTGTGTGAACAATACAGTGTATGCACCCTTTTTAATAAGTTTTCCTTTTAATATCTTTATGTGAAAAAAACAAGGAAGTTTCTTCTCTCCATAAGAAGCAATGATGGAAATATCGTCTGCCAGTGCTGTCGTCCATACATAAGGGCTGAGGTTGAGACTTTGTGTCTTGTATATTAAACTGCATGAAATAAAATCACAAACCATTCATCATCAAACTTAATCACTGTGATTGCTTCCATACAATTTGTCCACTCAAGCTTCTATCAACCGAGGAAAAATTCTTCTTCCTTTGCTTTGGTGGACAAACTCCTGAGTTTTATCTTCATACACTCTTCTGATTCGGGTTTATCAACACTGACACATTTCTTTTGTCACTTCATCCTAAAAGAAAAACTCTGGAAGTATCTACCTGTGTTACTGCGATCATGCCAGACTTTGTCATCCCAGCTTCCGAGAGATACTGCAAGAAAATCAATTGATGAGAAGAAAAAAAATAAAATGGCTCAAGACTCCACGCTCACCATCCAAAATTTCCAAGTCGGTATTGCTCACAGAAGCAATGACAATTCACATTTTATAAAAATAAGTACTTCCATGGTATGCATACAAACATAAACACAGTAGAATAATTCAGAACGATATCACTACTTATTGTAAACATGGAATTGTTTGTGGTGTGGATAATAGCATTTTGCATGATGTGCTATTGTCTAAAAAAGATTTAAAATCAGTACATATATGCAAATGTTTTCTCTACTAGATTTTAAATCTGTGAGTTTATTATTTAACTGGTAACTGGATGTTAGTGAGCAAAATAAGAATAAAGGTAACCATGATCATGTTACTTGATCACGCAAAGAATCATAATAAAGTAAAACCTTCCACTTTCACTAGATTAATTCAATCATTTTCATTTAAATTTCAACACCAAAATACACACAAAACGAAAGTATATTTGTCGCAACAAAAGACATCATCTTGAATATAGGGGTCTATTTTAAGTGGAATTTTAAATGAAAATCAGTATAATGAATGTAATAAAGAATTCAATGTTAAGTAATTTGCAGAGAAAATGAAAATATGACATATTTCATGTCTAGTAGTCTCTTGTAATTGCATGATTTTTTTTTTTTTAATTCAATAGTTTATTTATTTCCGTTTAAAAAAATATAAATAAAACATGATTCAAAGCAGTACATGTGTCAATTTGACTTTCATTCAACTGATAATGACAGTTCATTGAACACAATATAGGATATATGTACAAATGAAGGTATAACAAAAATAATGCCTCTGGCACCCTTTGGGTGGAGGTATAAAAAGAAACAATGCACACTTTGTCATGGTAACAAAAAAAGAAGAATTAATCATAACAATGGAAAGGAGTGTTCCACTAAAAAAAACAAGCTTGTAGGATATGGAACACTTGAATGAAAACAGCAGCAACACCAATATACCAATAAAATATATCTATATTAAATTCATCTATACACCATTGTACATTTAATCATTGATATATGATGGTGATAGTACAAGCATACTATCAGCAATACTTACGATAATTTAGAAAGCATATCTAATCATATACATTCACGAATATATGATTAGAGTCGCATCGTACCTGAGGAATCTGCGTCGTCTTCCCGCTTCCCGTCTCCCCAAGGACGACAACACTCGACGCCTTTCGGATCTCCGTGATGAGTTTCCCCCTTGCCGGGTAGATGGGGAGGCTGCATCGCTGCTGGTAGAGATTGCCTCTCTGGCTCTGACCCTGGGTGTGGCCATGTGATGTCTTCTGCTTCTTTGGGGTGTGGCTCCCTTCCCGTTCACCCTCACCATCACTCATCTTAGTTTCTGCAAGAACGTTCAAAAGATCATCTTGATGGAGTCACAACAGTTTTATTCCCTTTGATCCCATGCTTGATGCCTCCACTCAAAAATATTTGAAGTGTGGGCCAAACTAGATCTGCCCCACAGATAGGAAGACAAATGAACTCGTGCCTTATTGCAAAATGACCAGCTACTCTTTTAAAAAAGATATGTCTTTGTCTCTATGATGGTAATTACTTTTCACCATTCCTACCTATAGACCAATTTGGTTTGGGTACTGTTTTTTATGGTAATTTCTAACTGGGGGGGGCTTCAAGTATGCCCAACAAAAGATAATTTATGCACTGACATAGCAATGCACCTGACTCATTGCATAACCCATTGAAAGTGTTTTTGTTCTTCTTTGGAAGCCCCCCCAGTTATGTCTGCCATATAAAAAGTTACAGTGTCGGCTTCATCTATGAATGCGGGAGATAATGACATTATTAGAAGTGCACAGGGATGTGCAAAGAGAATTAAATTGCACAAATATTGCTGAAATAAAAATCAAACTACCTTCCTGTGTCATAGCCGCACACTAATCTTACACATTAATTTATGAAGAAGTAGGCTTATAATTGAAGATTACAGTATTTACACCACATCACTTTAATTTGTGGGATATAATCAGAAAAGTTATAAAATTGGCTTTCAATGAAGGGTAGGCCCTACAATTTCACACACTTTCACAACACAAAAACTAAGATTTATTGTACACTTTTCAATATATTCTTGGATGGTATTGACTTTGGTTTTAGATATGCTTCATGATTATTAAATTTACATCATGTACCGGCAAGTAAAGTTTCCTTTCATCAAAACAAGCAAAACATACCCTTTATTATGTTTGGCGGTCCAAAATAAATTGTCAGATGAAAAAATGGTGGCACTGGTCCCCAAACATTTAAAAGGCACAAATGCATCTAGCCATGTTCTAGGTTCTGAGTATGGGATTCTTTTGTTTGTAAATCCATTGAAAGCTGACACTAACAGCTGTTTCTAGCCAGTGCCAGTGGGAGCTCCATCTCTTGATTGGACTTGAACCTCTTTGGGATAGTTCTCCTCCGGAGAGAGATTCAGTGAAGCCACACATAGTCTCCGTGGAACATATCCCTAACTACATATAGACTGATTTTTCGGTAAAATGTGAGCCCTGCTAGCTGCTGTAAATCTACTTGAATCGTAGGACGACCTACCGTACCGCCTGCTGCCTGCGACAGCTTACAAAGTCGCACACACGTTCTCATAACATATCTACGGAAACCCTTTCCGTGTACGCTTTTGGAAAGTGGGTTTTTCTCAACCAACTGATTCTGAAAGCTAAAGCGATTGCAATTAATTGCAAACAGTAAAGATTTAGTCGGAAATGGAATAACGTGATTAATAGCACAGTTGCGAACCTCTCTACTTAAATATAGACTCACTCTTCTGTGTGGAACGTTAGTCGAGAATCCGAATGTTCAGGCACTTCGTTTGATAAACGTTCGCGTTGTGGCTGCGCCTCCGGCCGCGAGCTCCGACTGTTCGATCCGACAGCGCTAGCGTGAGATCACCACACAACGCATGCATGCCATGCCGCGCATGTACCATTGTTGTGCATATTTGTGTAGTGCACAAAATCATTGCACAATCCATAGAGAGCTTGCGTGCACACGTGGGTGCTTCTCACCGTGCACCCAGCCGTGCACCATGTCCACCCCACAGAACTTCTGTGGTCCACCCCCCACACATTGCTGCTTGTTTCTGCACTCTCCCACCCCGCCCCCCCCCCCCTACATACCTTGTGTCCAGCAAGTGCTACTTCACACCTCCGCCAAGGGGGGAGGTTATGTTTTCGTTACCGTTTTGTTCGTTTGTTTGTTACCTCCGCCAAGGGGGAAGGTTATGTTTTCGTTACCGTTGGTTTGTTTGTTAGTTCGTTCGTTCGTTTATAGTTTGTCCGTGTGCAAAATAACTCAAAAAGTAGTTAACGGATTGGGATGAAACTTGCAGGAAAGGTTGAGAATGACACGAGTAACAAACGATTAACTTTTGGTAGTGATCCGAGAATTTTGGGGGAATTTATGAAGGATTTTGATATTTTGGCAGGTAGGGTCAATGAACTTATGGGAGTTCAGGCTGCGCGTACTTGAGGTTTGCATGCACGCACCAAAGTGCGTACTCTAGTTTCTGCTAGGGCGAGGCGCGCCGCGCAGCTGAGGGTTTATGACGTAACAAAGGCTTCTACTGTATATTGGGAAATCGGGCGACTCTCAGCACACTAGTACGTATGGGTGGAAATCACTTATCTCTAAGGAAGAACATAACAAGATCAGTGGGACGGTGGAAATGAGCTGCATACTTGGCGGAGGTCTGCGCTCTCAGAGTGCTTCTCTAGTTAGTTAGTTAGTTTGTTTGTCCCTGTGCAAAATAACTCAAAAGTAGTAAACGGATTTGGATGAAACTTACAGCAAAGGTTGAGAATGACACAAGTAACAAATTATTAAATTTTGGTAGTGATCCGAGAATTTTGTGGGAATTTATGGAGGATTTTTGATATTTTGACAGGTAAGGTCAATGAACTTGGGAGTTCAAGCTGCGCATTTTTGAGGTTTTCAAACGCACATTAAAGTGCGTGCTCCACTTTCTGCTAGGGCGAGGCGCGCCGCGCAGCTGATCGCTTATGACGTAACAAAGGCTTCTACACATTGGGAAATCGGGCGATTTTTCAGCATGTATACCTATGGGTGGAAATCGCTGATCTCTATGGAAAGGCCCAAAGAGCTTTTCCCCAGGGGTGGAGAGGAGAAAAATCTCCTCGGTGGAAAGTAGCTGCTTGGCGGAGGTCTGCGCTCTCAGAGTGCTTTTCTATAGTTTGTATCTTGATGATTGCTGCTTCAATTAAAAAAAAAAATCTCTCTCTCTCTTTTAATCCATCACAACTTGATAACTAGTAATATTGCTGGCTTTCTTCCCCGATGTTGTACTTGATACTTGATACTGTAATCCCTCTCGCAGCTCCAAGAAGCTATACTGGGATGAAACTACACATGTGTGCCATTGGGAGGTGCCATGGTGATGATCTCTATTTACAATAAAAGTGTGCACTGTGCGAGTAAAATCTGAATGCATCCTCCTTTAAAGGATGAGTGATCCAGAAGAAGGCTGTAAGGTTGTAATACAGGGGAGAGCAGCTTCTCTGAATGTTGTCAGGGTGGTGGCATGCGCAACTTGACTATATAGGTAGGCGGTTCTAGATCCAAATTGTCCTTGGAAAGAATGAGTACTTGAATGCATCAATAGATGTCTTGGGAATGTTGAACTTGAGGTCGTGATCGTTCCTTGCATGGTAGGTTGCAGGGGTAACTGCTGAGGGCATTGGTAGGCTTACCACTCCATAGTGGATTTTGTAAAAAAGTGGAAAAAAAATGATGTATGATCGTCAGAGAATATGTATCATTCACCTTTTTATCACCCCCCCCCCCCCCTTGTTGTTTGAGGATCGGGTGTTAGATTTTCAAATAATTTGTTCCAATAAAGACAATAAAATCATACAGAAATTTTTTAAAAAAAGTTTTTTTTAATTATTTGATTCAAATAGATAAGCAACATATTGTTTTATTTGTTTCTTGAAAATTTTCCAAATATTCCACCAAAACTGTGCACAGGACCGTTGAGCTTTTGTGTTTCTTTGGGGGTGGGGGTATAACAAAATACAAGCCCTCTTCTTTTGAGCAGCTTCCTCCATTTCTGACAAATTTGATTTTACAATGTCATATGTAAGTTACATTCATCGCTCTTCAGTCCATTGCATTTTCTCTTCTGCAATGTAATTGATTTTGTGCAATTATGTTTATTTAAATGTCTTATTTCAATTTTTTTTTTTGGTTAGAAATGAAAGAAATAATCAACGCATTGTCACTTTTTTCATTAAAAAAAAACAGAATTCCTATCCAAACGTGCACGACACCAGATGTCAGATATATCTTTATCCACAGTCTTAGTTGGGTTCTGTGTTCAACAACTGCCACAGAATCACAAAAAGTTTTGGTAGTGTCTTTATTGAGCACAAAACCATTTTTATTGATTCTCCTTTTCTCTCCAGCTGATGGTTTCTCTCTCCCTCTCCCTCCCCCATCTCTCTCTCTCCCTCTCCATCAAGCATGAATACATGTATATTATGTTCATAGAGAAATGTGGCTAAACATATAATACATATATATATATATATATATATATATATATATATATATATATATATATGTATATGTATGTATATATATATATAAATATATATATATATATATATATGTGTATTGTATTCATATGTATAACGTATATATATTTATTAGTGCAATATGAGCAAAGAAAATGGGATTCCATCAGGATTCCAACCCAAGACCTCTGGATTGACTGAGCTATAGAAAGCCCTTTTTCAGTGCTTGCCCCAGAAACCCTAAATTCTCAATGCTCGGATGATCTGAAGCTATAGCAGTGTGTTTGTGTGTGACACACACGCACATACTTAAACCTGGCATAAACCCGAAGGATAATTCAACTTGGGGACAATGCGAGGGATCACCGAATTGATTCAGCTTTTTGAGTATGTAACAAACGCAAACAGATTGCAACTTTTCCCAAAGTTGAATTATCCTTCGGGTTTATGCCAGGTTTAAGTGTATGCGTGTGTCACACACAAACACACTGCTATAGCTTTTGACTAAAAGATCCGAGCATTGAGAATTTAGGGTTTCTGGGACAAACACTGAACAAGGGCTTCCGATAGCTCAGTCGGTAGAGCACCGGGCTAGCAATCCGGAGGTCTTGGGTTCGAATCCCAGTGGAATCCCATTTTCTTTGCTCATTTTTCCGCTAATAGATTATATTCATTTTTTCTGTTTCCATTTATATGTATATATATTAAATATTTCTATAATATATATACGCATACATATATATAACATATATTATACATATACATTATATATATATATATATATACATATATATATATATAAGATTACTTTATCTCATTCACACCTTTATTTCACTTCCTCACTTTGCAGACAGAAAATGAGTCAATAAACTGGATTGAAGACATCAGAACTATTCATGAAAAGCTAAGATGACCTTTATTTTCACAATCTTTTCATTCTACTGCTCTCACCAACTGTATTCTTTTTTTTTAAAGATTGCCTTTCAAGGTTAACTTGATGCAATACAAAAAAGAAAGGAAAAGAAAATATACAAGAATAGAATACCTCCAATCCTTCAACTCGTTGAATTTCAAGTAAGGATGCTTTTTTTATAGCTGTTCTCAAAAAAAGGCACTGAATAGAATACATAATGCAAATCACCACTGGAGAAAATTTTTACATTTTACCTTTCATTTTTTCTTAAAATACAAAAATGAAATATCACATTCTCATTTGTTTTCTTTTTTTCCTCCTGATTTTGCCACAATATATAACATTCTTGTGTATTTCCCATTTTCTTTATCCCTTCAAACGTAAATATATATGTGCACTACAATATATTGCTTTTTCTAGACTCCACAACATACATAACAATAAAACACTAAGGCACAACAGATTCCAACCGACCAATGCCGTTTGAAACTTTGCATAGCTCTGTACTGAAAAGACTACATGTACTGTATGTATGTATGTATAATATGAAGTTTCACAACACAAAACACAGTTTGGTTAATTACTATGAAGTAATATATATGGTGACAAAATAAATACATTCAATTTTTGGACATCTATACAATGGTGGGTTAAATACATAAAACTTCATCAGACATAACAGAGTGTCTATATTGATAATCAATCTGGATACAATTACCAACACAGTTTTTGACTTAAGTATTTACCCTCTGTACAAAGGAAAATTAAAAAAGACAAAGAAAAGAATAACTATAGCTACTTACTATACCAACAAATTTCAAAATTTCAATTTATTTACATAACGGAATATTAAATAAATTTCAATTGGCATGAGCCTAAAGCGCTAAAATCTGCTTTACTTAAAAGTTACTTCAAATACTCGTCTCATTCCATTAGCTGGTTGGCATAGTGATAGTGATGGATAACCGCTTGTGGCAACTGTTTGGTGATATGAAAGCAGCTACATACAACAGTCCCATTGTTGCCTTTAAACTACATGCATTTTGACAAGTGCCACACTGGAGATTTCATTTCGTTTTGCCAAATAAATCACAGCGCCAACTACGCCGACGTGCAATGGACGTAGTGTTGTCAAACCGGCTCCGTTTGAAACTAAAAAAGTTTGTCCAAAAAGAACACACAATCACACGTTGGGTCTCTGGATTTGGAAATAAATAATCTGACAAAAAATAAAATAAAATCAATGATTCTTCATATGGAAGAATGCTTTCGACACAGTAAACCAAGAGCTCATCAAGCGAATCACACAAAAAATTCTTCCAAGATTCGGCTCGTCAAAATAGTGGCCCCTTTGGCTCACAGATGATACAAGGAGGGCAGAAGACTTTCACAGGACAAAGGCACTTCAAAATGCAATTTCTTCATCTGGACCATCTGGGCATGCTCGATAAGGCGGTGGTATATACATGGGTTTTTCGAAGAAGTGGCACGCTCTGCAGTCCAATGACTATTCAATGGCAAAATGCATGTAATAAAATCAATTAAAGAACAAAAAAAAAGATACCAACTCCTCCACCTCCAATGGCTGTAACTATGACAAATATCTGGCACATGGCACGGCCAAGCCTTGTTCTGTGCTCACCTGTGAGTGAGCATGCATGCCTGTATGTATTCTTCTTCTTTCTTTCATTCTTCAGGCAACATTGCCCTTCTGCATGTCTCAATTGATTGCCAGCTACAAGAAGTCACGCAACATGAAGCCCAAACGGATGTTGACTTTTTTTTTTTTTACTGTCCTCCCGCGCTCAAATGAACACAACACAAGGTTTGCCGTTACTGCTAAGCGGTTATTTTGTTTTACGTGAATACACATTTGCGTCACCGATTCATGACTCCGATAGCAGCAGTCATCGAACCATGAAACTCGCTCAAGCATATCTTGCTGTCACACGGAAATCACAATCAGCTCTATAGACTCCAAAGCCGCACAGTTCATGCCCAAATCACTCCATGCAAAGAAGGAAGAAAATTGTCACGCACATACAAAAAAAATATATATTTTTGTGCCAACAAACACAGTTTAAAAGCATATTGCATTCAAATATTACTATCTAAACTTTCCAGTGTTCAAAAAAACCTGCTTAATCACAGAATAATAAATGGTGTCACGTCAAAGAAAGGAACATAGTAAATTCTCCTGTCTTCATACAAAAATACATTGGTCATTTTGCAGTTATGCTCCACCAACTTTTCTCCTTTTTTTCACAATTATGATTAATGAATATTTGTAACAAAAAAAAGACAGAAATAATTACACCTCATTTATGATATACTGTACAGTGAGCCCTCAACGAGATTGGGACGGCAAATAAACAAGCGAGGCACACGGCACATGTTTTAATCACTCACTCCAAGTTCACTCTGAAAATCAGACACCCCGAAACCGAAATGGCCGAGAAAGAAACTCCTGTCACTCAATTAAGCCCATCGAATCTTGGAAAAGTAGTCTACACGGCCATTTGATTTCACTTCGGCCACAGCGGACAGCTATGGTTGCTCTGAGCTGGACGAATCACTGCAAATGTGGATGTCATGTGAGGTAACACCTTTACCCATTCCATAACACCATTTCAGCATAGAGATAAAGCAGTTGGTGTTGTGAACAGAGCCGTTACCGTTTGCTTTTTTAAAAATATCTTTCCAAGCTGTCACTTAGAAGAATATGCCACAAAGTCAGAAAGTGCAAACTGCCCGATCAATGTCTTGTATCATTCTGAATTGCCATGATTCTGATTTGACACTTTCAGCATCGGTCAAGCATGTGGTCAAATGGTTTCTAGAACAGACAGATTATTCACTGAACTGCCTGCTTAACAAGTCAGCATAAATCAATCAAAACTTTGCACCAAAAACAGGAATCTGTCTCTTCTCTCCAAAGGTGTATTGGGAAGCAGGACAGCAGCTGGGGTCTTCTCTCCGTGTTTTGTTTGCTTCACTTTTTTTTTCTCTTCCGATTTTGTTTCGGACACGGCAAACCGCATCCCGGCCACATCACTCCTGATATCGAAGAGTATGTACATCGTCAATAGATTTTCTTTTTTTCAACCCCAATAAATACTGTTCAAATCATCACACATTAATAACAAATCAGAACACAAAGACAGCAGAGAAACGGATGTACAGCAGTGAATAGCTTCAGACTTTGCCGATAATTTTTGCAAAGTGAAGTTCCTCCTATGCTGCCATGAGTTTTCCATGGGTCGAGTAAGAGAGGAGATCTGTGATGTGATGGGACTTTTATTTCAAAATGGAGAAACAGCATGATGGGCTGTTGGTTGCCATAGAAACACAAATGATGCCACAACAACAATAGCACACGAGGATTGCCATCCTATGATGACATCCTTATCAGCCTTGTCTGCTGAGAAAATGGTTTTTAGCAGTTAGCTGTAGTAGACATTTCTTGTCCTGTTTTTCCTTCATTGATGTGTCCAGGATTCAAGCACTAGTGGCAGTATACGAATGCCGGTAGTCAAACTGCTGGCATTCAAATTGAGGAGGGAGTTAGTGCTCTCCGTTCGGCTGCATCGCTCTCAACATGTCTTATGATCTCGAACAGCCTCACCTCTCCGTAGAATAAAACTTTCTGTGGGCATGTATGGACACTGTCTTGCATCATGCATATTTGGATGGTGCGTTAAACATTGTGACCTCGGCGTTTGATCACATGCATCAGGCATGTACTTTCGATGTGGAGATTTTCACAGCTTAAGAAAGTGCGTATAGCCATTTCCGTTCACATTGTGCACAGAGAACCGCTTTTGACCAATCTTTATCAGTCACATCATAAGGAGTGACCCATGAATTACTGTCGGAGAAATTTGTGGATGGTCCCCACAAATCCAATGCCTTTATACCGAGTGCGTTTTGAGCTGATTACTATGTACATTCTTTCTTTTTAATGACAGATATGAGCACAAGACATGGAACATTTCAACATATGGAAATCACATGAAATATATTGTTGAATGAAAAAAAAAAAAAATTTCACATCTTCATCAATGAAACTTGAATACTCTTATGCATAGTCATTTTAAAGGCTGAATTAGAGAGAGAAAAAAAAACCCATGCAGACATATCTGTTCAACTTATCGTCTGCAAAAAATGCCTCTGTAACATTCAAAGATTGTAATACATGGAAGACTTCCCGAATACAATAAGGTCTGGGCAGGAGTATCGGCCAGAACACCGCATGATTTTTGCGACCACTTCATTTGAATACAAACAGACATGACTATGAATACTAACTGTGTATAAAAACTGAACGGATTGTATTGTATGCCAGTGTCGAGCTGGTGGACTTGACAGACGCAAGTGAAAACCATGAGAATAGTACAAATGCCTGCCATGCAAAAGACACAAATGGTTATTTTCAAATTTCACTGAGCACTTCTTCTCCCTGCAAACTTGTCACATAGTCAATATGAAAATCAACTTTAAAATCTTTAAGTACTTTCATACCATTAGGAAGAGAAGAACATTATGTACAGTAGGTGAAAGAAACCCCAAGTTACCTAATCATGGTGACCTTCAATGGAATCACAGAAATTATATCAAATCACTATCAATAGATGAAATCTCAAAGGAAAAAAAACAACAACAGGAGGAAGAAAAAATATCTATATCTACTAAATGTTTGAATACATTATGCTGGTCTTTATGCAAAGACGAATCGGACTCCCAGTCCAAGCCGGAGATAGTCGGATCCTCTTCTGCAGATAGTACTGTTCCTCGACTCGAGTTTAATACACTTTCAAACTTTCCAGTTACACCATTTTGACCAATGTCTAAATAATTACGCCAAGGCAAATTCACCTGAATTTTTAATCTTTTTATAGACATCTATCAATAACTTACTAATACTCTTCATCAGACTTGCCAATCTTGTCACACTCATTGACCCAGTATGCTAAGCACTGGTGAATTTCATCAATGAAGTGCCTGCAAAAAAATATGATCCAGAATGGAAGAACAAAAATAAACTCAAATACCGAGATTAATTTCCTAGCCAGTCATATGCCAGAACATAGCAGAAGGTTGTAAGTCACAGGGTTGTAAGTCACAGTTTGTGTAATTCTCTCACTCTTCTACTAAGACTGTCTCTTGGTTACATTTAAATGTCTTTAATAACAGAATTTCATGCAAGATGCAAGGGGGAAAATTGTTCTAAAAGTGAGGGCTGATTACTTATTGGATATCTTTGAAATGCAAAGGATGACAAACCTACATTAGCTTTTATTTGGAGAGCTGCAATCACCATGTTTTCAAGACAATTCAAGAAATGGCCTTGCTGATAAAAACAGGACAATTTGGAGAGCCAGTCCTGAAAAAATAAACTAAATGAATTATTCTCTTGTGGTATGGATAATTGATTCTTTTTTTTTTTTAAGTATGCTGAAATTATCATTTTACATTGTATACCAAAAACGAACATGATTCCAACCCCTTATAAGAGTTAATGATCATCAGGCTTGATCAAGTAAGTACTGCTGTTGACATCACATTCTAAAACCATAAGATGCAGAAAGCCAAGATAAACTAAATATGCTCGTTATATACCAGAAAAAATCATATTCTTTTAGATCTTTAGACATCTTTATTCACAATAAGGAGGGATATGATATTGTTAAATCCTGCATGTTTCAATTATCAGAGTACGGCAAGCTGAAACAAACATTTCAGAACAAAGAAGAAGCTTTGTGTGAGCTTGGTCAAAACAAAACAAAAATAATTCGCTGGGACAAATATAATCCTGCAAGTATCGAAACACACTTCTGAATGGATCATGTCTTTCACACTCAATGAATATATCATATCTGTATTTCATGTATTTTCCTCATCTTTTGCTGTGTCATGGAAGCCCATGGGTCAAAATTAGTATGCATCAAGTACTTTGAGGTTATCTTCACTACGCTCTGAAAGTCTAAGAGTACTCACACTCCTGTCGAAATTGTACATATGACAAAAATTAGTACATCTCTATTATCTCTCTACAGACAAAATAATACACAGTACATGAATATCTAACAATAACTCACATTCACACCTTGTTACAAGCCATCATTTGAATGAACGAATGAAAGAAGTACACCACCTACAAAATATCGGTTCTTGAATTCACAATAGACAGGAGTACGAATACACAAAATATTTTTTTTCCCATTATCGGCAGCGATACAAAAACAAAAAACAAACAAACAAGAAATGCTCCTTGAAGTAAACACAATTTACAAACAAGTGTCTGATCCACAGTACTATTTAGAGGGGCTGAATACTCAGGTCTTTGGTTTGTGAGGTACTGACAAGAATTTCAAACAGACAACAATTTCAAACTGACATGGATTTCAGCAAATTGGTTTTAAAAAAAAGTTTCCAGAAGGCACTTTGGTTCACTTCATTTGATTTCTCTTTTTTTTTCAGAAACAAACAACTGCAAGGGACGTGCCGTTACACCTAGTACTCCTGATTCCATTACTACTCGCCCCTGCATAGTGTTAGGCTTCATCTTGGACAGGTTCTCTTTTTCTGTTTTTTGTTTTTTTCGAAGCACCCTCCATGGCTAAATATCGATGGGCAAGTTTAGCGGCTTGCTCCATTATGATGTCTGCCATCATTCCGAGGTTCGTGGGGAGGTCGCTCCGAGTTTGAAACTTGCGTCGGTACACTTACAGGCATTTTTTGTCGCGTACAGTGGTGACCCTCTGCTGTCTGTGACATACTGTTTGGCCGAGATGCAGAGTAACTGAACCTTGTACAAGTGCCTCTGTACAATGCAATGCTACCACACCCCACCTTCTCATCCCGACGATGCCCTCTTTGAAATTTGACGATTAAAACCACTCAAAGCCGGCATGACATCTTTTCTCGTATTACACATGGTCGTGTCCTCCAGCCTAAAGCTTACATAGCACTTGTCAAGATCAACAAAGAGTCTAATACTTGATTTGGCAGGGGTGGGGTGGGGGGAGGGAGAGCCACCTCTCTTCCCAGCCCAATTCCCGATTCAAAGGTCCCTGGTTTTGGTCTGTCAGTGCACCTATAACCACGTCAGGAAGTTGTTGACATCGCCGACGTCGGCGACGTCACTCAGGATGTCAGGCCCCAGTCCCTCGGGGAGGGAGGGCACGAGATCGTCGCTGTCCATGGAGGTGACGTTGGTGCCACTCTCGGAGGGGTCCATGGTGGCCATGTCGACGTTGGTGCTGGGCAGGGACTCCAGGAAGTCACCCATGCTGGCCAGTGGTGGGGGCGGGGCCACGGTGGCCTTCTCAACTGGCTTGCGCTCTGCTGCAGAGTTAGCTGGTAGGAGCAAGAGGACGAGTACATCAATTATTACTTCAGTTGACTACATTCTAACAGTTCCCCTTCCCCAACAACAATTTTCTTGAATGGAAAGGGAACATTATTCCCTCCATAAGGAATACTGGCATGACATATATTTCACAAAGGAATATCCGCAACATGTGTCTATATGCTTGGGTTGGGGATAGCTTCAGTCCCTCACAATTGGGCTTATGATGGAGGAAAAAAATGGAAAAATTACGAACACCAAGAGCATTCTTCTAGATTCCACCCCTTGACCACCTCTGGCCAAACTGCCTCCGGCCAGCAGCAGTAAGACTGATCTTTCCTTCCAGCCAGTCAATGCCCACCCCCTCAGCACATTAAAAAAACATTCCATTGATCCTGATATGGAATTTGAACAGTTTAAAAAGATACAGTGTTCACTGATTTATTACATGAATAAGGGACTTTCATGCAAATGTGACTATGCTCTGGACCTAACTGCCACAGGGTGGTCTCTTGCCCCATCAACCGCTTGTCATTATCAAATTTTCTGATACCTACTTTTGTCCGGAGGAAAGAAAAAGTATGTGGGGGAAGTTTCTCAAATGAAGTTACCTAAACTTTATATCTCAGTGGAAGTCAACTCTACAATCTAGATATCTTGACATTATGAAGACAGTCGGTGTTTCTGCCTCATCGCCACGACTCACGCCTTCCACTTACCATCAGAGGAGTCCATGTCTTCCAACGTGTTGAGGAGGTCCTCAGGAGTCCTGGGGTGGCTCACGTTGCTCAGACCACATCCGCTGTCCCCGCTCTCCTCCCGTCGGTGGAAGTTGGAGGAGGTGCCGCTGTTGAGGAAGGGGTCTGTCCCGCCCGTGATGGAGTCGTTGTTGTTGTTGTTGGGGGCCGTTTCGCGCAGCTCGCGGCGCAACGCCAGTTCCTGCACAGACGAAGATATGAGAGAAACGACAAAGATGTTAGCTGAATTTTTACCTAAATGAGGCACTGGCGTTATTCACTTTCAGTAAAAACCTGCACAACAAAGCAGTACATAAAATAAGTAAGCCGAAACAATATCAGAAAGGGGTTCTGTAAATATCGGAACCTCACTTTACTGTCTTATCAGGCTATCTAGTGGGCATCTGAATATTACAATCTCCTACAATGTAATCACTTGCAATCAAATTTTGGCAAAAAGACAGTAGGGCCTAACCAAAGAGTAATACATACTACAAATGTTTGCTTATGCATTGCACAATGAATCAACAAATCTAAAGCAAATACTGGCATTTATTTAAAACATGTGTAATACATGGAAGACACAATGAAAAGAAAAAGAAAAAAAAAGAACTTATCCGGATCAATCTTCCTAAAAACTGCCACGGAAGTGTGATTCCATTGTGGCACCACCCACACAAATTGATCACACTAGCTTCATACACCGTAACGCGCCTGCAAAAGCCAGCACAATAAGCTAGCAACCAAAACTGTGAGATTGTATCTTTAACACTTATTAGGCTATAACATGCCCTTCTTCTGGTACTATACTTCCATGCCACGATTTGCTGGCTAAGTTGCGCACACCGCATGACCACTATTCAACTAAAAGGCGAAAAATCGGGGTCAACTGCAGCCAGGCGAGTGTCGGTCAAAAAGCACACAAAATCTTCCGAGTCAAGTTCAAGCAGTTTTACAAAGCAAGATGTATCCTGCATGTTGGAATAAGATAAGATGTTTCATTTTAGGAGCTTCTGATATTAAGTCATCACCTTGACTTCCGACTGTTCTTTTTTTCCCCTTTAATTTCAATGCTTTCATTCACAACAACTCTCATTCCTGGATGCAAAAAAAGATTTAAAAGGCAAGTCCACCTTCATAAACATGAGGATTGAGTGAATGCAGCAATATTAGTAGAAGACATCCGTGAGAGTTTGAGGAAAATCGGGCAGTTGGTTAAAAAGTTATGAATTTATGAAGTTTACTGCTCAGTCACTGCTGGATGAGAAGACTACTACAGCTAGTGATGTCACATAAGTGTACAACGATATAAAGAAAACAGAAAGAAAATTCAACATATTTTCACTTTTTCACATAATAGAACAACGCTTGATTTGCATCTTTCAGAAGGCAGGGGGAATAATGCTGCCCTTAACATACATCAGGGACAAGTCTAGGAAATGTTTACTTAAAAAAAAAAAATACAGTTTTGTGAAATTCTCTTCATATTTTCCCTATATCGTTCTACGCATACATGACGTCATACACTGTAGTGGTCTTCTCATCCAGCAGTGACTGTGCATATACTTTAAAAATTCATAACTTTTGAATAGATTGTCCAATTTTCCCTCAATTTTCACTGATGTGTTCCACTTATATTACTGCATTACTGTAAAAGTGGAAATTTTCGCGGTGTTCAAATTTTCGCGCATTTCGCGCAACCAGAAACTAGCGCGAAAATAAAAGCACGCGAATATTTTTGCTTGCCATATGTGCCTGAGCGTGATGTCTTGATTCCGCGGAATTAAAAACACGCGAAACTCTTCCGACCCGGCCAAGCGCGAAAAATTAGTCACGCAAAAATATCCACTTTTACAGTATCTCAATCCACATGTATATAAAGGTGAACTTGTCCTTTAATTTCAATGCTTTTATTCACAATAACTCTCACTCCTGGATGCTTAAGAAGATTTAACTGGCAAGATACACTTTAAGACTGATGACTCTTAATCATTTCAGCTAAGGGATAACTTAGTGATAGGATATCTTCCACTCAAGTTCAGGGCAGAATTCCATACACCACAAGAGGAGCATGGGATCCAGAGTATCAATCGGGGGAAAACAGTTGGTAATCGCCCTCAAATGAAAACAGGAATGACTGATCTGGTGTAAACAGAAACAGGCTGGGGATAAGCCTAAGAGATAAGGAGAAATGGAACCTGCAGGGACTCTGCCAGATTCAGGATAACACAATATCTTGACCTTTGACTCTGCCCTTAGTCTCTCTGCACAGACCTCACTGTTGAAATACAAATGAACTTTCTTCACCTAATGTGATGATTACGAACAATGATTTGTGCTCAGGCATCTGTCCTTTCTGAGCATCATTCTAATGAAATCTCCTTTTACACTTATCTTATCATGTCACTGTCAGTAACAATACAGATGCCGTAACAACCATAACTAGTAATTTTTATATTGTTATCATCAATCACAGATATGACACTTTTTTGTGAATTCTCTTCAACCTGGCATACATTTGAAGAAATTTCCCAATTATTGTTCTTTGCGAAAACTAATATGAGTGTGTTATGCTCCGAGCAGCATCCAGATTCTGTTCACCTATTCTTGCTTCTTTGGTTGTTGTTGTTGTTGTTGATGTTGTTGTTGTTATTATTGTTGTTGTTGTTGCTGTTGTTGTTGTTGTTATTGTTGCTGTTTTGCAGGAGGAAATAAAAATCAGCTTAACAGAATTTGAGAGGTTAAAAAAAAAGGTTTACTAAAAGGTTGTGAAGCCAGTCTGTTTTCACATAGGACTTGTTCTCTTATTTTGCCCTCTTGCAATGTAGCAACCATATAATCAATCAAAGGTACACATGAATACTAGGATTGCTTGCAAGACTTAACATTATTTGAAATGAGACAGAGGGGAAAATGAGGCTCCAATTACTCTCCTAATACCATTTCTAATTCCGATAAAAAAAAAAAACCTGTCTGTGGCATCATCTCTTTTTTTAAAGAAAAAAAAAAAACCAATAAATAGGCTAGTCTCAGCCTTAAGCAAAATTGGCACAATCAACTCTAGGTCCATTAGCCAATTCTGCACACAAAAATCCCTCATTTGAAATCTTGTTTAATCCCCTTCGAGGAGGCAAAACGTTCTATAGGCCTACATGTTCTATACACCATAAAGGTCTGTAAAGAGTTAATATAAACACACATAGACACAGATACAGACACAGACATACACACACACCCACACACACATGCATATTATGATTCCACAGCTGAAAGCATCTCCCTTATTTGATTGGCCTTGCCACAGCTTACAACGATGTGGGCATGCTTTATTGCTGGGCAAAGGAACGACAAACAGAATGGCAGTGCAGCGACAGAAATTGAATCACGATCATAAACACCGATTTATAACGCCAGTCATTGGACGAGTCGGACAGGAGGTCGGGAACACATTTGAATCCTTGATGACACCATGAGAAAGAGATTGAGAGTACTTAACCCTTTAGCAACTGAAGATTCTGTACATACTGGTCTATGGAAGAAACAGCAATATTGCTCTCATTTCGATGAGTTCTAAATGATGTAAAATGGCTCACCGCATGTTTATTTTTGTCTATTATAACTTATGTTAACTTGAAAGCCTATTAAGACTTTTCCAAGAGAATAGTGTGTCATAGAAATAATTTTGACACACTTTTGTTGACCTTTGACCTCTTTCAAATTAGATAATTAGGGTATATATTCTATATGAAAACAAGACATATAAATGCAAAAACTATTCAAAAGAAAAAACAGATGGGTGATTTCGGGCCATCGAGGGAGAAACAAGTCAAGCAGTTTCAGACAGTTCAGTTACTAATGGGTTAAAGAATTGGCTAGCTCCCTGTTCCTAGACCACCACCACTACCACAAGAAAAAAAAAATCATGCTCAACCTTGGAGCTAGACTAACAGAGGTCACTTTTCTCTACAGAGGACAACACACAGAGCCCAGACCCTGTGGGTTTGATGGTATATAATCAGTTGGTCCAGTGTCGATGATTGGAACACCTTTACCCTATGGTCTGAGCTTGCAGACTAACAAAGGATGACAGAGAGCTTGAGTGAAAACATCTCCAGTGGCCCCGCCCACTCACTGGAAGAGGTCATGGCCCTAGCAACCACAATCAGCATCTCTGGCAGGGGGGAAAGGAAGCGCCTCCATCTCGTTGAGCACTGAGGCAAGTCTGATGCATGAAGAGAGACTTCACAGTGACTGGTGGGTTTCCCCCACATTTGCCACATGTATCACTTCCTATCTTCCTCACATTTTAACCACATCTTTAAGTTTAAACTTAGCTTTGCCATGTTTACCAGTTCCTCCTTCATTCACTGTACCACTCTGGCCATAAACTATAAATGCATCTTTCCCTGTCCCACAGAAAAATCTATGTAACAGGAACCATGCACACTACTATACAGCCAGAAGCATTTGCAGCATTAAAGGTATTGTTTACCATCGGGAGTGCTCAGCGATTTAAAAAAATTTCCAGTTATCACATTTGATGCGTATGTGTAGGGCAGTTGTATCACAAAACATCTTACCATACAGAAATTAAGGAGAAATCACAATTTTTCTCAATAAACCATAATTGTAGACGGTTTAGTCTTGAAACAATTCTATCATAAGTGTTCACATTTTGTGTATTTAACAATACTTGATATTGATTATAGTATAAATTATACTGATTAAAATGTTTACATTGGTTGTTTCTATCCCTAACTCACATTTTGAAGCACTTAAGTTTGGTTTTTGTTTCATCTGCAAATGGCAAACAATGCCTTTAAACTTTTGTTAACTCACACTGACGACCTTTTTTGCTGCATGAAACTTAATCATGAATTGTCACTGGCATTCAATGCCTTTGTGTAGACAAAAACTTTCTTGTGCATTTGACTTTTGCGAGTCTTGGCTGCTTCCAAAATTCGCTTAAGTTTCAAGCATGTCAAAATTTCAACATGCAATCTACTTGGTCAACTCGATTCCATATTGTACATCTTCCAACCACATCCAATGAATGAACTGTATCCTAGCCATCCGAACATGACAGAAGTTTGTACAGATGCATAATATAGTAGCAGTTGAATTATGCTCATCATCTGGACAAATTCACTTCTATCGACAGATTTATGGCTACAAGCTTGGGTCATACAAGGAGCAATTGCACTTCTCAGTGTGAGGTGAAGGACGATAAGCATTTCCTTGTACTCCACCAAAAAAAAAAAAAAAAAAATCAGATTATTCTTCTTCAGTTTTGTATGTCAGATGATCCTTTTCTCTGCTCTATTGCGTGGCACAAACAGAATCAACTACAGCGACACTCTAAATAACATCATGAACAGTATTATTGTCCGGAGGCACTAGTCTGAAACATGAGCTTATTGTAAAGTCAAAAGTTTGTGCCCACTCTATTTGGGGAAAAAAAAATATCTATGCTACAGGCTTTTTCAAACCATAAAAACATTTCATTTCGAACATATCCCCTCACCCCCTCTATCAATCATATTCTCCATGTTTTCTTGTACACATTCAGCACAAAATGGTTCTACAATATATGATGAAGAGATGACAGTTCCATCTCATTCAGCAGCTTCAATCCATCTCCAATTACAGGGCACTAGGGTGTTTGGTAGCCAGCCCTTGCCCTGACAACAGCAGCAGCGAACACGAACCAACAGCTGCAG
Source organism: Diadema antillarum (assembly GCF_040938485.1). Lineage (NCBI taxonomy): Eukaryota > Metazoa > Echinodermata > Echinoidea > Diadematoida > Diadematidae > Diadema > Diadema antillarum. Next base: position 38,108 of record NW_027271692.1, read on the forward strand.
CGCAAGTGAAGAAAACAAGGGGAATGCCTGCTACACTGGGAAGGTTCAACTTACTATGACTATTGCTTCTTGCTCTTGTAGCATTAGTTGTTATTTTTGGGCTTCCTGCCATTCTTCTTTTTATCCATTTTGATACTGTGCGCCCTCAATCTGGATGCATCCCCACAACCCTCTCCTGTCCCCACCCCGCCCCATCCCCATCCCCCCCCCCCCCCCAACTCCCCCTTGGACTGAGGGCAGCCTTCTGTAATGGTTCGTTGACAAACTGCGCACTACGTTGCTTGTTGCAAGTTGTGGAGTGATGCCATGTGTAGTTCGTATAGTCTAAATTTACACATCGTGTTTGAATCGCTCCGCTGAAGCTGCCATGTTGGATACCCTGATCTACAGCAGACTGACAGGAAGAGAATGAACTCTTCCACGTCTAGACTTTGGGGGACACAAACGGATCAGGGAAGAGGGAGGGGGAGGCGTGCGTCATTTCTCTCAGCACGTCGTGAAGATCTCTAGGCTAGTTCCGTAGAACTTTGTGAACACAAATCATGCTCCGACTACAATAAGCAGGAATCACACATTCACAATTACAAATCCCTCCATTTCCCAGCTCCGGATGGTACAGGTGTACTATAAACACTTTGACTGAAACAACCCGACAAGACCACTACCTCAGATGTAATATTTTGCTCACATTTCAAAACTCACAACCACACATTTAATGTAATCCCCTGCCCCTCTACTCCCACTCCTCCACCCCCATCCCATTTACACATACACAATGTGCATCCCTACTGATACAGTAACTTGAGTTTGCTTCAACTATATAAATGGTTCCATATGTCAGATCCAGAGATGGGGTAGGAGGAGAAATCACCACTTCAGAGAAAGATTAGCATCACTCCAGAGACTCCAACTCTCCCGTTTTCGACGGGAGATCTCCCGCCGAAAGCCCATTTTTGGCAAAATCTCCCATTCTCCCGTTTGAGATTTGATTTCTCCCGCCCTGGCTCTGTGTCTCCCGGTGGAAAGGATTTCTTACTTTTTGCTATCGTATGTTGAAAAAATAAGCCTTAGATAGCACCAGAGAACATCTAGAACCCTAGGAACTTCGCGCTTCGCACACATCAACTTGGAGTCTCCCGTTTACTAGGGGTTTCGGGCGGGAGAATCTCCCGATCAGAAGGTGCTTAGGGTTGGAGTCTCTGTCACTCTAACCCCTCCCCTTCTTTTCCCACTTTTCCATCCCATCCCATTTATACATACACAATTATTTCCTGCCTGATATGTCAAGTTTGCTTCAGCTCTGATAATGGGTCCATATGCCGAATTGGGAGGGGGGGGGGGGGGGTGGGGGTGGGGAGTAGAAGGGGACTTTACCACTTTGGAAAAAGATTGACATGTCTCCCTGCATTGAAAATTATTCCACACGGCCTCAGATTTTCTCGCTAACCTCCTTTAAATGTGTGGTTAACTTCTCAATGCCAGACAATTATGACAAGGGGAAAAAATATCTCTGTGGGGTAAGCTTCAAGTTTATGTCAAATATATTCATCTTCAAAACCACAAGGTTTGATCTTTCCTCTTCTTAATCTGAATTGATACGTTTATGAAGGAGAGTGACATGATCGAAAGCATATGGCTAGCTTTGAAGCATGCACTCTCTTTCTTCAAAAAGTATTTGATCTATAGGACACCATTTTCATTCCATAAGAACATAAAACAGATCCTTTTTATTCCAGTCATATAACTACATTGAGACAACAAACTTTAATGGAAATTATCTTAGCTATGGCAATCTCAGAAACTTGGGAATCTGATCAATTGAAAAAAAAAATTAAAGAAGCTAAGAGTACATGGCCAGTTTTGAAGAATAATCTTGCTTTGTTTGTTCCTTTTTTTCTCACAAAAGATTGTCACAATCAGATGTCATCGTTCAACCCACTGACAGTTAATAACTGGCAAGTATATTTCTGCCAGACGATAAAATTGGGATAAGAGGATATCTTTGAACCCACCAAGTCTCCTAAACAACATTATGTGGTTTGGAGATGCGTCTTCTCATTATAATTTTCAATTTTATGAGTCAATTTTGGTGCTTCAACAAGAACAGCACAAAAACCAACAACAAACAAACAAAAGCTCTTGCAATTTGAGTCCTTTGTTGTTCAAATATCATTGCTTAACCTGTAGAATTTTCGAAAGCCTCCAATTCCTTCTTTTGTAACTGATTCTTTCATTAGCAACTCATTTTAGAGGATCAAAGCTCCTGTTTCTTCTCTCAAGTTGACAAACTTTTATCTAGGTAAGTTTCCTGTCAACTTTGTGCACATTTAATGATACCAATTCTGTCAAATCTCTCAGTGATGAAAATTCATTGGCGCCAATGTAAAAGGCAGACAAAATGATAATGTCTGCAGCAAATTTAGTGAGACTTGATGAGTTAAAACACTGTAGCACAGCTGAAGAATTGACCCAGAGGGCAATGTCCTCCCCCTGATACCAGAGACAAAGGGCACACCACAAGCTATCAGATGGCATCCCGTTTCCATGGATACAGCCATCCCAGAAGACAAGAGATTAGGCTCATGGGAGGAGAAGACAGAGTGAAGTACCTACGTATCTAAACAGATTTTGTGGGGGTTTTGGTGGGAATTTTTCATATTCTTCAGATGTGTGCGATTTCGTGCTACCACAGCCAGATGATTTGAGTCATTACACGCTGCCAACTGGGAAGTTTCAGAGTTTGAGGGATTTGTACCACAGAGTCCTGATAAACAACCATCCACCTTGGTTTCCCTCATGCAATCAATAAAACAAACCTCTACTGCCTGTCAATTATCTGCATATCAAAGGAAAATAACGAGCAATCACATAAATCCATGAACCGAATTATTCTACCAGACGGTCTATGGCGTCATTCAATATCACACACACACACACACACACACACACAAATAACAATAATTATCAACAAATGGTCCGTATAGACTGTCTTGTAAAGGAGTATTCTAGTGAATACGATACTTCCTTCAAACGCCACTCTAAGGCTGACAACAAGCACACATCAAAATAAGGCAACAAAAAAAAAAATTGTTGTATTGGCGTAACCCGCCCGACCCTGAACTTTAAAAAAAAAAAGAAGAAAATACATCGTTTTTACCGAGAGAGGGCGCGATACGGGTTTGCGAATTATCAAAAACAACAACAACAGCTGGTGTCGGAAAATGGCCGCGCAGTACAGCGTGTCGGCGACCGGCAAGTCCGGTTCGAAGATTTTATTTGATATTATTCGGAGAATCAATTTGTCTGTGGCGCTGGGTGATTTAGCCCAGGAATTTGTTCGTTCGTATTCTGACCGGTATGTCGTGACGGCTTTTAAACCGGTGATATAACAAACTTTGGATGCAACAGACCCTCTCTATCGAATGGGGTTTTGTTAAATATGAGTTTTACACGTAAAACACAGGTAGCAAAAAAAAAACAAAAAAAAATCCGCCCGCCCGACCCTATTTGAAAATCTCATGTTACGCCAATACAACTTCTTCTTTTTTTTTTGGGGGGGGGGGGGGCCTAAGGGAGCTCCAGAGGACTATCATGGAGATATTACATGCATCTCAGTGGGAGAAAAGAAGTCTCTAACAGGAGAGGCAGTGTCATAGTCTCTTGCCTGAACATAAAGGGGTTTATTATTTTTTCAAGAGATTAGCAGAGCCCTCTACACACACATTTACCCTTTACTTTGGAATATTATCAAGCAAGATATTTTTGCAGCATGACATTTTTGCAAATTGATGCCGATGGCCTTTTACACCAGGATAGAATTTTTACAAAATGTCACTGGAATCATATGCATAGTATAGACTAGAACTTTTAATTTTGTGAATTTTGGCTCTCGAGAAATTCGCAAAATTAAAATGCATGTGAACATACATTCCTTGTTTTACAGTATCTTTTGGCCAAACATACATTCCTTGTTTTACAGTATCTTTTGGCCATAGAGTTCCATGAATATCAGCTCCTCACTATCTTACATTGCATTCAATGCATTGTGTAGACAAAACTTTTCTTGTGCATTTTATTCTCATGAATCTTGGCTCCTTGTAAAATTTGTGAAAGTTTCATGCATGCAAAAATTTCTGGTTTTCCAGTATTTGCAGCATATGATATCATGATACACTCACATCCTAGAAAATAATTGAATATGTATATTATCTTCCATCGTATATAACAATGATCCCCACACCCAGCCCGTGAAGTAGAATACATAAATCTGCATAAACATACTAATGGTATTTGTTACGTTACGAAGTAAAGCACTATTCCCGCTGGGACTTGCAGGGAAATTATCTTTTTGATTCAGGACGTAGGAATGGAGACCGGGGCTCGGATTTGGACTTGGACTCCACAGAGGGCAGAGAAAACATCTTATATACGCTGACAGAAATTGAGAAGTCGCTGGGGAGGGAGGGAGGGGGATAGGGATGGAGTTGGGGGTGGAAACGGGGCGGCAAGGCGGGGCGGAGCATGTGGGATGTCAAGCGAGCGGTCAAGTACATTTGGCCCTCGTCTGAAAGAGGAGTGACAGATTTATCAACACTGAGGTTTTCAAGAAGTGGAGCATGTAGGAGACATGGGGAAAGCAAAGTAGAGACCCTCCCTTCTTGCCTTATGATATACTTTCAAGAATGAAGGATGAATGATGCTGAATGACTTTAGGGTGCAAATTTGCACACCACAAAGATTGAGTGTTCTGCTGTGTTGGATGAAAATTCGCAAAAAGTACAATTTCTTTGGAAATGACCCTTGTGCAATACGTTGTACGTGGTGACTGTAGCTGAAGGAGAATTAACCACAAGTCCATTTCTTGATTCACTTCTTTTTAGATGAAAGATTACATGTACCTTCTTCAGAATAAAGAGAGGATACTAACTAATAAGCCTACATATTATGTTAGCAACAAGTCAAGGGAAACTGGACTTTTAATACTGAGTGAAAATTTGTGGAATTTTCACTATTTTTGCTGTATATTATTCCATTATTGTGACATCACATAACTGTGGCAGCCTTCTATCTAGTGATTACAACACTTAGAAATTTACAACAGTTACAAATTGGTAGGCTGAGAATGATAAGGGCATCAAGTTGCCACAAAAACCAGTGTTCAAGGCAACTTAACAAGCTTATCGATGATTCTCACCTGACAATTATGTTGGCCTAATCTTTTGAATGGGTCATTCAATTTTCATCAAATTCAATTGATGTGTCCTACTAATAATATTCGTGCACGCACAAAATCCACGGGGGGGGGGGGGGGGGGGGGGGGGGGGGCAAGCTCCTGAATCACATGGTTACAAGATTATCTAAAATAAAAACAATAAAAAGAGCACCATATAGATACTACTGTTATGTTTTGTTGTGTTATATCTCGCTTCTAACTCTCCACATACACAGAAGGATTGGAGAGACTGAAAGAGTACATCAGGTTCTCAAGTTCACCCAAGAAAAAGGACGCTACACCCTCCTAGGAGTTCACTCACTTTTCTTTTTTTAAAGGCACTACAGCTGTTTCTAAAGTTGGCTGTGTGAGAGCGAGTCTAGGCTCCTCCGAGGGGGGCTCAATAGCTCCATCCATCATCTTTCATTACGCGATGCATCCAACACTGAATTTGCCCCGTCCTATATCCAGCCACGCTGTGTAAACCATCGGTCTAAATGTCAGAGCCGTGTGTGCTGCTACGTACGTCGCCCCTTCGCCCCTTCGGCCCAGGTCTAGTGGTGCAATACATGCGCAAAAATAGTAGGGCTAATCAACTGGTCAACATCCTTCCTCCACTGCAGTCACTCTTTCTTCCCCCCTCCCCCTCCCCCCTCTCCATCTCACTCCTCATCCTTCTGGTATTCCCCTTCTTTCTTCCAATCATTCTCTTTCCCTCTCCCTCTTTCTCCCTCTCTCTACCCCTCTCTCTCTTTCTCAATATAGCCCAGCACTCATCTCCGTCTCCCCGTCTCTGTCGTTACCGTGGCGACAGGGATGGAGGCTGCAGCGGCTATAAACGATAGTCTGCGTCAGCCAGACCAGATCAAGGTGAACAGTTTGAATTAAAAAACTTACTTTGAATCTTAGGAATAAGCGTCAACTACCCAAAAATGCTCAAAATGCTTAAGCTTTCAATGAATCTCCATTTTGGCAAAAATTTTCATGATAATTTCATCAACCGTATCAATACTAAAGGGGATAAAAGCAAACAATTTCACATAATATATTGGCATGAAAATTTTCCTGAAAGAAACTTTGTAAACAACCACACAACCACACACAAATCATGAAACTTTGGCTGAAATTTTGAGTCATAAAAACTGGTAGGGGAAGAAAGAGGCAAGCATTGGTTCTACCAGGGAGGTGGAAGAAAGCTCTACTGCTTGCCTGCACACATGTTTGCATGATGTCGATTGTGCTACAAGTTACCTAGACGTACTATGAAAGCTTGTTGCACTCCCCCCACTTGGCTCCTCGCAAAGTTTGCCAAAGTTTCTGGTTTTACATTACTCGGCACTGCTACAGTACAACAAAAAGACTAATTCACAGCTAAGAATTTCACTTCATCCCAAGATAACTGACTTGAAAATTGGACCTTCAGATGTAAACGGGTAATAATCTTTTCAAACAATCTACCTCTCTTGAGAGTTACCTTACTCCTAAGATTCACAAATCCTGCCCTTCTTTAGATCAGGTTCAGAAAACACCTGTATATGTAGATATATATGAAATTGTAACATTATATGACAATAAATAATTCTGGGATTCCCCCTAAACTAAAACATTAGACCAATGCACCCAATTCCAGGTTAACCTGCTGACCCATTAGAATCAAAATGCACCATGTGCCAGTCACAACATTTACTATTTCCCAAGCTACCAAGGAAGGATGGCATCATTGGAAATTGAGAGTCAATGAAACCCCAGAGGTGTGTTTTGTCCCCCATCCCTGATGAAATACACCAGTATCATGAATTGTACATATCTATCTAACTATCTATAAATACATTATGCATATGTGATTATACCCATCTGTCCATGTAATAAGCTTATGTATTTATGTATGTATGTGTTTTTATTGGATATAAAGATGAAATATTACTTCATTGAGTCTGAAATGAAAGGCTGGACTTGAACCGAGTTTGGTGTACTTGGCCATGAGCCAAACTCAGAGGGGCCCAAAACAGGGCAGGTGGAATCAATTGTAATAGGACTATTGCTACCAGTTTGCTATCATGGGACCCCCAATTTTATATCTCTACCACTTCTCCAACAGTATTTACTTTATATTTGGTTTAGGGTTGTTTTCTCTCTGCCCCCCCCCCCCCCCCTCCAACACATAATAAACTGAAAAGTGTGAAAGTTCATTGGCTTTGACTGGCTATCCCCAGTGGGGGAGTAACAAGGATGTATGAGAACTGGGTTTACTGTCACAGGGATTCAATTCAAGATCTCTCAGAACTTATTTTTTTGAATAATATGCCTATTTTGCAAGCAAGTCATTCAATACACAGCAAATGGACATAATTTGCACACCTATACATTCATTTACTGTCCCATTAATAGTGAGCATTGAGTGCTATACATGTAGGGCCTATGCTATCATAATAGCTAGGGTACACACAATTATGGAAATTCATATTTGTTTGTTATCCTGGCTAATCTCTTTGGGCTTAAATTGTATTAATATGAAAAAAAAGTTCAAATAAACAACAGAATTATTGACCAGAAAATCTATTGATTTTTACTGTGTCGTTTCAAATTTGATATAATCATTCATGTTGTCAAACAATTCATGAAATCTCTTCATGCATGGTGGTGTGGTATGCATTTTGTGGCAAAGCATTAGAAAAGATTGTCAATCCATTAGAACTTTTAGCACTAATGGTACGAGATGCTCAGAGTTTCCCTGTACTACACCTCTTGGCAAATTGTCCTTCAGATGATGTTTACGTAGCTTTAATGGATGGTGTAATCAGCCTTGAAATGGAATAAAGATAAACAGTAATTTACGGATTACCGGTACTTTCATTTCTACATGCTCCCCTCGTTACTAGTTTAAACAGATGTATGTCATGTACTCTTGTGGTAATTGCCCCAAGTGTCGAATTCAGATCATCTTCACACAGAGAAATGCTACCCTTGTTGCCTTTCACACTACATCAGCCATGGTGCCAACCACACGTCAAAATGTTATTACTTAGCCATGTGAGGGAGCAGAGAGCGAGCGAGAGAAAGATAGCTCTTAATGAGGTTGTGTGATTTCCCCATAATCTCCCTTTATGACTTCTTGGTAATATATATCCTCACCCTCATCAACTTCTTTTCTCCTATCCCTATCCCTATCCCAATCCCCATCGCCTCATCCCACCCCCATGCCCTCATCCCACTCCATAACCTCATCCCTCCCGTCATAAATTTATAAAATCTTGGAACAAACTGAAGACAGAAAAAGAAAAAAAAACAAACAGGGACAGACAACATCATCATAACAGTTTGTCTACTGCCAGAAGGACTTTCGATGCTGTCGTAGGTCTGGGGGGATAGATGCCCTTCTGGCGCTAAAGAACCCAGATGATGATATACGCCACATCCTGAGTCAATGCCAGGTTTATCAATCAGTCAGACAGCTCCGCACGCACAACGAATTGTAGTAAGTAAGTATATATCCACACATCACTCAAGAAGTATGTCATCTTATACGGGGGAGGGGGCTGATGATGGCCGCCAAGAGATGGGTGGCTGGTTACAGCCTCACCATCTTAAAAAAGCCTCCAACCTGGCTCTCGCATCCATCACATCATCTTTGGTATAAGTGCCTATCCTTCTTGCAACTTAGAACTGGAAAGCTAGGGTTAGCTACAGTGCTATAACTAGCAACAATAACATATGCAAATTAGATAGAGCAGTGTCATAACCTCACAAATGCCCCCATTAACTTGCATAAACATGTAAAGTTAATTTCTTTTCTTGACATGACATAATCAGATATAAGTTGCATCCTTCACATCAAATTACTGTGGTCCTTTTTATAACCTAGCAGCAATAACTTTTCACATCGTAGATGCTAAATTATCAACCAAATCAGTGTCCCTGAACTGGGCTTTTGGGACTCTTTTATGCACAAAAACATCACAGTCGCAACCTATGGATTGAACATTGCCATTATAATGTATCTGCTCATATCCTCAACCTCTATGTGTCAATGCAAACTGCTATTTATCAAAAGAAAATCAAAAACAAAAACCCAGATGTGAGATGTCTTCTGAGGTATAAGAAAGATGACTGCTACCTTTGATACTGAAATATATTTGAGACAGTGTCTCGCAGAGAAGGAGAGAGCATCCCATGCTCTGACTCCCAACTGCAACCAAGCAGTGTTTCTGTCCTGCATCCTCCCTGGTATAGTCGTCATAGATACCGCATCCCTGGTATATTACCAGGGTATGCAAAAACCATGCCCCCACTAGCCCGTCTCAATCTAATACCCGGCTTTCACCTTCTAGAATGTCTCCCCTCAATCTATCCGCTCAACGCCTCCGAACACTTCTCCCTCCCATCTCTGTTCCTCAAAGTCTTCTTTTATTTTTACCACTCCGTCTTCTGGTGTAATCGAGTCTCGCCACCAACAGATATTCAATTTACTCCTTGGACGTCTGCGACGTGAGATGCACACGCTCGATCGGAACCAGCCGTAAAGACACATCCATGTCATAACCTACACACAAGCCTAGATCAGCATCTGCAATTGTCACGTCTTTACAAGCAACGCACCATAGACCCTGGGAGATGCAAAATGAACACCGGATTTCAACTCCCCACCCTCGTCCTCTTATCCAGTAAAGTCAGCAGCCTCCTCGTAAAGTAGCATTGCACATTAATCTCGTCTGGCCATGTTTTTACGAAGTGCAGCGGTGCATCAAATGCTTCCCCAGGCATATATGGCACAGGATGTAACATATTTTACAAACATATACAGTACCTCATGCTTCACTGGTATTCCAACAAAGCCTTCCAACATAGCTCACTTTGCAAACAAAATGAAAACTAAACCACAAAGAATTTACAGTTCATGGGACTGGAAAAGACAGGTTTTTATATAAAATAAAACACACACACACACACACACACACACACACACACACACACACACACACAAAGGATATTTTTAAGCACTCTGTCAGAAGTCATGGTTTAATGTGCAAATAATTCTATCGAGATGTCCCCACAAGATGTAGGTTTCACTAGCAAACATCACGCGACGTCTATGAGTGGATATAAGCTGACTGCAGATATTAAAGTAACAGCAAGTGAGGGAAACATACCAAAGTGGTCCATTCATTGCCAAAATTGACTACAGCAAACCATATGGACATAACCATGTATGAAAAGACTCAAAAACCACCACAAACATCCAGCAGAAAATACAGCAGAAAATACAGCAGAATTGTTAAATACTTCTCTTACTAGTGACTTATTGTGGTCGGAGGTAACACTTTGCATACATATAGGCTACTATACTGTGAATATATTCATGTATATCTGGTATACACTAAAGCTAAAAAATGATCAGGGCTACTGATCATTGAAAAGATGGATAATTCGTTATCCATGCGAACATCTTTCCTAACCCAATCATCATACAGTTTAAACATTGGCAGAGTCCATCAATCACCATGGGGGAGGAGTTCGATTTTTCCCCGATTTATTGCTCGCGGGACAACTTTATTCCTGGCAATCAGATGCTATAGTAGTGACGATAGCTCACATTTTCACAGCCACATAGGTAATACTATCAGGACCAACCAAACTGACAAATATCCTCTTTGCATTGCTGAATCATCTCCATGGCACAATACTCTTTGACTTCTCCAAACTTTTTTTTTTTGGTGAAAAGTACAGACACAATACAAAGATAGGGCGGGGAGGAAATGAGATGGAAATTTTGTATTTGTTTTCAAAAGTGCATTTCTTTTTCCTTTTTTTTCTTTTTCTGATTGATTGAAAAAGAAGAATGCCCTTGCTCTCAATTCATGGTATATATTTTTCTTTTTTTTTTCTGTGATGGGAATATTGGATTGAATGCTTGGCTCATTGACTTTTATAATGATTTTGCCCAATCATCACAATGGGGTGGGGGGGGGGGGGGGAGGGACCTCACTCAATTGCTATCAGCATTCAGATCCTAACTATAGTGCATGTGCTACTGGTCTTCTCTCAAATCCACTGCAAAGGGTAGGATGACAATTTTAACCACAAAGACTGGGGCCTTGCACAAAGTGGACCTAAACAGATTAATTTTTCCATCAATTCGGAAGGGGGTGGGGGGAGGGGAAGGGGAATGGATAAAAGTTTCATGAGATCTTTATGTTTGCCACAATGGCAAAAATCTGGGTGGCAATGCAAATCTAAAGGTTTGAATCCAGCTAATTTGTATCAGTGAGAATGGCACTGAAGGGACCCCTCCATCCCCCCCCCCCCCCAAAAAAAAAGGGGGTGGAGGGGTCCCAGGGCTACTGGTTTGATACCATCTAATCACAATACTGGGGAGCCTTGTAATTGGTCTGCTCTCCTCTTTCCTGGAACAAACTTGCTAAGAAGCCTTCAAAAGGTCAAAATGAGGTCACTGCTCAATAGAAGACGCTGCGCTGCCCACATATACACCCAAACACATACTCACTTACTTACTTTTTCTCAAATACACACACAAGAGTTGACCTAGTTTGCCTGGACAAGTACAAGTCCATCCATCATCCATTTCCATCAGAGGTGGAATATCTCTACTCTGGTATCGGCATCACACAACTGATGGGCAACACAGTGGAGCTGTCCTAGCGGTTCATTGGAAACTGGGCAGAACTGCTGCTTCTTCCAGCTAGTTTCTAGCCTTGGCCCCAGGCATTACTACCGATTAATCATTCAGAGCTAAGATTGTGGACTTTACTAACATTGTGCGAGTGTGTGTGCGTGTGCATACGCTCTCTGTGCTGGTTGTCACATGCCATATGTGCAGCATGTGCAGTGCACATTGCCAGCACACAACTTCTACGCTTCCTTCGACAATTTACAGGTTGCGATAAATGGCAGAAAAAAAACGGATGTTCATGTGTGTGTTTGTCTTTGTAATGCCATATTGAAATTTAACATCAAATGTTTGCTTTCATTTCAACTGATATAATTACCAACCTGTTGCCAGTAAAACAGGCTCACTTGTCTGTTTGCCATGAAATTATGGCAGGTAGGCCTATATGATATCAAAGAATTGTGATTCACACAATTCTAGCATGAAGATTGTGATTCACACAATTCTAGCATGAAGATTGTGAAGTTCACGCCAGAAATTACAACTTTGGCACAAGTTCAACTATAAAAAAAATGCAAGCACTCATAAATGTGTAATATACTTGATATGTTTCTTTGCTCGAATGATATGGCAAATTATATACTGTGTACTAAAGGGCAAATCAAGTCAGAAGTACCTAATTGCAAGAAGAACTAAACGACAGAGTGTGGTTAAACTAAAGGGAATAAGTAGTGAAGATGTCAGATCAGAGTGTGTACAACATTCAACTAACATGCTACACAGGCAAGTCCATGCTGTGATCCGGCTGCATAAAGAAACGAATTGTCTTGTTGAAATGACGGTGGATTGTACAGAAGCACATTCGACATTCTACAACATGCACAACACAGAGAATTCTGAGAAAGCACGCCAACATATAAAATCATTTCAACAGCAAGAAAACAAACAAGTAAAGCTTTTTTTTCATAGTCATCACCAACGAACGGCCATTCTAGACGTACTGTTCCAGAAAAGAAGAACAAAAGGCAAGTCCCATACCAAAAGAAAGTTGCTTTTGCCCTATGCACTATTAAAATGCATTGCGAAAATTTGCGAAAGATCAGGTTTCACTGCTGGAAAAAAAGAAACTTGGGCAACAGCTTCCAATAGCAAAGCAAATATTCTCGTTGCTAAAGGCGGGACGAATGCAATACGCCATCCTCTTTGAATTTACGACAGGTCAGGTATATATCGTTTGATGACTTCATCTGTGGCAAGTGGAACATGAATTCAGAATTGTATAGTCTTGCACTTGTTCTGTATTTCACTTTTTTTTTCTTCTTCTTCTTTTTTGACTATTTTGTTTTTCTTTGAGGATTTACACAACTTACTTCTCTCCATCGATCACTCCGTGGCAAAAGGTTTGGGCAGGAGGACAAGTTTTTTGGATTCTGTTGTGCCTGTTGACAAACGAGAGAGAGAACACACACACAGCTAGAAAACTAGACCAAGTAACACAAGAAAAAAATACAACAAAGAAAAAAAGAGAAGAACATGGCAGAAAGGTTCTACACTGCAAGCTCTTTTCTCTTGGAAAAAAAACAACAACAACAACACACACTGTTGTTTGACCCCTTGACATGCATCCTGGGATAACAGGTTCAGGTGTTTTCATACCAAAGAACTCAAATATACCATGCTCAATCTGTTCAGAAATAGCCTGTTTTTAAGTTTTGCAAGGAAAAAAAAAATGGGGGAGGAGCCACAGCTAGTCAATATTGATTTATCAGGATCAAATTTTTAGAAATTCACAAGTTTTTTGAAAACTGGTGTGTCTACTTTTATTCTTCCAATGCATATATCTGCAGGAATAATCATTCAAATTGAAGACAAGACATTCCTGGATTTTGAGCCATTTATAGAAACTTGGTTTGTTGTCGCAGTCACTCTTGTTTATGTCAGAGCTGAATAAACCTTTCAACTTCCCCAGTCGACCTGCTTTTTTGTTTTGTTTTGTTTTATTATGGGTCTGCACAGGTTTCCAAGCAAATGCTTGGAACTTGTCATGATTTATAATATCTAAATACAACGCAAGCAGTGTAGAACCTTTTGGAAAACAAAATGTAACATTGCACAAGCGCTGCTAACACATTAAACATCTGCACAGATGTTACGATTATGAAAATGATTGCACACTTCAAATAAGAAACCAACAAACAAAAATAGAAAGGGAAAAGGTTATCGAACACACACAAATGACAGAAGTTGATTTCAGCACATCTTTAAAGGAAAAATACAAATGCATGTAAATAGCAAACAAAAGACAGAAATAGTACTTATCATGACAAATGAAAGAGCGAGAGAAACAGAAAAGTTAGAGCTTGGAATTATAGCACTGATACAAAGCATGGATAAGACCACCAGCACAGCAGAACTACATTGTAACTTAATGACATAGGAGACATTGCAGTGTATGAGGAAAATTATCTGGATCGATCTGCACCACAAAGAAACTAGGTCTTTACAAAAATCATAAAATTGATGTGGTAATGTTGGGCCATATACTTGATGGAGAACATATAAGATTCTATAGTGCCATGATGATGTTTTATTATTTCTTTTTTCACATGAAAGCTTCATTTACTATTATCACACATAAAGAACTATTATGAAGACTAACACAAGTTTGTGTGCTGAGTTAGCGATTTGTGTCACACATTTTTTTTCATAACACAATGTATCGCAAGGACGCATCCCTTACTTGCACCAATCTAATCATGCACTGACACAGACTTTTAATGTGTACATATTTACATGATCCATCAAAGTTAAAATGTTGTCCTGGTCTTTTTACCTTAGGTAATTCACAATATAATTTGGTGAGGCTAATCATCAAGCCCACAACTCCTGTCACTATCATGATTATTGGGTACTTCTTTTGTGAGAGTACAGTTCTGTTAAAAGCCTATGATGATGTTTCATATAAAATCAGCTTTCGCTTCTAAACAGCTGACAAGCGTACATAATGGGTGCTTTGTATTACTGAGCAAATCCATCAACAGACACTCTACTACAGTAAGCCTGTCATTACCAGTAGCTGACAATCCAAGTCAAATGTTCACAATGCTCAGACACTGCAGTCTTAAAGGGGTTAACGACAGTTTACTATGGAAAGCCTGCAAGCACTGGCCACCACAGAAACCCTCTGAACCCTTGGAATTGCCCTATAGAAGATCAATTAACCTTCCACCCCAAAATGGCAGCCAAGATATATTTGCGGTCATATATTCCCATTCCCCTCTTTGCCTGGGTGTGAAAAAGACCTTTCAGAAAATGAAGTCTGTACCAATACTACACCTGTTTTCACACAATAATCAATAAAATCCCCCATATTTTCCCACACTGGGGGAATTTTCACAGGATGAACTGGGGTCCCTCCCTAACAATGCTAGTCTGGGTTTGCAGACAGGTTTAGGCCAACAAATACAGCATTATAAAATTTCCTACAAGCTTTACAATCTTTACATATTCTAAAAGACCTAGATATCGATACTGAAAAACTTTAAGTGAAAAAACAAGAACTACAGCAGTCTCTGACCTGAACACGTTCACCCCTTTAACATGTTCTTTGCTTTATCTACTGTCTGGCAAAGTAGTATGGATGGTTACTGAGGGAGTGATCAAAACGGTCGCCAAGAATACTTCATATCACTGGAAGCCACAACACCAGGGATAGACACTTAATTTCTATCACAACTGGCCAGATTTGAACGCAAACTAAATTGGAATCAATGAATACAGATTTTGCTGTGGTCACTACCATTATCAGCTTCTTTGTTTTTTGACTCACAGGCAATTGAAAGAGTAATCAAAGAAAAGGAAGGGGATTAACAAAGGGGGATTAGGAATAGTAAGAGTGATATTAGCAGGTTATATGGTAATAATACAACAATTATATCTCTTGTTGATAGTAGTTGTAGCAGTAGTAAGTGATCAAATTTTGAAAACCGCAATAATGATGATGATAATGATAATGATAAATATAATAATTATAATAATCATGATAATGATTATAAGATGATGCTGATGGTAAGAATCTTTGATAATCAAAATCTGAACAAAGACAAAGCAAATGAATGGACACCCATAAACAGGAATTAGATTTTGATGCTACTAGTTTTCTAGCAGAATCACTTTCTTTGAATATGGTGGGTAGGGGGTGGGTTTGCTCACAAGATTATATTAAGACAGAGTCTGCTACAAAAGACTAGTCCCCCACATAGAAACAGAACACCATCCCTTCTATTCTGTGGCCAGAAATACTTGAACTCCTCCTCATTACTGTTCCTCTTCTTGGGGACACTACAGAGGTTTGGCCCCAGTGATTTCCAAAGAAGCGAGGGATTGATTTTAGGGGGAAGGGGGGTTTCTAATCCCCCGTTGTTAAAAAGAGTCACCAGAACTGGGCTTTTGTTCTGCACAGTCAAGGAAGGTGGGGAGT
Source organism: Diadema antillarum (assembly GCF_040938485.1). NCBI lineage: Eukaryota > Metazoa > Echinodermata > Echinoidea > Diadematoida > Diadematidae > Diadema > Diadema antillarum. The sequence continues at coordinate 54,425 of NW_027271692.1, forward strand.
CATTACAAGCATTTACACATTGTACAATCGGAGAAAATAGAATATATAGGAAAAATATGGGGGGGGAGTTTGCTAGGAGAGAGAGAGGGAAGAAAGGTCTCAATTAGTCTATAGTTACAGACTCTATAAACATCGCTTCATTCCAATACCCTTTTTGGTGGATTACACTGTAACCCGGGCAGATTATGGGGTAGCAAAATACCGAGGCTACTTTCCAAACCCAAATCCAATTTTAAGTGATGGGAATCAATCTTCAGAGCAGTGGACTAAAATTTGCTTGAATTTGGTAAAATTGCAGTAGTTAGCAATTCAAAATCTGCAGCAGGTTCGGTGCATCATTTGTCTCGAGTCTGAATATGCAAGACTAGTATCTTAGCTGGAGCTCGGAGAGTGAACTGCAGGGGCCTGGTCTGAGTGAAATTGGTTCCCTTCCTTCTTAGCTTGGAAAGCGGCCATCCATGGGTTTCTTTTCTTTTTTCCAGTCTCTCTGTGCAAATTGCTTTTTTAGCAGATCGCCATTGTTCTCCACAATGTTTTGCCTGGTTGCCCGCTGAGCTTACTTGTACCACCAGTAAAAAGGATTACTATGCCCCATCTACCCCCCCCCCACCCCCTCCTCCATTCTCTCTTCCAAAGAGCAATGCGATCAAGAGAGTGCAATGCCCTCACGCTCATTCTCTCACTCACTCTATTTCTCCCTCCTTTACCATCCTATATTAAACTCATGGTAAAATTCTACACTATGTTCAGGTAAACTTTCATAAAGCGAAATCAGAGAGAGTATTACAAAAAGTTTCAAAAACACTAGACTTTGAAATTCTGAAATTCACAATGCTTTCATTGAAAAATATTGATTTAAACATCACTGACATTGGGACCTAGGAAAATGAGAAAAAGTGCATGTAAGACATCTAAGGAGGATTAATACAAGGTGAAAGGTTTTATAGTTTTTCTCTGTTTCTAATTACTTCTCAATTTGTGTAATTCCCTTTTCTTGGAAAGCCAAAAAAAAAATGTAAAGGAATGAGGTTTGTGCTTGGAAGGTACCCAAATTGCAAAATAATACTCAGATGGGCCACAGGGTGCATATAAAAATTACCAAAGGGGTGGGGGGGGGGGGGGGGGACGGGTGGTATATGGCCTAGTCTGTTGCTGACCTTTGGGAGAAAAAACAACTACGCCATGTGCTGGTCCACGTGAGCTTTAAAAAAAGAAAACCCCAAACTTGACCCTCGTTTCATGCAGTTGCCTTAATCCAATCAGAGACCTACGACAAGGCACTGCTGGGAGCCTTAACGAACCCAAAACGAACTTTTAAAAGAAGCTCTTCGTTTCTATGGCTAGCGCTGCAATTTACTGCCAAACAAGTTTCGCAAATTGATTCAGGACTGGTCCACAGCTACTGGAATCAGAGTTTGCGATCTTGAAAAAAAAAGAGTACAGCAGGAGTGTTTTCTATTGGTAGAATTCACACGGTGTTAAGCCATTAGCCAATAAGCATTGTGATTACACCACCATGTGTCACAGCTAAGGATCTTATTGATAGCTAATGAGAAAAAGATTTGTGGGCTAATGCTCCTGTTTTCCACAATTCTGTGGAAGCGTAAAACTAGTTAGCACCAGGAGAGCACTGGTATTACTTTGAAGGAGAGCATTTAATCGAGTGCAATTGCTTCAGGATGAAAATGCAAATGAAATCCGGTGAGTAATACTGCAGTGATGATGATGTGTTTGTCAGCAAATGTCAGTAAAGTTTACTCTATCACACAAAAAATGCAAATCACAAATCTTTGTCTCTCACCACAACATTCTCACATCTATGATTCTTTGTTCATCGTTTCACATACACACACACACATCCTGAACAGCAGCACCTCATCCAGGCCAGCTAAGACACCGACTCCCGTGTCTACTCTACGTATAAAGCGATTGATGATATATCTCTTGAGCGATGGCCATCAATGGGTTAATCACTGGCTCCATCTCACCTGCTGAAGGATCTTCATGTGCTGTCTCTGGAGGCAGTCTCTCTCCATTAGCACCCTCTGAAGGCGGAGCTTCTGTTGCAGCTGCTGCTGCTGCGTCATTGGTCCACCGGACATGGCGGGCGGAGGCTGTCAAGCAAGTTTATGTAAATTAGATATATGCAAATTAGATATGCAAATCAGATGAACACAAGATATCTGTTACTCCTGTGAGCATTTAGCCAATTACCTCATCCCCCCCACCAAAAAAAAAAAAAGATTTTGTTTTCTTATTTGTCTTTTTTTTCTTTCTTCATCTGTTCTTCTCTTTCTCTCACTTGTGCGAGCCTTGTAAGCTACCATAGGACTTGAAATTTTACAATTCATTGTGGTGTCACACAACTACTTGATTTCTGTCTATTCTCTTGGAATCAACAGTTTTAGGATAATAATCTTAACAAACATCGCAATATTTAGGGGGACAGGATATCACGTTTCTGTTTTTTGTTTAATTCTGTTTTCGAGTTAATCATCCCGAAAAAGGCATATTGCCAAATTAGCTGTCACTTTGTAAGACTAGTATGTCAGCAACACCAGTTTAACCCATTGAGGACGAGTCCCGAGTATACTCGGGCAAGCGTCTATGGGAAATACGTGTTGTAGCAAAATCAAACCGTCCTCAACGGGTTAAAGAAACAAAAATTCGTCATGAATCCTACAAACTGCAAATGAAGTGTATCATAATGACAAATTGAACTGCTAGGTATGGAACTGCAGGGGTAAAAAATGTTACTAAATAAATAAATAAACAAATAGAAAATGATCAACATATTGCCAAATACACAGAGGAGCATGGGTTGTCTAATAGAGGAAGGGGGGGGCAACTCCTTACCCCTTGGGGTGGGCTGAGGGGTGCTTGCGACTGGGGTTGTGAGCTGGGCTGGCCTGAGGTGGAGGTCTGGGCGGCCGGATGCGCCGGTGGGCTAGAGTTGGTCTGCGACTGTGAGAGGGCTGCCGCCGCGGCTTGGACCGTACCTGGGGCTCTCATGGCTACCAAAGACAATTGGGAGATAAAAGACATTTGTAAAGGAGAAAGAGAAAAAAAATAAAGCAAACCAGTTTTTCATCAAGACAAAATGCTACAGATTGGTAAAAGCAAAACTTTGATTTTAGTCCACAAAAAAATAACAGCTTTAGTACGCACTGGCAGTGAAACACGGATAAAAGTCCACCATTTTTCAGGTTTTGATATGGTCATACATTCACAGCAAGAAGTCAGTCACAGATAGTAATCATATCCAATCAAATCTAATTAATTTGTATTGCATTATCATCTTCTGGTATATAACAGAGATCATGACATTACATTACATCATGCCTGCACCTTAGGATATCTTCGTCATCTTTAGGATTTGTAGTCTTTTTCAGGAACATACTATTGCTGAGAGGAAAATAAACATAATGGTATGTAATCATATGTTAGACTTAATGTATGTGATAATAGGTGTCCTTTGACCCAGTTCCATTGTTCAAGACATCATGCATTCTTGAACATGACTTGAGTGTACATTACCAGGAAATCCTACCCCCATCAATATTTCATTACAAATAAAATGACGCACATGTGTCAAACAGAATAATGTCAGGAGTATGTGTGTATGTAATTGAGATTATGCTCCATTTTGAAGATGTAACCATCTCTTAAATCACTCTAAATCTATCTTGCTCCCTTGGGGATGGGGAATGGGGTGGGGATGGGGAATGGGGTGGGGATGGGGAGTGGGGTGGGGGGTTGGGGAGAGCTTGCTCTTCCTTTTCCTGCAACGGGAGAATGGATGAAGAGGGGAATGATCGCTGCTGGTTGGAAACAAGATGCTTTTCCGGGGACAGCGCTTATCAATCATCACCCTAGATGGACAAGCTCCTATCTCTAAATGGCCGAGCTTTCTCCCAAGAGATCTGGGTCGCCACATCAACTCCATCATGACCCGTCATCACACGTGTACACCACTACTATACACACAAGCCTTGACAGAGAGACTGTGTGCTTAAAGGGATGATAGAGTTTTTGGTATAGATGGGGCTGCAGGTTTCTAACTTTGTTTGTGTGTGTCTGTTTGAGAGATAATAACCTCTTATGGACCCTCCTATGAAGTATCACAGAACATGTAATTCTTAGAGGAATTCACAGTTTTATTTTATGAAAATTGGTCTTGAAATGGCCTAGATATCCAAAAAAGCAATCCTTATAAAATGACAGGCCAAGACTTTTATTAGGAACTCTTTGTTTTACCTTGTTTTTGGATATCTCAGTCATTTCAAAACTGATTTTCATCAAATAAACTTCCAATTTCCCTTAGAATGTTATATGCTCTTTAACATTTCATACAGTGGTTTCTGAATATCTCGCAAAACATTAAAAGCTGAATCCTCACCTCAACCAATACTATACCATCCCTTTAAATATACACAGGCAAGAGGCTCATACACGCTGTGGATATAATCTCCACATTCATGAGAATGCAACAATCAGATATCAAGATGGTAGGTTGGCAAAGAATGTACAAGGTTGCACTGTTTGACTTAAAGAAAGAGGCCACCAATATGTGTACATACACTTGTGAGTATATATGTCTATCTTCCCGCTTCATGGAAGTGAATGGTAAACTGCATCATCTATTTCTAGCAGTTTGATCAACTTTCAGCATCTTGCTAGTAATGATACGCAAATAAACACTACTTATGACCTTGCAGTGTTGAAATGATACACACCAATTTGTGAAAGACATTCAGGAAGTCACGCACAACTACTGTATAATCAAACTTATTCCAATTTGTGTTTATTTCTTTCAGTGAAAAAATCCTGAATGCTTCTCACATAACAGATTTGTTATCAAGATTTTAAGTTTCCAATGCAGAGGAGAAAATAAAGTGTGATAGAGAACTTGGCAGCAATAGGTGTCACAACGAAACACAGTCATGCTAAGGTCAACCTCCTGCTCGAAACCATAACGAAAAAGGAAAAATTGTAACATCTCTCAGACAATCAATCTACTCATCTGTTTCCAACCAACCACCAGAGGAAAACAAAACAAAAAACAAACAACAAATAAGTATAGAATAGAATCAACATGGAAGCCACAGCTGTACTAATCAATATTGCCCTCACCGATCCTGGGGTCCAGCCACGTGGTCGATCTGTCGAGGTGATTGATGAAGTAGACCTCCCCCTCAGACGTGGCCGCCTGCTCCCAGTTTATGGGCAGCGGCCCCAGGTCCTGCATGGATGGGAGGGGCTGCCCGTTGCCTTGCATAATGATCTGCTGCACCTGTTACGTAACAATGATGATGATGATGATGATGATGATGATGATGATGATGATGATAAGAACATCAATGATAAGGCTAAAAATAGAAACTATTGTAACTACATTCAAATAAGAATAAAACATAACAATCACTCAATTAATGGTGAAAATTCAAAAATGTATAGATAATTGTCACATAGCGTATGTTCCAGAACATTTCATTTTGTCAAATATGTATGTAAATGTGGTGTGTTTTATCGAACCAACGTGGAGGAGTTGAATTTATTGGATAAAGCTCTAAGAGAAGATATGGCCAATGTGGGCAATTTAGTAGTGAAACAAAGTTAGACAACAGGAAGAAATGCAGTCTGAAATGCCAATTAAAATAATGATTATTAAAAAAAAAGTAGAAAATCGTCACCCATGCTCTGGATGAGGCAGAAGTGGGCTGTATGAAAATATCACATTTCCCATTTGAAGGCAAACGAACTGCAGTGAAAGCTGTTTAGAAAATTTTGTTATCAGGCTCCATGCTATAAGAGTAAAAGTACTTTTGCCTCTTCACAACATCTCATACAAGAGCTCTTTGACTGCATAAAGGGGCAGAGAGTCCCGAAACGAAAACAAGCATTATCCCAATGGGTCACAATTCAATAGGCAAATCAATATCATTCAGGCAATACCGCTACAGTGCTTTTTGGGGCTTATTGTCAGGACTGGATTTGGAGAAGCAAAACGTTCTTAGAAGTGTTCCTCTGCCGAAAAATGCACGACTGCGCACAAGAGCCTCTATATCTTCTATTCTTGCCTTCTTTATTTTCTGTTTTTTGGTATTGTTTGGTGGTGTTCTAGGGTCATGCTTGAAAAGGCATCCAAGAACCCGAAGACATAATACCACGCACTGACTTCCACAAAAGAGCATTGTAAAATGTGCTACAATGACATACAAATCTACATCGGGACAAACCTGTTTACGGCTCTCATCATAGAATTAACAATCTTGAGCCAGTGCTCCTTAATACACAAACATGCAGTACTCAAATGCACTATCTCACAAAACCTGCACTTAGCATCATACAGAGTGTTCATGTTACTATGATACAGAAATTGACTCTTTTTTTTTCTACAATTGTACAACTTCATGTCCTTCCAGCCTCATGAAATATCTTGATGTCGCACAACGAATAAGAAAAATACAACTACAGGTCAGACAGATTGCTTTTAGAATGCTAAGAAGCACAGAAATCAAGCACATAATAAAGAGAACAAAATTATTTCAATGTAGAAAGACACCTTTCATTCGTTTTTACCCCAGAAGGGATCCAAAAACATGTTTGCCAGGCATATTTCAGTGTGATACATCATATAAATTTCTCTGAACATGAATGAACAGTATTATTGATGACTAGGGATTGAATTTACAGGCAAACAATGGAAAGAATAAAACCAAAACAAATATGACGTGAGAGTACGACAGAGTGATAGAGTTTTGAAATGTTGTTGTTTTTTTGCACCCTCATTTGAACATTACAAAGTGGTACAAAAGTTTGGAAAATAAAAATCTAGATTTGAACAAAAAACAATGCTCAGTCTATCACTATTTTCACCTGCACATAATACATTGAAATCATGCTTGTCAGAAGAAAGCAAGATTAAAAGAAAAAGAAAAAAGATTGCACATGGTGATAGGAATCCACTATCTCTATTGCCATGACTGTCCCTTCTGATAGCCCTAAAATTCTGAGATCCCATTTGTTTTCACTCTCCTGGCCGTGAAACGTGATTGTCATGGTGCAGGTATCAAGAACAATGACTAGTGATCAACATGACTTCCCCGAGCTGTAGAGAAATATACAAGTTACATGCAAAAGAGAGTGGCGATGTGGAGATACATAAAAAGCCGTTCATGTTCCACATACCCTCCCCATGATTCACTTCACTAAATATAATGCTACTGTAGCTTTGAATACAAAAAAAGAAAAGAAAAACACTGCCACGCTGCTCTTGTCTCTGCATCAATCAATGACAGCACACTATGGACATCCAGCTGTTATAGCAGGGGGGAAAAACCTCTCGCACTTTAGCAAAGACAAACAACATCCACTCACTTCGCGAGTTATAAATTTGACACAGTGATGTCATTTTCAAGCATACTGACAAAGTTTGCACACCCCCTCCCCCCCCCCTTTCCCTTTCATGTAGTAATCACTGGGGTTTATACTTCTCTTACTGCATTATATAACACTCTGTTGGTCAGTTTCAAGAAAAATGTTATTTGTCAATATAATTTGTGTGAACTCTGACAAACACTTATAATTTAGTATGTTACTTTTTGTTAGGGGGAAAAATATATGCATGGTTTCATGCTTGGATACACTACGTTTCAAATTAATGCATGATGCTTTCACATCTACAATGTACCTCTGGTGATTATTTCACACTCAATTCCTTCCACAGCTGTGCACAATTTTGATAATTTCTTCAGTACATGTTCAAAGATACTGGGGGGGGGGGGGGGAGGGGAACTTTGGGCTTAGCCAGTCTTCAAAGGAAAACATGGCTGCCCACTCTTGCCAGCCACAGACCAATCTTAAAATCTGTAGAAATGGCCCCTCATCCTCACCTGGTTGTTATTTGAATTGGTGTTGACTTTGTTGAGCTGGTTGTTAGCCAGGAGCGGGGTTTTCCTTGGATCTTCCCAGGTCGTCTGTTGTCTGTTGTGGCTGTTGGATAGAGCAAGCAAACACAAACACAAGTAAATACCCAGATTAAAGCCTACATAATGAATGTGATGACAATTCACACAGTCCCATGTATTCAAATTGATTGTGATCATATACTGGTCTCATCATCAAGCATCGTCAATACAATACATGTGAACATGGCATCATGATTGATTGTTCATTTTCATTATTTTGATGTCCCTGACAAACTCTGACCAGGTTAGATGAGTAATGTTGTTATTTTCTATTTCTGCTTGACTAGAATGGCATGACTGCATACATGTTTGTCACGTGAAATGTTTTGCCAAGATAATATTAATATCACTATTTAAAAGAAGATAAATGGCACATATTTTTTATGTTGACAATTTCAAGACAATATCAAACACACAAATACACTTGAAAGAAAGATATGTCATTCTCTAATGAAGAATGTAGTAGGGATAGAAATATTCTGTTGGTAAGCCACCAATCACGCTATCCCTGCAAAGAAAGACACGCATCAGCTGAGACCTACAACACTTGACATATTTGTGGCTTACATCAGCAGAGTCAAAATATGTTTTACAATACATGACGCTGGCAAACATATCGTTTCACAAGTCTACTCTCACGATTGTACCATGAATTGCATTTGTACATGTACGGGAGTATTCTAAAATGGGACCATGCCATCGAGAACGCAAACAGGTAACTCCAGAAGCTTCTATTTTTCACGATCGTCACATTTCGCAAGCTCGCTAGTCACGCACTTCCAAGAACAACAAGCCAAGTCATTTGGTTCACTTCACAGATCAATAATGCCGACAGTCTCTCGCAACAAGGTCAGAAGAACCTTCTTGACAATTTACAAAGCATACACGATCACACGAAGCACTGTAAGGAGCACTAGAATAGTGCATCCTAAGTCTTTTTTCCCCCTGAATCTTTTATTTCCTTCTACAAGCAAGCTTATTCCATATTTGCTATGCAGGTCCTTTCATGTTCAATGAATCAATGCAAAAGTGCACAATAATACGACACACTTGATTCTTTCTATCAAATGCGAACGCAACTAATCGAATGGTAAATGAAGCACGCACTGAACACAGTACAGGGCCTCTCTTTCGGCCTAGTGTCGCAGAATAGCTCTTCCCTGTGTGATCACAAGAAAACTTGTCATTCTGAAATATTCTTTCTCATACATAAATCTAAATGCAAGTGACAGTTGAATGGACTGTTTAAATGAACTATGGGATACACAAGAGAGAGATCTGTATCAGTATCATACATCAAGAAGTCAAGATGAATAGTTCTATGAGATATAGTTGTAGGCTCCCACAATTAGGTCTAACTTTTCCCATACTCATCAGGCAGTCAATCCTGATGATCCCACCAAATGTAACAAATCTAACTTACTTCAATTGAAAACCAATCAGAATTATGATAAAGAAAGAAATAGTGTTTGCCCCTAGAATAACAGTCACAAAAAGTACAAGTACAAAGAGAAAATAAAGATATCTTTGTGCCACCACTGCGCCTCTATTGATAAGAATGTATTTAAAAAAAAACAAGCAAACAAAAGAATCATACATCAGGCCTCGAATTTTGCCAGTTTTAGGGACAGGCAATTTTTGGTTTCAGGGGCACTCTCTCTCAAAATTTTTTAAGGGCAGCAAGGAAAAGTTGCAGTAAGCATGGTAATTCTTTGAGAGAGGCATTGCGGCAAGTAGATGGGGCATTGCGGCAAATTGCCTTTTGCCTCCCGGGTAATTCGAGGCCTGATACATTGTATATCACAAGAGATATCAATTCATATACCAAGCGTCTTTTATGTATCTGGTTGCTCCTAAGACATAGAGTACAGAATGTACATTCAGCTGTAAGAAAATAAAAATGTGTCTAATTTATAGATATAAACCTAATTACTCTGTCAGCAAACATGAGTGAGATTTTCCATCTTCAATCTTTCCGTTCTCATAATTGTGTGGCTTCATTAACATACAATAGACTAGTTCCGTTCCGATTTCAGGGCATTACTCGTGGGTGGACATACATGATGCTGCCTGCACAGGCTGGATGCCATGGAGACAGGGACCGCATCCACAGATTTACAGCTGGCTCTCACTACTACCAACAACGGGATCGTCATAATGGGCGTGTCCTTATAAGGCAACACAGTGGAGGAATGGGCCCCTGTGGTTAAGGCACAGATAATCAGGAGATTTGGGGGGGGGGGGGGGAGCAGTCATAGGGTAATGAGGACTCTCGTTTGAGCCAAATTTGCTTGAAGTCCAAATCTCCCTCTGGTGCCCTCTGTAAACATTGTTACATTTCATAAATGCATGAAACATACAGGCCCAAAATATCCAAATGCATAGTCAGCTTGTTTTGATGTGGAAGAGTTATGTGTGTGGGAGGGGGGGAGAGATATTATGATACAATTTGAGCATGTAGCACAACACAATGTTGGCATACCATGGCTTGTTTTGTTTGCACAAGACAGTAGTGCGTGCATGATCAATACATTGACATTTGTCACAGTGAATGCTACATCACTCTGTACAATGAATGGCATGAGAAGTTAAATCCACCAAGCCAGCCTTTTAGCAATGACTACATTGTGCTTTTAGCTCATCGTTTGCATTGTTATTGTAAGGCAAGAGACGGCAGGATGGTGACTTCATGTAAGATGTATTGATTGAATGTACCACATGCATCAACATAGAATCAACAATTTCACGTAAATGCATTATATAACAACTGATTATAATTCACTGCCCACATGGACTCTGTATGGAAACATTTAATGGAGTAGTATCATTATCACTCAATCAAGCTGATTGATTTGATATAAGAAATATATTTAAACACTATACACTAACACTACTGACACTAAAAAATAAATAAATAAATAAACAGAAAAATAAATAGATATATGGCAGCATTGAAAGAAAATAGCATCCCTTCCACATATACACTATGTAATATCCATTAAAAGGTTATGACTGATTGGTCTACTCTTTCATTCATCTGTGTATCAACATCAGCCCACTGTACAGTATGTCGTGACAAGCCTGAAGTAAATTAAGGTCTGGCGTGCAGCAGACTACATGACAGAGGAGAAGGGGAGAGGTTCCATTGGGAAAGGTACCTTTTCAGAGTTCTGTTTATATCTGACATGAATAGGCTGTTACCGGATGAAAATGAAGCCAGTTGCTACCATATAACCAACCCTTATGCCAAGCAGTATAGTAGTTTTTGGCTAAGGTGAAGAGGCTTAATGATCGTGTAAATTGTCAAATATTGTCAGAGTGTTTGTCCATATGTTCCATATCCAAGTGGATATTGAGGAATGAAGTAATTCCAGACAAACAGGAAAGTATAAGATTTATGAAAGTATGTAAAAGGAAGAAATTTCGTACATGGTTTTAAAAATCTGAATTTTTCTTCAATACTAATATCAGTCACAACTGCAGATCTGCATATTAAATATGCAGATGAGGCCCCTGCTGAAAGATTCTTGCATTGGACTTGCACACATTTTTTTTTAATTTAGTTAGTTGGATATTCTTATTCAAAAATGAATTAAGACAGGAAGAGATTGAGCATCTGGTGTCAATCAATAGCTTAGTATAGTAATTACAATTATGTCATTTTTGAAAACCCATATCAGATCAAAGGAGTTTGAGAACATTACATGACGTGATAAGAAAAAAGATGATTTAATCGGTCAAGCTGTTACAATTTTCACATAATGAGCTCTACTCTTTTTCACCACAGTTTTCTTCCCCTCCCCCCCCCCCCCCCATCTTCCCCACCCTTGTCCTCTGTGATGCAAAGTCCTTCAACATAACGTGCAAACTACAGTCACCCATCATGATAGACAGTCCCTCGACCAGGTTACAATGAGGTAGACACTATAGGGCCATGACAAATGCTACCGCAAAGAGACCTCCCCCACCCCCCCCCCCCACCCCCTTTTTTTTTGCACTTTTAAGGTTTCTCTAACCATTCAGGAGCAACAAAAGAGGTGCCGATAGGGCAATTTGAAATCTTGCATTATACCCCCGCACAGAACATTACATTGTATAGGTATATCTTCAGGAAAACGAGTCCTCAATTTCATGGCCTAATTCCATCTTCAAATTGACCACGTCCATGAATTCACCTCTCTCACTCATACATGGGAACTTGAACAGCACCAATGACTAGTTCATTGCAATGCTTATGAATTAATTTTTCTTTCCCCCATAACAATTCTAATTCACAGTGTAGACTTAAAAGTAATCTTTCTTTTTTTTTATCTCAGGCCAGAAGTTGTATGAGTTTTGTAATCGCTACGTCGTTCATGCTCACTCACCCATGACCACTGACATCATGAGAATCACAGCTCATTATACCAATGACTCAATAAAAGAAACTGCAGGCATTCAAGATTCCCCTTCACAATATTTGAAGAGAAGGTGACCTAAACTTGCCCCATACTCAAGGGTTAAAGGGACAAATGTCAACAAGCACTTACTGTGTTGCCAGTGAAACAAGTCGAAAAGTACAAAATAATGTTCTGTAAAAACAAGGTCACTGCTACCTCCTTGCATCTGTTCACGTACACGCAACATACATTGAATCCAGTTTGTTTGAGACGCTATAAGGCTGTGTTTATCCAACTTAAGAGATAGAACCTTGTTTCAAAGTGCATTTATATGAAAGTGGTTTGAGGCTATTTCTCTGGATGTTGCATTTATCAGAAAAAAATATATATATCTATAAAATCATGATTTGCGAGTTGTCACTGCACGGCTGCTTTGCGCCGTTTGACATGGGAAGTATACAGGTCAAACTAAGGCACCCCATATAAACATGTTTCACGATGGCTTTGCATTTATCTACATCACAGAAAAGGCGTTTGTGGCTCAAACGGCTTTCAAATCAGCATTTTTTAACCACAAATGAAAACACAGAACAATCTATTGCTGAAAAATTGCCTCCATCACATTTGGAATGGTAATTATACCTCAGGGAACCTTTAAAATAAATGCACCCTACATAATTACACCTAATGCTGGAACAGACTGATAATTTCAACAGACCATAAATGCAATGTTCATGTGTAGCATCACCAATATGAAGATGCTCCCCCATTATGACACATCAATCCGAAAACTCTCTTAGTGTACATAATATGTAGAGTACAAATATGCGTTTGAATCAGATTTTTCAATGTCTCAATCTATTATTTATTACCATGCAAAAGCAATTGAATGTGCACTAACTCACAGGCATAAGATGGGTCTTTGAAGCTTGTTATCTGTCCATCTTCTAGAAAGAACAATTCGAAATGTAGTAATATCAGTACTGAAGTCATTCCCTAGACAAATATACATACAAACACACAAACACACACATACACACACACACATGCACTACAATTATCTAAATTAAGGTGAAGAACTCATCTTGCACAGTAACATCCTGCATTTGGTAACACTCCAATGAGCGCATACAGCAAACATGTATACAGGATCTACTACACACAGATATAAAATACGCTCGATACCAACTCCGCATCAATAAGTTAACACACTTTAGAGTGTATGAAAATATCAAATTTGATCAAAGCAAAATATTTTTTTCTTCATCCTCATTCAAACCCTACTCATGGCAAACAAATACTCTACACTTTTTTTGTAAAGGACCAGCGCTGCTCCACAAGCACACTTCAGGCCTCATAAATGGGACGCAGAAGTTCACCAGGAGAACAGCTTTTTATTAATAGCGGCACGCACAAAAAAAAATAATCCATATTCCACCTGAATAAACTGTGATTTTGAGAAGTTTGATCTTTTACCCTCCATCATCAATTTTTTTCTGCTATAAAGCCTCTCCCTTACAGCAAACACAGAAACTTTGATGTATTTATTCATCATCTATCACAAGTAGAGAGCCAGTCCCTCATTGGCTGAGAAGCTGAAATTTATTTTTTATTCTTAGTCTGTCAACACGAGACATGGTATTGAGGTGTATTTATCATTTATCACTTGTCAGTTAATAAAATTCTAAACACCCATAGTTGAGATCAAAGGCAAGAGGTTTTAGGGTGAAATGCCAAATGGATATTTGCGATTTCATATATGGATGACTCAATGGATTTTTCTTTATTCAAGAAATTGATGGCTATTTTTAAGCCCTAGGTGCCATCAGAGGTCATGTTTAAAGATTATTAATGTTGAACCGGCTTTGACTTGCTAGAAGTGGGATAGGACCATGTCACAGGTACAATTTAACTGACAAAACACACAAAATGAATGGCAGTTCATGCTTTAAAATTCATATTAGCATGTTATAAAAGAAAAAAAAAAGGGAAAAACATGTTTTCCATGGAACAAATTGCATGGAAAATGTTATACATATTGCGTGCCAACCCTACTCCTTCCATGTACTTCAGAAAGAAGTGGCTCAATACTCTTATCCCTTGAGTCCCCAGGATCTATTCATGGAGAGGGCACAAATAGGTACGAACATCCAATAACACAGGGCAAAAAAAGGGGACAAGGGATTTTCCGACAACATAACAAAATACAAACATAAAACAAAAAACAGCCAGAAAAAGATCAGAGTGATCTTGTGAGGGTGGGGAAGTCGGTATTCCCCTCAGGGTAAACTCGGGCAAATATTAGATTATTCTCCCAAGTTTGCCAATGCTGTGTTTTTCTGCAGTGATTTTTGTATGCTCTTTTTTTTATGAAAACGCAAACAACTCCTTGGATTTGAATGGTAATCAGTCTAGCAAAAACTGTTTTTGTGTGCTGAACGGAAACAGGGCTGTGTAGTACTTGCCCACAGTACAGCCTACCGCATTCACGTTCTCACAAGCGTAAAAGTGCCTACAAAGTGCACCGCACTTCATCTGGTGGAGGAAAAAAACATATCTTGTTGTGTGACCCTCTCTGTGAACTTGCGAGCCAGTTTCTGTCAGGTTTCTATTCTCTCTTCAGTGTTTGTGTATGTGTGGAGCACTACAACACACTATTTTCGGGTCGGCAGCAACCACACTTGGCACCCCTTTATATTTAGCACGAGAAAGAGATGAATGTGAACTATACATATCGCCACACACTGCATGAATATGTGCATCCTCACAAATATGACTATTGTCTTTGTTTCCTCTCACGCCTCCACACCTCTTCAAACTTCTGGATATTTTATGATGTAACTGACTCCTGAAGGCAAACCATCAGCATGTCTCTATTTTCCTCTTTTCTTTACTGATGAATAAATGCTGACATATTTTCAACCACCACGGCAACATATAATACTATTCTCTTCCAGGAGTCAACAAGTAAAGGAACTTGTTTCTTGTGGCATTTAGCATAAAAAATAACTGACTGATAGTGATACCATGTTCTCCCTGTTACTAATATGCAGTGGGTGTACTATGAGGTCCCAGTGTCAAATACCAGTTTCTGGTGACTGCATTTACATACTTTAAAACAAAACATGCTGATGAAATATGGGCGTTTTTCTTGTACAACTTACTAAACATCATAATTTATCATGAATCATAGATTCTGATGGTGGACACCTGGGGAAAAACAAACCAAACCTAAAATATGCAAATTTATCATAAAATGCATCTTTCATCCATATCACTCACTATCTACCAACTTCCTCACACATCCATCAGACCATGATGAACTTTGTTCATATCTACATACCCCTTATATAATTGGTATAACATGTCTGGGCAATATGTTCTTTTCACCTAACCCAAAAGGGCTTCTCCCTCAATCTATCTACTCCCCTGCCCCTCCCCCTTTTGTAGCCCCTCCCCCTTTTCTTTAGCACCCCCCCCCCCACCCCTTCCATCACTTTTCAAAGTCAAGCCTCAATCACCAAACCAGAACCCTCAAATTAAACGGTGAACGAGTTAACCATGGCACCACGGTAGAGCTCGCGAGCGTCATGGATAACAGAACCAGCCACTGAAAAGACCGGTGTGCTGGTATCTTCTACCACCAGACCGAAAGTTCATCAGATTCAGCAAGTACTGAGAATCCATCCACGTATTAGGGCACAGGGGCCTATACTGATGTGTTATAATCAGTATACTTTGGCTTCAACGTCTTTACCAAAAGGTTAAAATCTGTACACGTTGGCATATAGATAGAAAGGCCAATACACATCTTGTACCTCCACCAGTATACCTAACGGGGCAATATGCTGTATACACACAAACAGATCGTACTCCATATATTTAAACCAGAAACACAATTTGAGTAGCAACCAGATGGTAGAGCAAAAGCTGTGACAACATTACATGTAGGCATCAGAGTGTGTCAACTAACAGTAAAACATTACAATGTGTTTGATACACATGGTACGGCTGGCTTATTCCCCATTAAGAAAAAGAAAATTTGTATGCAGTATGTGGTGACAAGAGTGAGAGAAGACAGGAGTTATTATCATTATTACTGTTATTGTTGTTGTTGTTATTATTATCATAACCATTATCATTATCATTATCATAATCATTATTATTATTATTATTATTATTATTATTATTATTATTATTATTATTATTATTATCATTATTATTAAATTACTATTATTATCATTATTATTATTATCATTATTATTATCATATTTATCATCATCATCATCATCATCATCATCATTATTATTATTATTATTATTATTATTATTATCATCATTAAACTGGGAAGAGATGTAAGGACTATTCCCACACAAGAGTATTATAGGGTGCATGTGGGCAATTCCGCAGTTAGGTGGACATGACATGGATAAAAGAAATGTGCCTCTTTATCTTACTCTTTAATCTAGGTATCAACTAATGCCATGGATGTTCACCAATCATTAAGGTCTTTCAAATTCAGTAGATTTTATCTTTCGTATTGATTGATTTCGCGAGATCTAAAACCATCATTTAAAATGTACATGTGGGACTGGGGATGCTGAAATTCACTTAAATGCAAATTACAGTGGGTTCCTTTGAAATTTTTTCCTCAAAGTTTTGCTAAAGGGTAAAAGATAAATACATTTAAATACTCCAGAAGTCATGTGACATTTTATCAATTACAAAAGGGTGAAATGACCTGCGGAATTACTCCGGACAAATGTAACGTTACTAACCGTAACGTTACTAACCATGCTTTTGGGGGTCTAGCTAAGAAATTATTGGTCGAACTGCTAAAAAACATTGTGTGAACATTTGTCATGATGCAATAATTGAAATTAATGCAACACTTTGTTTGAAGTAATTTGAATTTTTGCACACTTTTTGTTACAAGACATTGATTTTTTTGTCATGTCCTTTTTTCGTAACGTTACTAACCAGCCCTTTAAGTTGCCATAGAAATTCTAATATTCTTGGATTGTATTCATTCTTTTCTGTATCATAAACCTGGGAATGATGAACATGTTTTTGACATAATTTTGGCTTGAAATGAATAAATGGTAATTTAGTAGTAAAAACAAATATCTAAATTTGTTCAAATGTAACGTTACTAACCGCGGAATTGCCCATGTACAGTATCTCCACGCTGCGATTCACAATCTTATCTCAAACCCTTTTTTTTTTCCTTTTTAATCTGTAGCTGTTTCATGGAAATCCGAAATACATATCGCATGCTTGGCGATTTACGCAATGACACTCTTCCGCTGCCAAATATTGACTCTTCGGAAGAAATCGCTTGCACAACGCAAGGAACGGAAGTAGTTGAAGCAAGGTTATCACAGGGCGACCCTGACTCTGGAGACACTGTTCTGTGTTTCCGCACCTTAATATTATCTGAGCAAATATGCACATTGACCACTCTGTGAAATAGGCTGGATTTACAATGTACTTTGGGAGACTTTTTTAACGAGACAATTTACAAACATCCCATGTTGAGATTGGCTATATTTACGTGTAGGCTTACAAATTTTATCTCCAGTTGAAGTTTGTTCCCCACAGTTGCATATATATATGGATCTGCATAATACAAGCATTCAGGTTTGTGTGCTATGTGTACATTTTGTATGCAGATCCACATTCATAAACATTTAGGTCCATGCAATATACAAATTAGAAAAGATTGTCCATATCGTACACAGGTTTATAACAGCACCAGCTTTTTGTACTTTCATGTGCAGACCTGGTCGTGGACCTGGTACAGTTTTGGTGTCATGAAAAATGATGAGGAATTGTTGTTTGCTACCCCCCCCCCCCAAAAAAAAAGTAATTGACCACAAAAATTGATTGTCCTATAATAAGGAAACTGTTTCCAAAAATGAAAAATTAAAATATCCCATGCATAGTGCTCTACACTTTCTTTATACATATCACTTCTATGATATTTCGTTCAGCTACACAATCTAATGCAATAAGCATGTTTTTCAAAAGTTTTGTCAGAACCTTGTCCATATATATGTGTCCTAATACGCCTTGAGTGGGACTATTAAATCTAAAGAGAGAAAGATTGTAACAAACAGAAACAAACAAAGCTTACTAAGTTTCATACCCAGAATTTGGTGGGAATACATGATTATTGTATACAAGGTATATTTCGCAAATCTCGTGAGTCAACCATCATTTTAAAAATGTACAACTCTTAAAAATAGTGCCTCCCTAACACAAATGATTATCATCTTCAATTGTAGAAATCACAGGGTTTTTTTTTCTCACAAGGGAATAACACATAGGAGTTCTCTTTCCATCACTGACATTTTTGCATGTGAATTTAATCACTCATGAAATTGATTTACAAGTCCAAATTCACAAAATATGTGACATGAAGTACTGTTGTAGTATACAAGCAGAGTTGCAGTGTCAATGTCAATCAGTATGTTCAATAGCCTGTGATAGAGATCTAGGCCTACAATATGACAATTTCTTTGTTAGATGTGAAGTCAGTAGAGTCAACTCCTTTTATCACAGCATACATGTACAAGTGAGGATACAATGATGTAAGTCAATCGGAATAGGCCCATAGGCCTATCTGTTTTAACAATGGGCGATAACCAAAGCAAGAGATGCTTGAAAATGAAAGTGACTTTTTTACAACAAAGTCAATGTCAACTGGTTCATTATGTTGAACAGAGTGCAAGTGTAGATGGGGAGTTGGGGTAGGGGGATGGTGTACAGAAGAAGAGCTAGGTTAACACACACCAAGCTTGGGGTAACAACAAAGCAATTTGAGGGCCTGATTATAGACCCCTGAGTCACTGGCAGGGAGTTCAATGAAGGCCAAGTCTTTAATAGAGCAGCAGGGAAAAGTGAAACTGGAACCTAATCACAACACGACCCTGCCACAAAAATACAAGTCTAGGCATCAAACAGGCCAGCGTGCTCCAATTACAAATGGGTATAAGTTTGGCAGGCTCCATGTGTGGATGTGGGGCAGAGGTAGGGGTGTGATGAAAAAGGGGGAGGGAGTGTAGATGAGATGAATGGGCTGGGGATGGGGAACAGCAGGAGGAGGAGGAGGAGGAGGAGGGGGGGGGGAAGAGAAAGAAGAGGAGATGGGGAAGGGGAGAAGGAAGACGATGAGGAGGAGGGGAGGAGGAAACAGAAGACAAGAGGAAGAAGATGAAGAAGAGTACAATGTATGTACAGTATATGGAAAATGTGCTACATTGTGTTGTATTGTATTTAACTTTAGGCAAGGTGACTATACACACATACTCCAAGGAAGGAGATCTACATGTATTTATGGAATAAGGAAGCAATCTCAAGAAGAATAACCCTACAGAAGTCAAATTGGCACTTGAGAACAGCAGAAGTTAAAAAGAAATAAAACAAAACAGAAAAAAGACATGAGAGTATGAGAGAGCTTTAAACAGAAAAAAAAAATACTTGAAAGTACTTTAGACATCAATCAGGAAGTAATTCACTCCAATGAAGCACCAAGTACTTCCTGGATGCCTGGAACACTTCCTATGTATGATTTGCTACCTGAGACCCCTTCACACCAATAAAATAACCCTATGGTGGTCACAAATCTATAACAACAGACAAAGAGTAGTATTATTCATCTTACAACATGTAGAATCCTGGGTGCTTCAGTTCACTCTTCAACTATCCGAGGATCTGATCAAGTATATATTTTTATAAAGTCGTCTGCTTCTGTCATAGATCCCTATGCAGTTGAATAATTCAACTCTCTAATATTCAATACAGATTTGGAAGAGAAAGAATGATACTATCTCTAAGATGACAGCTTAATTAAACACAAAAATAAACCCCTAAATGGTTAGTCCTGTATGAAAAGTACCCGTAGCATACATTCATATCACACTCCATCAATGGAAATTAAACCATGGCTCAAAAATGAAAACGAAAGAAAACCTGCATAGATGGATTTTGTTCCCTTAGGCACGAGAGCATTCTCCCATTGCTAAAAAAAAAAATGATCTCCATGGGAGGGCTATACATCCCCAAAAGTAAAACTCCGAAAATACAAACTTATTTCATTTATTTGATACAGCTGCCACACAGCTTTTGAAATACATGAATTTCGTTTTTCCGCGATTTTTCTTCACAAGAGGGTGATGTCATTCCTCTGTCTAGCAATAATGAATGTGCAACCGACTGTAAAATGTATTAGCGGTAAACTCTTTTGTCATTATCACTCTTTAATCACATACGATTTATGAGAATGTCGCAATGAACCACACTAACTAACCAATAATTCCTTTGTAACTCCTTTCTGTTGATTTTTTTTTTTTTTTTGGGGGGGGGGGTTGCAGACTTTCAAAGTGTAACTTGACAAAAGCCATCGAGACAATGCCAGTAAGTGAAATGAACAAGAAGATCAATAACAATTTTGACATGAATAAAAACTATAAAATGAAATGACCAGCTGCAACAGTTCGTCACTGCAGTAAAGTCTGAGTCATCGTATACACTGCGTGTCACGCATTCACAAAGCATCCTCGTTTATCCCCCCTCACATCCACATTTATGATACACAAATAAACACACACACACACATACATACATACACACAGACACTTTGCATTCTACTACTGCACCTGCCATTTGGATAAATGGATTGGGGTGGGGTTAGGGGCATGTCACACACGTGCTAATTAATGAATACACATTCAAACACAATCTCATACTTAAATGACTCATCGCAAGAGGGGGGAACACCCACTGCCGTTAATCGGCCTTACCAACATATGACTGTGGACAGGCCAAATCAACCCTTGGTCGATCAATGGGTGACAAAATCAAACATGAATTGGCAAAATTAATAAATAGTAGTTGCTTTATCAAATCTCCTTTCATAATGCAGAAACTGAATTGTCAAGGTCATTATTTTAACTATAAGGGGGGGGGGAATCATTATTTTCTTTCAATGTGAAACTGGATTGCACAACTGTCAGTTTGGATGTTGCAACATTTGCATTGGCCAGCACTCATGAACAAATGGATCACTTGCATAATAGCCTTAATTAAATTGCTTAAATGCACAAAGGCCATATCTTTGTCTATGATATCACATCCCGTGCTACAAACAGACACTTTGTTCAGTCGTTTTACTTCATGTTAAGAATTGATGCTGAAATTAAATGAAAAAAATAAATCATAAACTATGGATATTATCACTGGGCTGTCATAAGTTATAAATGGCATGTTATACATGTGCAGCATATTATATCATGAAATGCAAAGTACTTTATGTATCGTGGGCAAATATGTACCGATCAATCAAGTTTTGTTTAATCATACACGTACGCCGCGACAGAATTTTAACCCAAGTCATATGTATCGCTATTAAAACTGTATTATATATCTAGGCAGTGTGCCTATGATCTATAACAAAGCAAACATACAACTGTAGGTTTACTAAGACAATTATTGGTCCCTTTTATTGATAGGAGATACACATGGAATCATAAAATAAATGAAAGATGAAAGTAAACATCCACTGATAAGAAGACTCGAGTGTGAAAGCGTGGTTGGATGCATGTTCGTACATGTTCATTCCCCCTGCTTTCACTGTTATAACGAAATGCCATACAAAGTCCATGTTACTTTGATAGTCCATGCCAAGGCTGTGGTGTACATGTGCTGCGATAAAAATGTTCCAAGTTGTGTTTCTTTTCAATATATGAATACAGATCTAAATATAAACTATAACCGTCAGATGATGAATAGATCGCCTAGTTGATTTCAGCTCTCGCTGAAGATATATCCCCACATTAGCACCACATGAGCTTGAAACAAGTCAATAGTGATCAGTGCAAAATATTGATTTTGACATGCCATGAAACAAGAACGGGAAATTTTTGGTTCTCTCTCACCCCCCACCTACAGTACTTCACCTTGCAATGTCTTACCAGTAATAGATACACCAGGTATATGCCTGGTCTATTGTGAACATCATTGTAGTGGTACATTTAACTCCAGACACTCATATATTTTTTTCCCCTTCTTTTGTTTCTTTTTGCCGGGCTCAGGCTAAACCACGCCCCCCAAGTGCCACATGAATGGCAGATTTCCGAAAGTTGTATTCAATGATTTCAATGGCGAGGAATGCAGAGTATGCGGCTGGAGGTCATAGTGCATTGTATGTTTCTATTCTCTTCTGCTATCCACTCCACATGCACTGAACAAGACAAGTCAAATGAATATCAGTGTATGACAGGAAGTTATATGTTGATTCCACAAACAGACATTGAATCCTGGTGTACAATGCTTGATAATACAACCCAGTGGCCAAATTGTCCGCATGCAAATCTCCCCAAACCCACAACTAAGCTTCTTTGCTCTCAAATACTTACTCAACCTTGACATCTTCAAATACACATTCACACGATCTATTTGATCACTTCATCGATCTTCACAAAGACACCCACACAAAAATAGTCCTTATTTTAAGTAAGAGTTCACTAGATATTTTTTCCTGCTCTCACTATTTATAAAGAGTAATTAATGCCAACATCATTATACAGTCAAACAGTCTAAAGGTTAATCAAATGACTCTGTGTGTGTCTTTCAATAATCAGGCTTACCATTTTCCAGAACTATTTTTCCCATTCTAGACATACAAACTGGCTCACTACTTTAGAATCGTGATAAAACACAATTGTACATGCTCAAAACACAAGAGAGGGCAGACTGTTGTTATCTCACACATGCCACTTTTAAATTACATGACTGATACTTTCAGTCCATTTATATTGAAAACGCATTCTAAGCACCCTGTGTCAATCATAGCACAAACTACATTGTGTATGTATCAACAATTATAAATATTTCTTCATGACTGCAATTGGCATTAATGCACTCAATTTTGGTGTTTCTCTTTGTTTTAGAATAATAACCACAACAGTCAAGTTATCTGAACATGTGGAGAATTTCCGGAGGTTTCTTGGTACAGACTGCAGAGCTCTGTTACTTCGTAAGTAGGACATGTTAGACTGGTATGAAAGAGTGCTGCAAAGAGAGCGAGAAGGGCATATGGTATGATCATGAACACTCATTCCCTGCGAGGAGGGTGTCGCTGGTAACACGGCTGGTGTAGGGAACGCTGTAGGCTTCCACTGCAGTCGAACCCCGTACACCAGAGGAAGAATTTAAAGGATGGATCCATACGAAATTCTCAAACATTACACGAGGGTTTATTTAATAGTAACATTTACCTGTGATAGCTCAAGAACTGTACACAGTATACAGTTATCAGTAAGGAAATAAGAAGAGTTCAAAGACTTCATGTTCAGTCACTGTTTCAAAAAACTGAACAATTTCAGAAGACCAATTGAACATTAAACCTTCATGAAAACGAGTAGGCCTACCAAACTGTGACCATCAAACATAATTTCACATAGAAATAACACTGTGGGTTGAATTTTTGCAGTGCATGTATTACACCATCAGGATTTTTTTTTTCATATAACTGCAAAAAACAAATCTTTCCGCTTCTTTTCACATTCAAGAAATCATGTGTTTCTTTAATGTTATTTTCACAGAAACAATGAACCCAAGAATAAGATGAGTAATAACTTGTGCAACACGATATGAATGTTGCACAACTTTCAACAATTGAAACTTCTGAGAATCATTTCAAAGAGTTACTTCAGTAACATGATCTTGATGACAAATGGCCACCTCGCCATCTTGTCGTAATCATTACTTGCTTTTTACAAAGAATTCTCCTTTTCACATTTTTCTGCAACATTTTTGTGCCTTGATCCGCATGAATTAACCGTTTTTGCATTTTATCACATTGCAAAAATGAATTTCACAAACCATCAATTTTGGGTGTGCATGAATGCAGCTACTTTCAGACTTAGCACTGCTATTCCTTTTAACAGGGATGCCAAGTTCAAAAAAATTTCATGAGTGAGATTTTCATGACTCGGCATCTCGGCATGCGAATGTGCACGCGAGCGACAGTGTGGGAGGGGTTTTTCCCCCCTGTGGCCTCCCACGGTAGGGGGCTTTTTCAATTTTTAGCTCTTAATGGTGCGATCAGATGCATACTTATGTGACTATTTTTTACTTATTTTGAAAGACAAAAGGGAAATATACCTTCAATTGCAACTATTACTTTAATCTTTTGAGCTATGCTCATTATTATAGGCCCAAGTTGCAGACTTCGCCCGATGCGTGAGAAAAATGGGTGTCATGCGTGAGATCGTGTGATGGCCCCTACATGCTTGAGTCTCACGCAGAATGCGTGAGACTTGGTAGCTCTGTTTTAAAGTCATGCTGACCCCCCCCCCCCCCCCAAAAAAAAAAAAAAAATATTATGCATGCGATTTGTATTCTCATGTAGGATTAGTTTGATTTATGAAAGCCATCTGGCAATCATAGTATTGACTGCCTTCTGGTAAGGTGAGAGCACTTGCAAGCAAAAAAAAAAAGAAGGAAAAATCAACTTCCAATAGACTCTACCATTTCCTTACCCCTCACCTCCCCCCCCCCCCACACACACACACACATGAACATATGTTTAAAGTGATTGTTTATTGTTTTATAACAAAACCTTTGGTCCATGAAGCAGATGCTGCCCATAAAACATATGTGTATACACATGCCCCCAACAACACTTGGAGCATGTTCTGCTTTTCAGCCAACATCAACATCAACATACATAGATCAGATGTGTGTACTATATTGTACTGTACCTTCTTTATTTCTGCATTTCAAATATCCAATAAATTAATCATATAGGGCCTACTGCTCATCATGCTGCAGGTGCATCAATAATTTCATGTAAAATAATTAATAAGTCATAGGTTGAATCAAATCATATTCCACTAACTTAAGAGCCTGATTGTATGAAAGTAAAAGAATACCTGAATGCAGGTTAATCACTTTTTGCCACAAATCTACAATATCCCATTGATATGTACAATATCTGACCATTTGAAATACAGATTCACCACAACTGGAACTGGTTAAACTTTTTTCAAGTTTTCGATGCCATTATCTTTTTTAGGGGGGGGGGGGGGCATTTTTCTTTATACCAGTTATCAGTTTTCCTTGTTCTGTCTTAATAGATAAAAAATCTCTATCAACCTTTCTGGGTCAAGGTACCAGTTAGTAGCACACAAAACAAATAAAGAAATAAAAGTAATAGCAGGCCCTACATAAATAACATTTCACAATGATAATACAATGCAGGGTATCAACTATAAGCAAATTCTATTTTCCTCAAGGTAAAGGCTTAGTTGTCTTGGGCAACCATGCAGGTGAATAAAGAGTAGGGCCTACTTCAGCATATTACTTAAACGATGATTTTTATATATATATATATATATATTCTAAAGTGTTTTTCTGCTCAGTGTCAAGTCTATGGGATAGGGCCTATAATAAAGGCACTGAAAGCAGTCCAACCCAACCCAATGGAGCCTTATATCAGGATAACACAAGAAATATTATCAATAGTTGTTGTGGTCTCTAATGAGCATATCAATTAGTTATTTTGCAGTTTGAGCTCCTTATCACCTTATCAAAAGCATGTAATTTGATTCATAAAAAGAGAATACATGCAGTGGTAAACAGATTCATAAACGACTAGTAGGTCTTTCATTGCTGACTTGCTTACACCTTAACAGTTTGCAACGACAACGGGCAAAATGACGGGCGACAATAGAGTCTAGGATCAAAACAAGTCATAATCGTATCACGCTAGCTGTGCACAAGTTCGCCATGCAACATTAGGCCTTTAAACACCCTGGATTGGAATCAAAGGATCTGTTTTGGTGGAGAGCACTGCCGCTGTGCAGGGGACAGGGGTCACACGGAGTGCAACCCAGTTCAGAGGCGTTCTGTCTGCACTGCGCCCCTCACCACGCCTGGAAAAAACACCAAAATTAATGATTTTTCCTTCTGCAAACAAGCCAACTTTTGACAAGTAGAGGCATTGAGTAGACCTTGAGTAGACCGATGCTAATTGGGCTGATCTACCTAAAATGGATTACTTCCACTCAAAACTTTGTGCCCCCCCCCCCAGGAAAAAAACAAAAAAGAGTTCGCCAAGATGCTCGTTTTCAGTCAATTTCAAGATTCACTGCAGCAAAGGAGTAGAAATAATTGAGCTTGTCATGATTTTTTCCACATAGATGCATTTCATGTGTAAGTTGCCTAATTCTAAAAGTTTTGAAGAACTTGTAGTTTCACTGACAAGTACTTTGTCAAACAATTCAAACAAAATGTGTCTTCTTTTTAATGAATGTGCAAAGTGTAAAATAAAATGCAAGGTGCGTGAAAAATTATGTGATGGCTTTTTAAATAGAAGTGAGCTAAACTTGTATATACTTGTTATACTTGTAGTTTTTTTGTGGATGATCCTGAAACAGCATCTTCCTAAGACCAAGGACAAAATCATTTGAACTCAAATGCAGGGCTCCCCAGTCAAACAGGAAAAAGAATACAATTATACACTGTATCTTGTCAATATAAAAGTTGATAAATCATTCAATTTCCATTAAAGGGGAAGGCTAGTAACTGATTAGTGGGAATCAGTGGAAATGCTGGGAGATGATTGTTCCAATCCTTATGGGATTCATTCAAGAGTTCATTGTATATCTATTGTTGTGTGAAAATGATTTGCTTCAGAACGGTCTCATATTCAAGTAATGTGCAGATTAATGCTCCGTCACTGACCAGGGACGCTAACCTGGAAGCATTAAACTGCACATTACTTGAATATGAGACCATTCTGAAGCAAATCATTTTCACACAACAATAGATATACAATGAACTCTTGAATGAATCCCATAAGGATTGGAACAATCATCTCCCAGCATTTCCACTGATTCCCACTGATCAGTTACTAGCCTTCCCCTTTAAACCAGTTCAACAGAAGTATTGACCTAAATGACACAAAGTGAGAAAACCACACTTTTTTTTACTACAATGTAAATTTTGAGGCCAGCTCAGTACACGTCTGCCCTTGCAAGAAACAGCTGTGGCTCTTTATGGGGCAGTCACATTCTGAGATCCAGTCAGACCACACATTTGCCAATGGAGCTCTGTAACATCTGCAACATGGTCACACACATACATGTCCATAGTGTGCAGCTAACTGGAGCTGTGGGCAAAGTTTTGCGATCGTATTGCCAATTTGCCAAAGGGGGTAGCATAGTGAGCAGATCATTCACTAAATTTTGATAAAATAGCATAAGTTTTAGCAAAGTCAGCAGAATTACAATGTAATACTTTTCATGTTTACTACTGTAGATAGGCCTCCAAAATAAAATGTAATCTGAGATGATTTTTTTCCCCCTTCAACCATAGAACAAACTGACTGTAGATCTACTGATAAATCTAGTCAGGGTTATATCAAATGGCTTGGGGTCACATGGATTAAGTACTGACATCCAAAACTGACTTCAGAGTCACAGATCCAAGAGTCAGATCTCTTTTCTCTAGCTGACTCGGGTCAAAAGAGATGTTTGTTGTCTGGCATCAATTATGGTGGAAAAAAAAAGTGAACCTCCAGCAATAATATCACAGTTTCATAACTTCAGCAGGTCAACTGACTCTGTAAACGGAGCAATTTCATGCCTGGGTCACGGATACTTTTCGGGGCACTCTGTTTGCGTGTTAGGAACCAGCCTACAGGCAAATGCTAGGCGGGGACATCGGAGCACAAACGAAGGGGAAGAGGCAAAGAAATAAAGCGCCCTGTGAGGTGGGATCAATGGCTGTCCCCCTGTGATGTTCCATTCCGCTGGGACAAGGTTTGAGCTTCGTGATATACCTGACCTCAGATCAGCGAACCTCAACACAGCCTTGATACCAAACTAAACTGCGCCCAAACAGAGAGAAATAAAGAGACATAAATACAAAATACTCCTACCCCAACCCAACCTACCCCTTTGAAGGGTACACTGTAGGCCTACATGTACATGATGGATATAAGTTGTACGATGTAGGAGGCAGGTACAACACTTTCACTGCAGTGAGCATATGGGTGACAACTACACAGCTCATAATTTCTTTGACAGCTAAAAAAGCTTTGTGTTTGAAAAAACAGCGATGTGACAGGAGTATGGTCTGAAATATAATAAGACTTTCATTCCAAGAGTTTTACTGAGTGGATATGTTGACAAAGAGAGATAGACAGTGAAAAAGAGACAGAAGACTGAAAAATGGACGAGGAATGAAGGAGGAGGAGGAGGAGGAGGAGGAGGAGAAGGAGGAGAAGAAAGAGAGATTTGGCTTTGGGGAACAAGGTCAGGTCAGGTCACACAGAGGGGAGCAGCATTTGTTTTTAGTTGAACATCGGCTCAAGAGCTGGAGAGGTTAGTTCCAGAGTTCAGGCAGACTTTTGTGAGTTTCTGCAAGACACCTCACGTTGCATCACTGAAATTTCTTCATAAGTAAAAACACTGTCACTTATATCAGCCATAAGATAATTAGATAATTCAACGGGTCAAATGCAATGAGTCAGGTGCATTGCTATTTCAGTGTATAAATCAACTTTTGATAGGAATATACCTGAAGCCCCCAATTGTTCAATAGACATTCACAGAAAAAAAAATCAAAGTGAAGAGGACTATAAAATAGTCACCCTATGTGGTATTACTGTGTTGCAGTCCTTTTCTATAATGTAGAAAGTTTGTCGACCCCATTTGCTGCATTTCTTATTTTGGTAAAATGAGGTCTGAGAATTTGGCTGCATCACAACATCTACCCTTGGCAAAATGACACTGCCACCCTTTTTTCTTGATATTGCAAAGTTCTTGTAAACATTAAACATTCATCCAAAATGACAATATAATGGCCAAGTTTCATCATCCAGAAAGCAGGACTTCTATCTATAGGTAAAGATTCCAGTTCTATATAGATTAGATTGTCCTGATAAAGAAGCTAGAAGAGATCCTTGCTTCAAGTTTTTATTGCAACTGATTGACAAATCTCACTTCATTGCCATAAATTAAACACTGATTATTCAGTGCTTGAGTACTGATAATAATACCTAAAATCAATATGATGATAAAAAAGTGGGCATTCATTACATTGCTCGACAGGCACATGCACTTGACTACCAAGCTTCCACCAGAGATGATTCTGATCACTAATATACCAGTGGGAACTGCATAATTTATTCAAAGTAAGCATTGCATGGATGTCTGTTGATGTACGTGACGCATTAATTAACTTTTTTATGTAATTACAATTTGCATTATATTCATTATGCATATAACTATCTCACTGAACCCAGCCTACTAGTTTGTAATACATTTGTCACATCAGACACCAAATCATTACACTCATGGGCAATAATTGATCACATATTCCTTTTTCATGTTCAAAACAAAACAAAAAATATTACACTGGTAGCTGAATTAAAGGGGATGGCTAGTAACTGATCAGTGGGAATACTGAGGGATGATTGTTCCAATCCTTGTGGGATTCATTTAAGAGTACATACTGTTGTGTGAAAATTATTTGCTTCAGAACGGTCTTATATTCAAGTAATGTGCAGATTAATGCCCCATCATTGACCAGGCACGCTAACCTCGAAACATTAAACCGCACATTACTTGAAATGAGACTGTTCTGAAGCAAATAATTTTCACACAACAGTAGATAGGCCTATATAATGTACTCTTATATGAATCCCACAAGGATTGGAACAATCATCCCTCAGCATTCCCACTGATCAGTTACTAGCCATCCCCTTTAAAGGCAGCCATCAAGTATACAATTTGTGGTTCATAGTATCAAGAGGAACGCATTCTCACAAAACTTTGTATGGTGGCATTTTACAAAAAATAAATAAAAGTCATAATCACCATCTTGCTGATCTTTTTATCAAGGAATCAAACTCAAAGACAAGCACTGCACTTCCTCCTTCTCTGACCCCAGACTCCAGTTAACCCCAAAGTCCTCTAGCCTTTCCTACCACAATGATAAACCCTAATCCCATTTAAGCCCCCCCCCCCCCAGTAACTGCATTAACACCCCTTTGTTGTCCCCAATTAAGCTCTTTAAAGGTGACCAGATGACCAGAGGGATCATTTGTGTCTTGTGATACAATCAGACTTTATGGCACTCATTGAGAGATGTGCTAGAGTAATTAAAGGGGAAACAGAGAGGCAGCAGATTCAGCGTTATATTTAGATCAGATTGGCCTGTCCTGGTTGCAAATTGGAAGCCATGATGGGATTGTAAAACAACAGAACTATCAGTGCGCTGGTGCTGAGTAAACATGGGTTGTGGATAAACCTGCGGCTAACAGTTTACAACTGCACAGGGTTAGAAAATTTGAGTCAAACTGGTTTGTCTATAAACTTGTCTTCAATGGCCACAACACCACCCAGACACAGAATATTGGAGGGGGGAGGGGGTGGGGGTTGTACTAATTGTTATTCCTATTTTCATACTTTCAGTTATCACAACTTCAGGTCCATATTCATAACTCAAGAATGTCCTATTAAAGTATATCAACTGATATACATTTCTCCACACTTTTCATGCTTCAGTGTTTTCTAATGGAATTTATCATTTAAATTCTGCAAGACCATTACATTTCCCCTGGGTTTTGCAAAATCCATGATATAATCAAATTTTGTTCAATTACCGAGTAATCTCTGCTATTTGTGCCAAACTATGGAATCAAGACTAGTACTGTATGACACACATAAGCAAAGAGATCTAAAACATCCTGTTTACTATTGGGGGAAGTGATTTAAAAATGGTCAAGTTATCATATTTGATGCATAATGTGTGGGTCAGTACACAAAACATCCTATCCTATAAAAATTTTTGCAATAAAGCCCAGAATATAAGGAGATATCACTGTAGACAGTTTAGTCTGGAAACAATTTTATCATTACTAAATTGTTCACATTTTGTATACATTAATTATACTGATTAACTTTTTTACCCTGGTTGTTTCTATGTAGATCTCTAATTCATATCTTAGAACTATTCTGATATTTTAGAACTATTCTGAAGTGCTAAAACTGGGTTTTTGTTTCACGATCTACAAACGGAAATCACTGAATTCTGTATTTAAAATAAAGAAGGTATTCACTATGTGATGACCATACTTGTATTAAAGTGATCTGATTTTGGGATCACTGCATGCAGTGGTCTAGGACCTGTAACTTTTTGGGTGAAGTTACATGTAACTCTTATTTCTCTGCTTTTTAACACAATGATGTACCAAATGTTAGAATCTCTTTTTTTTCTTGCTTCTACTTTTTCTGTATTTATCTTGTTTTCTTTTTCTTTAATCATTGTAAAACATGTTAAAATATATCTCACTGCTTTCACTGTAAGTTTTCACGTTGTCTATATTACTTAAAATGGCATATGGGACCCCAGGGGAAAACAGTTGCATTTTGTAAACATGTGGCTGAATGGGTGATCATCCATTTCTTCACAGTACACGTCATGTATTTTCCTTACCATTATACTTTATCTGAATACGGAAATTAATACAAATAAACAGTATAATGATCAGAAAGGTAAGCACCCATCACTGTAGCCTGAGGCTGATTAAATTCATTAATAATATATACTACAGCTCACTCTATGATTTCTCTGTTTACTTAAGTCAATGACAAGATGTCCAAATTTTTTACACATTTCCATAATCTTCCTTTATTTTCCCATGTTTCTTTGCTCTCTACTCTAAACTGGTATGATCCTATTGTAGAATTTCTTTTTCTTTTAATCTCACTATTCTCTCTATCTCTCTCACTGTATTACATTCAAATTTTCAGTTTAGGGTGAAAAAGAAAAATGAAACTCCTATTGTGTCACGAAATCAGGCTTGACAGTTTAAGAACAACAAAAATAGTAGTTCAGGAGACACATTCAAACTGGATAGATAGGAGGTCCTACATTGTACATGTAGGCCTACACAGTGATGTGCCTATTCCAAATGCAGTATTCATGGGAGGTTTGTCTGCTCATTTTCCATAATAATATGCCCTTTCATTACATTTTGTTGTTGTTGTTGTGTGAAGTTCTAACATTGTTTTCTAGTAAAGGTAAATGAAGGATCCCAAGGAAGAACAGAAAATTGTAAGAGCAGCTGAATGGGCAATCTTCCACGTTATTTAGATTTAGATTGTATACCACAGAACATAACCGTCATTTCATCTGATCCAGAAATGAAATTAAAGAAGACGCACTTTATGATATCTATACGGAGCTTGTCGGGTACGTTTTTCAGCCGACCAAATGGCTTTCTTCTGCCATACTGTTTCACTCATTACATATTTTGATATCGAGGCAGTCCCTTTCCTGCATTTTCAGAGTTCTCCCACTATATCGCTTTTTTATTCTGTCTGTGTGTCCCATCCATCAATCCATCTCTCCATCTCCTTACTCATCCCTCCACCCACTCATCCATCTATCTATCCCTTCCATTTGTCTTTCCACACTCGTCTCCCTTTCCTCTCTCCCCCCACCGTGATGCCAAACCTCGCTTCCCCCACACGCTGGGGGATCAACTTACTCCAGAAAGTATCTCTGACCAGACGGTGTCATAGCCATTTCCCATCCCGGTGGAAGAGGCGTTTCATCTGAGATGTCGTAGCTCTGTTGCCTCAGGTGCTGGTTCCGGATCACATCCTGGGGGTTAATACTCCTCATCTCCTGTAAGGATGCTGGCGACGAATGGGCCCTCGGGTGTATGATGGGGAGCGCCGGGGGCGGAGGGCCCACATTTCGGCTGACAATCTCATTGCTAGTGTTCGAGACATTTCCAGAATTGTAATTTGTCGAGTCCGCGCTCGATTCCCGCGAGTGGCTTATTCTTGGTTCTTGGAAGAAAGAGGCAGGCATATTCCTCTTGCGCCACGGAACTTGCTGCGGAACTTTATCGGCCCCTTCATTCGTGTTCAAATTCATCAAAACATTGCGAAACAAATCGTCCAGCTCCGCACCAGAGTCACCCCGTACATGCACCACAGCACCCGGCCTACCGCCTCCAGTAGAATCCATTTTCTCCATTTTTCACGCAAAATGTATTAAAACGTAGCGTATTCCTGCGTCAGGTATCCCTAAACGATCTGATAGATGTGATTTCGGCGCAGTGACAGTTCAGCAAAGAGGAGAAAACTACGTTCTACCAGCAAAGTTTCTCCACCGCAGTTTTGACATGATACCAGTTCCAGTCAATCCGATACGGTCCTCAATACAGTTTTCCTCCAGTTGTTGCGCCGCTCATCCACTGCACGACACGCTCTCACATCTCACCGTGCATTTCGCAGTACGATTTTTTTTTTACGATCGCTCGATGTGTAGTTGTGTATACATACGGACCCCACAGTGTATGGGTAACACATACACACACTCACTTCTACGCCACGACCTCGCATGCAAATTACTGGCCTCTATTAGAACCGCATCACTACCAAACCTCAAACTATAGGTGAAAAGATAACACCTCTATATTTCTTCCTTGGCGTAAAATATCCGCCCAAATTCTTCTTACACTGATTACTGCAAGCATAAATGAATTGTTTCCTTAACTTTTTGCTCTAAAAGAATATCATTTGGTAGCGCAATTATTGGTGGATTATGTCTTTCTCCGATGTAGATTTATCCGCGTATGTTGTCGGTCCTCTACCAGGGGGTATAGTTCGGCCCCTCTCAGCAAGCTTTCGTTTTGGTCAAAGGCCGAGTTTGTGTGTTATTATTGTTTACGTCACTGGAGTAGGGTGTGGCCTACGCCGGAAGATAATTGTCTGGTATAAAGAGCTATAGTAATAGTGGAAACCTTGAACGCGTTTTTTCTCCGAATCGGTACCACGCGTTACAAAACGAACCAACCCCGTTTAAATGTTATCAGGACCTCCTGTCCTTCTCTGAATCATTGCTTGATTTATGATTTTCATTTTCAGATGACTTGAGTCAAACCTATTGCTCTGGTTTTACAGACTGCGGGCGTTGACCCGTTCACTAGTCAATGTTCGTGGCTCTCTATGTTCGATTCCAAAATGGTGGGTAAATCTATAAGTCAATAGCTGAATGGGATGGGTAATAAATGGAGGGCAGTGCCGACCAACCCTATCACAGTTATAAGGAAACGGTCCCCGAAATCGGGTTCAGGAAAGGGGCAACTATTGAACCATGTTCCTTACTCCTCGTCAGTGAATTGTGGAAGCTGCCTTGAATCACGAGCTGCTGAATCAATTCTCCTTGAAGAAAGTTTTGTTTGTTTGTTTGTTTGTTTGTCTGTCTGTCTGTCTCTCTGTCTGTTGCTTTTTCCCTGTTGCCTTATTGTGCACGGTTGATTTCAAGTGACCAGAAGCCATATCGAATCCGCTGTTTCTTTAATAAACTCGAATTAAACATCTTGCGGTGTAACCATCAAACAGTAGAGAAATAAAGTGTTTTTACAGAAGGGTGAAATTAAATATATACTCTGTTTACTTCCGCGATTGTCAACGATTTCCCTTAGATAAGCATGTTTAGCCAGTCCAGCTTTAAATTGAAAAAGAGTTACAATTAGAAATACAAAAAAGAAGTAAAATCAATCTGCAGACGCTTACGTGGATGGATATGGTCAATTTCACCTTTTATAGGAATTGACTTGCGTTGATCCTCGTATACTGTTGCACGAATTGTAATGATGTGGATGAATTCGTAGACACGTTGATAATTTCTTCATTCGGCCATTTTAAGGTTCATCCACATATATTCGACGGAATGAAATTATGGCTTGTTTTCCTCACTGAATAAATAGAAATCTCACTCGATTTTCAAATTGATTTAAAGGGATGATACACTTTCGGTTGAGATGGGGCTTCAGGCTTTCAACTTTTTTTAATGATATTTTTTAAGATAAAGAGAAACCTCTTATATGAATGAAAGAGCGAACAACTTAATGAGAGGAATTCAAAGTTTATCAGATGAAAATTGGTTTGAAATGACAAAGATATCCAAAAAAAAAAACACCCACAATCTTAAACAAAGGTGGAACCCACCTTTTATCAGGATTGATTTGATTTACTTTGTTTTTTAATATCTCAGCCAGTTCAAAAACATTTTCGTCAAATAAACTTTGAATTCCTCTTAGAATTGTATGCTCTTTAACATTTCATAAAATTGTTTCCAAGTATCTCGCAAAAAGTTAAAAGCTGAATCCTTACCTCGGCCAATATTATACCGTCCCTTTAATCAAACAAAAAAAAATAACACAAGCAGAGCAGTTGCACTTGTGGAATTTGAGCGGTGCAGCATTATTTTCATCACGAAAAGACGGTGTCGGCTATCCACATGTATCGGCGTATCTACATCGGATGAGGTGTGGTAATTTTTACATTAGAATTTTGATATTCTTCACCAATTCCTGAGGTAATATAACCCTTCATTCGCTCATCAGCTTCACATCACATTCGTGCAGTTCTGCTTCAGGCTTTTGTCATCGCTTCTCTAGATTTGACACAGTTTTTTATTGGCTATATGAACAATGGTGATGATGATGCTGCCGATATTGATAATGATATTCATGAAGATAATAATGATAATGATGATAATGATAATAATAATAATAATAATAATAATGATAATAATGATAATAATGATAATAATTAGCAATACAAGTAAACAAAGTAATAAATATTCAACATTCTGCTACTACGATACTACTACTAAATACTACTACTACATACTACTACTACTACTACCACTACTACTAATGATAATGATAATGACAATAATAATAATAATTAACAATACCACTAAGCAAAGTAATAGATATTCAACATTCTGCTACTGATACTACTACTAAATACTGCTACTACTACCACCACTACTACTACTATTTTTTCATTATTATCATGTACATCATTATCATTATCATTACTATCATTTTTACTATTATTATTATTATTATCCTTATTATTATTATTATCACTGTACATAGAGACAACATATAGAACCTGCTTGAGACTTGACGTTGTGTATGTATGTGTGAGAGAGAGAGTAAAGAGTGTCTTGGTTTATTCTTCATGACCTGATTTACCACTCTGAAGAAGTAGTAAAAAAATCTTCTGCTTAGTTGATATTACCACAATTCTGTACACGCACTCAGAAGATAAAGATTGGCATGGAATACAGTCGCAATTGCACGCACCGAAAAGTACAATTAAAGAGGTGGAACATATACTAATGATGATAACAGAGTTTCCTAAACTTTTATGGCCAACATTAATATGTCTTTTAACTTTCGCTGTTCCAGCTGAAGAACATCAACGAACCACAGTAGGCTTTTAAGCTTTGTTTGTTTGCTTGTTCCTTTGTTTGTTTGTTTGTTTGTGTGTTTGTTTGTTTTTGTTTTTCTTTCCATCAAATTGCGATGTATTTTTATGATCTATTTTTCTTGTTGCAGTTTGGAAAGAAGGAATATTTTCCAAGACAGCATACCTCGTGACTATATCTTTATAGATTCCTTAAAAC
Organism: Diadema antillarum; assembly: GCF_040938485.1. Classification (NCBI taxonomy): domain Eukaryota; kingdom Metazoa; phylum Echinodermata; class Echinoidea; order Diadematoida; family Diadematidae; genus Diadema; species Diadema antillarum. The sequence goes on from NW_027271692.1 coordinate 91,293, forward strand.
TCGCGTTTTTTCCACCAAAAGAATAATAAATCTTTATAGAAAAAAAATATATATGTGCTTTAGACTTTTGATTCAGTTGCCATCATATGTGCTTGGCACGCAGCATGATTATGATTATGTTGTTAAAATTGGTAGTACGGATTGTAGTTGTAATCGTAGAAATAGTCGTATAGTATCGTAGCAGCAGTTGTATAGAAGTCGAAGTATAGTATAGCGGCAGCAGAACAGACATGCAGCGGTCGTAATGATTAGCAATTCAATAGAATTAAAAATGACACATTACACATCTTTACACATCTTTACACCATGCATATGATGACAAATGCTTTGTTGTGTAAAATCATTGTGCGTGTATACGTGTCTGTTTATTCTCCGACGGGCCTAATGAACAGTGGTCCGCATCTCGTTATGTTATTCTAAGTTTGTGTGTTGTCACACACTAAACAAAGTCTTGGTTGTTTTGTTGGTTGGTGTTTTTTTTTTGTCCTTTTAAAAAAGTATTGTCTACGAAATACTTTGCCATTGTTAGTACCAAATATATTATAAATCAATTTCAAGTGTTTTAGCACATATTTAGATTAACTTTAGATAAAATATATGTTATTGGTATATTGTTGTTCCTTCGAATGATTACATTGATCACGGGATGTAGAATGTTCGATCTATCCTACCCAAATCTTTTAGGGGCAACTGATTAAACCATATTATAGAGTAAGCATGAGATGATAATGACGATGACAACAATAATAACAACAACGACGACGGTGATGATGATGATGATGATGATTATGTTTTGTTTTGTAAATACTGTTGATTTTTTTTCTTTGTATTTTGTTACAATTGTTGAAGCGCTTTGTGTCTGTTTAGAAAAAGCGCTATATAAATATTGGTTATTATTATTATTATCATTATGACGATTATGATAACAATGACAATAAAATATGAATTTGAAATGATGAAAATAGATTAAAATGTTGAGAGTTATCAATATCATCTTAAGAGTAATAATTAAACATCAAAATAAAGATAATTAGAACAACAACGACAATAGTGATAATGATACGCGGTAACATTATCACTATTGCTGTTATTACTACTTCTACTGCATGCTCGTGCTAAACATAGCATCAAACAATATTTTTATCATTATTGTAGATTACATCAAGTCATTGTATACAATATACTCCCAACGGTATCACAAAATGGACTGGCATTGTCAATGTCATTGTTATTTATCACTGTCACCGTCATAGTCACAGGCATAATCTTAATCGTGGTCGTCGTTACTTTGTTTGGGGGTTGATCGTGAGACTGGAGAGGTTTTACGGTACCTTCAGACTGTTTCAACCAATTCATCTACTATATACTATACAGAGCTTTGAAGTTGAGTGTGCCGACGTGAACATACACACGCACTCGCAGGCGCCGCGGTCAACGTCCGTTTGAGCACTCGGCGCTGTGCAAACACGAGCGTTGATATCATATCGCGAAGATAGACAAACTGGTACCACAGCTATGGATGAAAGGCAAATATCACCGATGATAAGCGAAAGCAAATTCACATCGCGTGTGCAGCGCCATGCTTGTTAGGCGAAACGGGGGGGGGGGGGGGGGGTGTGCGAGCAGGATTAAGAGCATGCGTGAGTTACTATGATGCTGTTGTTGTATTTGTTACAATCGACACCAGTAATTATTACGGCGTATGTACTTGTATTTTCAGTCTTTTTGCTTTGATGTAAAGCGCCTTGAGCATTTAATCAGAGTGGAGAATGGCGCTATAGAAATTGTATGTATTATTACTATTTATGTATATACAAGCATTAAAATGCATCGCCTTTATACTTCGGTTGCAATTGAAATTCATTTTTTTTTTATTCAATTCAATTTATTTCCATCAAACAAAAGGTAATACATAATACAAAGTATAACATTTGTCAACTCATTTTGTTGAGCAATTTGAAAAAAAAAGATACAAGTCATGAAATGTATGTAATACAAAATATAAATTATGTACGGACAATTATTATGTAACGGGTAAAGCAATGCACACTTTGATTAAAAGCAAAGAATAGATAAAGCAATGGAAAGGGTTGATTCACTGAGAAGCGAAGCTGGTTATAAAAGCGCTGCTAACTATAAGGAACATGACAAATTTCTAAACGTTTTTGAATATCCCCCTTTCAACGCCCCTTGAATAATAGTACTTTAAAAAACCCTGAAAACAAAGATATTTAGACGCAGGCAGCTGCAATTCCAAATCGTTGTTGAATAAAGCAGTTGCTTGTGAAAATAGATTTATCATATTACACCATGTGTGAAGTAAAGCGAGCAAAACTACAATAATCGTAACACTTCATTACTAGTACAATACGTTTCACGCATTTAGATCTACTACACCGTATACTTTCCAAAATAATTGAATGGATTGCTGTGTAAATATCTGGTAGTATGCTGCTTCGAAAACGCCGTCTTTCCATGGTCACGGATGGATGATTCCCCTTTACTTCCTGTGGATAATTATCTATCGCAACAATAGCATTTGTCTGCTTTGAGATTCGATTTCCGAGAAGGGATTTTCTACGTCGACTGATTCGGGTATTGTTGTGCCCCAGACTAGCAGACAACAGTTATAAGATTAGATCATTATCTCACGCATTGTGTGAGATTTTTTTTTCTGTTGATTAATCTCCTTTTGAATACCCAAACGATTTCTATATTCTAATGTACCATCAATCCTATATACGTAACTTTGGTTTGAGGCCTTATATGAGGCTAGATATCCTATAGGCAAGAGTAATTTCCTCTTCCCACTCATTCGATAAGCAATGAGAAATGATCACCTTTCCTTTTAATCTTCTTCTTCTTCTTCTTCTTCTTCTTCTTCTCCTTCTCTTTCTTCTTCTTCTTCTTCTTCTGGGTACTTGTAAGTGTGGTAGGTGTCTTGCGATAAGGCTGATTCTTGATCAATTATATTTTTGTTCTTCGGTATTTGCTCATTCCTGTGAAAATCGTAGATAACATATTCCTGGTCGAAATTCCAAGTTACTTTTATTCAAAGTTTTCTTTCCGATCTTATTTACAGTAGCTGTGCTATACGTTGATATGATTTGATATGACTCACCTTTTTCTTTAATTGAAAGTTACTGTTAAGGGAAGAAATTACTTTGTTCGTTGGTAACATTTTAGACCTTTAACCTTACATAACTTTCTTATTCTATGATGAAATGCTTGTTTGATTTTGTAAGTCGATTAGTTTGGGAAGAAAAAAAAATAATTCCCAATTTCAACAATGTTTTTAACTTGTATTCACAGCAAGGCAATGGATTTTATTCGGACTTGCGGACCTTTTGTCACCTTTGTCTGAACGGAGCCGTTTCTATTCTTAAAAAAGTGTATTTCGAAAATGAAAAAAGAAATCGTCTAATTGTCTATTTGACAGCCCTTAGGGAATATATAGCCCGTTCTATCGTTCAGCACGGTGAACATGAGATGATAAACAAACAAACCTTGTAAAGAGAAAATCAATGTCAAGAGGGGGAAGAGAAACAAACAAAGAATGACAGAAATAAGAAAATGAAATAAGAAAATATAAAGAAAAGTCAGTTTGTTACTCTTTTTTTTTTTTGGCAGTGAAGCAGAAAACTTCATTTGGCCACAGTAAGGGCGCCCCCTAAGAAATCTTTCCATATGTCCTTAATTCCTGACATTCATGAATTATTACCACCACGGATGAACACAAAATATTAAGCATGATGAAACAACACAAAGACATTTTTTTCTTGGGGGGGGGGGTTATGTGGAGAATATAAAATCTAGTAATTGTTTATTGAAAGGTGATTGAACTCATCAAAAATGGTTTTAAAGTTCGTCGGAAATACTTGACCTGAGCAACTATTAAAATCAGAAATAAAAGAATATAACATAATATCAATGTCTTTTTTTTAATAGAATCCCTTTAACATATTCAAATTCATATGCCTGTATTATTATAACCATTTTCCATAATATTTGAAAATATAATTCACGCAAGCACAGCTAATTACATCGACATCGATTCCGAAGTTATACACGTCGAGCAGGCCAACTGGGCGGGATGGGGGTGGGAAGACTTTGATGGCATCCAAGACAGGTATGGCGTCCATTATTATATTCCATAAATCACACTTGAGATTATACCTGCTAAGTTTGATGGAAATTTATCCACGCATTTTCAAGAAGATGATTATATTGTAAAAGCAAACATTGAATCCACAATTGGTCCCCCCCCCCTTGAACCCCACGGTGCCAGGTAAAAATGGCAGAGGTAAAAATGGCAGAGGTAAAAATGCCATTTTTACACCGAACCGAACCCACCCCTGGATCTGCTATGAACAAACCTGAAAGGACAGTTACCAATCTAAACCTATTCGTCGAGCGAATTTAGCTAATCACTTATGAATGATACGGTTCTTAAAGAAAATGATATTTGTAAAGATTTCTTAAATTAATTTGGGAACATTTTTTGTGCCTTCGGAATGACCTTTTTGCTCAGATGACATCAAAAAGTAGAAGTTTTCTGGTGTGAGCGGGGCACATCTCCCCTCCCCCCCCCATCACTCAGTAGCACATACCACCACGTAGCCACTTAGAATGTAGCTGAATATTTTTTTTTTTTTTAATGGGAAGTTTTTGAAATGTTGTACACCAAAACAAAGAAAACACAAACAATTCTAAAGATTCAAAAGTACCCCCTATCCCCAGCTCGGTTCACTTCCGTCAACTGTACACACAGTGAAGACACACATACGGAACAAGAGGTGGCCAATTCTACGATTTAAATTGAACCAATACTTTCATGTGTAGTTATTCTTATTCAAATTTATTCGAATCAGTCACTGCAAATTTGAGCCAACCCGGGCAAGGAATAAGGAAATCACGCCAGCTTTGCAAAATTCAACAGTCAGTAGAGGGCAGCAGACAGTTTGTGACATTTAAACTTTTCTCAACAATGAGTCTAACCCTTTCTCTGAAATCCAAATATGGCATGAAGGAACGTATTTTGCAAGTGCATAAGTCGAACCATGTTTATGTAACATGTGAATTGAGGGGAAATTGTAAGATACTGAAATATTGTGTAGAAAATTAATGAAGAGTGTTGTCCACAAGTTCCACCTACAGACTGCCCTCTTCATGTTTCGTTCTAAGCAATACCTATTACCTGTCTCTTTTTCGACAATGTTTCAACTTAACAGTGCAGTTCACTCGTATCCCACGAGACAAGCATCAGATATACATTTAGTGAACCCTGGTACTGCACTAGCCTATAAATCTGTCAGACATAACGGTCCTGATGTCTGGAATGCGCTACCTCAGCATGTTCGTAATTTACAAAAAAAAAATAAATACTTTCAAAAGGTCGATCAAACATAATATTCTATTATCAGCTTCACGCTGAACTCCTGGATACTATTAACTATTAAACTTGCTGTGATCATATATTTCCCCTGAAATCGACATTTGAATGGGATTTATGAGAAATTTAATCAATTTAATCAGCATAATTTGCTTATAATGACTTGACACTTTAAACATTTTCTTGTTCTCTCTCTTGTCAATGTCCGACAGGACAAATGGGCACCACACATGCATTTCTTCTTTCCCCCTCATATTCCCATGCTCTCTTTGTCAATACCCCCCCCCCCAACTCCTATCAAGTATCATTTAAACTATTTGCAAGCATATAGATTGTGTGCACGGGGGTTGCAACGATTTTCAAGCTTTAAGCTTATATGTTGCAATTCCTTTGCGTGTTCGTTACCTTGAATAATGTAGCTCTCTTAGTTGAGTTGTATACTATCCTGTAACTGCTTCATATCAATGTATACTTATTGTATATATTCTGTCTTGGCTGTATGAGATGTACTTGCATACATTTGTATGCATTCCTATTTTGTGAACACGCATGAAATCTTGAATAGATAAATTAATTGATTAATTTGTCGCACTTTATATATACGGTTCATACACATACTAGTATTCAAAGATCTGAAGCTTCCTTGTTCCTTGTCCGATTAAGCTCAAATTTGCAATGAGTAAATCAAACATGGCAAGCATTTCAATAAGAGAAATATCTATCTGAAAGTATTGGTTCCCCTTAACGAATTACATTAATCCTGGGTTCTCATTTTTCTTATCTTTATTATTAAATATTTTCCAAAAGCTTTAAAAAAGTGTGCACCAAGTCCAAATGTTCCACAGAAAATATGCAAAAAGTCATTGAATTCAATTTTAAGATGTAACAGCTCTTTCTCTTGTACCCTCGCTTATGATATTCATGTCCCTCTTCTTTCTCCCAGTATCAAACATATATTATAATTCTTCCCTCCCCCTGCAATCAAATAATATATATATATATATATATATATATATATATATATATAATGTATATATATATATATATATATATATATATAATATATATATATATATATATATATATTCACAACAGTAGGTCAATATAAACTCCGTTGAAGACGTAAATTTGACGAATTTTCGCCCATAGGGCTTTGTCAAGTCAATACATTTGACACGTCCTACCTTGTGCGCTATTTGTCTATGTGCGCCCTTGTGCGCTTTTTGTGTTTGTGCGCATCTTGTTATGGACGCGCTACCATCACAGTGACGACGCATCTTTTATTTTGATCTGCTTCAAAATAAAGTGTCAAATGTATTGACTTGACAAAGCCCTATGGGCGAAAATTCGTCAAATTTACGTCTTCAACGGAGTTTATATTGACCTACTGTTGTGAATCTATACTTTCTTATGACTCCGAGCAGAAACTATTATTTGCTGTTATTTATATATATATATATATATATATGAGTATATGAATATAAGAACGACCCAAGTCCATGGAAGACCATTTCGAGTAAATTAAAAAAAAACTTCATATCTTTTTTGTTTGTCCAATAATATTCTATTTAACTGTGATGGGAAGGCAACATTGTATATACAAATTAGAACATATATTATTATGACAATTAACATTAACATTAATTGTGGAGAGGCCATTTTGTGTGATGGACTTGGGTCGTTCTTTGATTCATATACATGATATTCTGCTATAGAGATGAGAGAAGGACGAGAGAGGGCGCTATAATATGAATGTAAGAATGACCCAAGTCCTTCATTCTTACATTCATATAAGATTTAAAGGGGCATAGTCCCGGTAGTGTAGATGGCGCTGTTGATGATACTGCCGAAGATTACCGAAGTAGAGCTGTCATCAAGAGTAAAGTGCGTACGTGTTGCTAAGTAACGTTGCCTTTGTTGTCTTCTCTGCGCATCGCGCAGTCTGTAGTAATGCCAGGGTGCGTGCATATGTGCTTGTTATTATGACATCACAAAAGAAGTTTGCTAAAGCTGTCATCCCCCTCAGCCGAATCATGAGCCGAACTGTGATCGGACCACTGACTACAGTGAATCGGACTTCTTCGGACTCGGGAAAGTGGGCCAAAGCGTAAGCGCCAAAAGAAGTCGATAGCGTAGGTCTCTATAGGAGACTTGCGCCGTGCGCCCGCGTACGCATTTGACTAAAACACGGGGACCATGCACCTTTAACTCATTTATTTCAGGCACTTCCAGGGGTAATTAGGATTTATCATTTATACACAAGATGAGTCCATGCATAAGCTACAATTTTTCAAGTCAAACTGAATTTTTCCAAAAATTGGACTTGGGTCGTTCTTATATTCATATACTCATATATATATATATATATATATATATATATATCCCACCAACAACTGCTTGTCTTTCACAAAGATCCCAAAGGACTAGATTCAAGCTAACAAACTATACTTGAACCCTCCTAGCACAAAACACACCTTTATTTTTTTATGATACTCTTGATTTGAATTTCATTCAAGATCAGGCTCAGTTTCACAATGAAATTAGTTTGAAAAAAAAAATCTGTTCTTCTCCTTTGTGCTACTGAATCATATTCTTTTCTTTTTATATATACATATCCTTTTTTTTTGCAAATCAATATAAAAACTCTGTATAAATCTTGTAAAAAATCTATCTTGATAAACCCGATCAAACTTATCAATGTATTCTTCACACTAAAACTCGTGCTGGTGAGTCGTATTTTTTTTTTTTTTTTTGTACATATAATACAACTTTTCCCCAATAATCATACCATGTATACAGTATACAAAAGTGATATAAAGTTCTGCATAAATCTTGAAAAAAAGCTACATTGATCGACCTGATCAAATTAATCAATATCTGTTTCACCACACACACCGCTCGCTTGAGAATACAGCATTTCGCTGATTTTTTTTTTTTACTATCAAATCAATCAAATGGAATTAATCATCGTGTTTTAACCTATCACCCTACCTCCATATCTGATTTTGTTATACAAAACAGAATAATCACATGTTTATATTCTCAAAACACGCACACGCACACGTAATGCACACACACACACACACACACATATGCATACAACACGCATTATCTGTTATTCAGTAACACTTTTGATAGCTTTATATTTAACAGGGTTTGGGAGAAATACATGAATATTCAATTATATAACAGACTACGCAGAGTGACAGTATCATACACCAAAACCTAGACGAAACGAAAAAAGCACATGATACTGATAAAGACCCAAATTTCTCGATTTCTTTACGTACTGTTTTACAACAATCTCTCGGATTTTATACTTTTAAACGTATAAGCTAGAACACGAGCTATACATGTATTTAGATTTATAAATTATTCAACTGTTGTAACATCGATCTATATTGTTCGCTACGGATGTTAAACATGCCCATTAGGTCTCTCTTTTCCCTTTTAGTGTTCACTTTTCCTTTGCATCTCGGTCCAAGTAGGTTTACTCACTACATGTATTTTCCACTGAATGTCATCTTTTTGACTGCCTTGCCTGTGCTCTTCATTCCTTTTCTGTTATTTTTCTGTGTTATGTCTTGGTGTGTGCACGCACGCTTGTCCAGAGAGGCATTTCATCAAGTGTTTTGTCAGATACTTATGTTTCTTTTTTTTTTCCTGACAAACTGTTATAAGCAGCTACAGCAATCCTTGCATCTGATTGGCCGAGAGCAAATTTGTCAGAAAAAAAACCTACCCTACCAAAATACTTTATGAAATGTCCCCCCTTGAGTGTAGGCCTAACTTGCTTGTATGGAGCGTGTGTGCATTTACATGTGTGTGTGTGTGTGTGTGTGTGTGTGTGTGCGCGTTGTGTATGTCTGATATGACTTCTTTTCTGGGGACCGTACCCCACCTGTATTAACTTTCCTGGAGGTTTCCCCATGCACATATCATTTTCATTCCAAATTTGAGTATGACGCAGGCCTTCTTTATTGATTGTATCCGGAACTTAGGTATAGAAGACCAAGCCAGATAAGAGGGATTTCATTACTGTTGTTGAGGTAACTAATGTTTCATGTCAGTTGAAAAAAAAAATAGATTTGGGATTGAAAAAAAAAATAATGTTAGATACTTTTACTCACATTTTCACTTTTCATGGCGACGGTAATATATGTTGTGTTCACACACACACATACACACACACACACACACACACACAGAGTATATATATATATATATATATATATATATGTAAGTTCTGCGTCGGTGTGTAATAGATAGATATCAAGAGTAAAAACAGTCATTATTGAAAACACCACAGGAGTCAAAGAATGGACTCATGTTTTTATATAAGTACTTTTAGTCGTGATATATATATATATATATATATATATATTATTTATATATATTTATATTTATATATATATATTTATATTCATATTTATATATCTATAGGAGTATATATGTATGTGAATATGTAATACATAGATACAGAAAATTACGAGTATTTTGTTTGTACCTAACTCTTCGCAACTTAAGCCTTTACAATTGCAAAGTATTGTGTAATACACTCTAATCATATCCTTTCAAATAGCTCGCCTTTCTCATGAGTACAAAGATGCATGAAAACATACGCACATAAATTCATATTAAGTTCAAGTTCAAGTTGAAGTTCAAATTTTTTATTCGTTTTTCCACGGTAAAGATAAATCTCACTTTCTTGAGTGACAGAAACAATGCATGTAAATTTGGACAGAGAAACAACAATAATAGGAAAAACTAACAGTAGCGACACATTTCAATAGTTCCTGAGGTAACGAAAGTGAAATAATTATTGTCAATATGCACAGTGTGAAAAAAAGGAGGAACCCACTGAAAAGACAATGTTTGTAGAGTGTGGGCCCCTCTTATATTAAAAGCTCGATGCAAAAATTAATTGAATACAGCAACAAAGCAGCACAAAAAGTTTGGCACAAAAAGTTTAGCAGCCCACTAAGAGACAGACGGACAAAGAGTTACACACAAAACAACAACAAACAAAATAATGAGCTTGAAACAAGACTGGGACAGCAACAAGACTACGTGTAGGGAAAAAATCTGACTTGACGACACGAGAGGAAACAAGACTATAGCGTGACAAAGAGGTAACAAAATAGACAGGAATATGCAACAGAGACAACGATCCTCGGAGGTTTGAGGAAGAAAGAGAAGAAGAAAAAGGAGAAGAAAAAAGAATATACAACAAACCCTTCAACTGCGAAGTATAGGTGAAAGAAAATTTAATCATAGCCATAGCTTAGGCAATAGTAACAATAATAAAAAGAACGGCAATGCAGATTTTGCGGACGGGTAACAAAATAAGCCTATTAACTAATCTGATTCTGGGGTCGTCATTATAGGATTGTAAAAGAAAAAAAAAACTTCAATCTCCACTTAAATGATTATATAGAAGGTGCAGATTTTATATCGTGATTCAGGGAATTCCTATAATTTGGTCCAGTGTAAATAAGTGTATTCTTTATTGCTAGAATCGTTCGAAGAAGTGGTAAGTGAAACTTGTTAGAGCGTCGGGTGGGGTAATTATGGAATGATCATGGGCGTCACCAGGGGGGGTGCGTTGGGTGCGAACGCACCCCCCTTCAGATCCTAAAAAAACAAAAAAACAAAAACAAAAACAGTCTGCGAGCGACCTCAACGCCGGACGCTAAATAATTATTCTTTTCTATCTTTTTTTCATACACACACACACACACACACACACACACACAAAAGAAAATCGTCGGCAAAAACAATTCGCACCCCTGGTTCTGGCAGCACTGATTTTATACATATCTATTAGTATTCTACAGTGTTTACTATTTATCGATGTACTGTACATCCGTACGATACGGACCACTTATACACGTTTGCATGTACGTGTGCTACTTACAAGTATGTAGGGTCTATGTACGTTACTTCTGACCAATCCATATTGCCAGCCCAAGAGCGAGCCTTAGCCTCATTAAAAAAAAGAAAAACAAATGGAGGGGCAAGCATATTTTAGTTTTGCCCCCCCATAATTAATAATTCCCGAAATGAGAAGATTTTCTTGCTTTTGAAAGAAAACAAAAATGTTGCCCCCATAAAAATATTGGAAGGCAAGCGCACCATTTGCCCCACCCCACATAATCATAATTCCCGCGATGAAAAGATTTTCTTGCTTTTTTGTTAGAATCAAGAAATCTGTCCAATTATTTCACCCAAAAGCATAACTACGGAGGGGGGGGGGGGGGGGGGGTACGCCCCGCTCCCAATCCGCTGGTAAAAAAAAAAAAAAAAAGATTTACCGAAATAGTAGTTCAAGTGTTAGTAAACTGCTTTTGAATGAAAGGGTGATCCAGAAATAAGATATTTTTCTATGATTTCTTTTAACCATAATTAAATAGGTATATAGTGTGAAACATTGTTCAAAAAGCCCGGACCCGACAAAAGATTGTGATTCCTGGTTGGCATTCTGCATATAAGCAGGATGTGCGCAGTGTACTCAGTACATCCGAACGAAGAGTCGCTACAATGTTGCGCAATGTGATGTAGAATGTACACCTTTGTACCTTACGCTTCGTTTTATCAAAGCTAGATCATTGCATTTTGCAGTGTTGCTTTACATACTAGTCTATATAAAAATGTCTTGCATTGCCAATAAAAAGACTTGACCTGGGCTAATTCCTGACTTTTCCATGTATATAACACACACACCACAAACAAACACGCACAATTAGTTTAGAGGATGCTCTAAAGTGCAGATTTTGGACATCCTTTCCCCGCTTGATCACTTCGACGCCACCTCGCTGGTCATACCTCCCCCAGTCATGAACATAAACCCACACCCTGGACTACCAGTGGCGGATCCAGGGAGAGGGGCGCACCGGGCGTCCCACCCCCCTTTAATTTCCAAAGCGAAAAAAATAATAAAATAGCTGCAAACGGCAGTTTTTGGACAGTAAAATGTCAAAATTTTCAAGCTCGCTCGCTCCTCTCGCTCGCATTTAGTCGTAATGCCATTCTCCGAAGTTGCTGCCAGTAATTGCCTGCAGTTGCGCCTGGTGCGCCCCCCCCCCCTTCATTTCCAAAGCGAAAAAATATAGCTATACAAACGGCAGTTTGGGGACTGTAAAAGATTATGTCAAAATTTTCAAGCTCGCTCGCTCCGTTCGCTCGCATTTTATCTTTATGCCATTCTTCTGATGTTGCTGCCAGCAATTGCCTGCAGTTGCGCCCGGTGCGCCCCCCTTAATTTCCAAAGCGAAAAAATATGGTTAAGAACGGCAGTTTTTGGACTGTAAAATATAAAATTTTCAAGCTCGCTCTCTTCGCTCGCTCGCATTAGTTGTTATGCAATACACCTGATGTTGCTGCCAGTAATTGCCAGGAGTTCCGCCCGGTGCCCCTCCCCCTTAATTTCCAAAGCGAAAAAATATGGCTAAGAACGGCAGTTTTTGGACTGTAAAATGTAAAATTTTCAAGCTCGCTCGTTCCGCTCGCTCGAATGTAATCATTATGCTCTCCTGATATTGCTGCCAGTATTTGCGCCTCCTTAGATTCTAAAGCGTAGAAATATAGCTATACAAACGGCAGTTTGTTTGTTTATTACTGTAAAATGTCAAAATTTTCAAGCTCGCTCGCTCGCTCTATCGCATTTAATTGTTACGCAATTCTCCTGATGTTGCTGCCAGTAATTGCCGGCAGTTGCGCCCGGTGCGCCCCCCCCCCCCCTCCTTTATTTCCAAAGCGAAAAATATGGCTCCAAATGGCAGTTTTGGGACTGTAAAATGTCACAATTTTCAAGCTCGCTCTCTTCGCTCGCTCGCATTTAATTGTTATGCCATTCACGTGATGTTGCTGCCAGTAATTGCCAGCAGTTGCGCCCGGTGTGCCCCCCTTAATTTCCAAAGCAAAAAGATATGGCTACAAATGGCAGTTTTGGGACTGTAAAATGTCAAAATTTTCAAGCTCGCTCGCTCGTTCGCTCGCATTTAATTGTTATGCAATTCTCCTGATGTTTCTGCTAGTAATTACCGGCAGTTGCGCCCGTTGCGCCCCCACCCCTCCTTTATTTCCAAAGCGAAAAAATATGGCTCCAAATGGCAGTTTTTAGACTGTAAAATGTCAAAATTTTCAAGCTCGCTCTCTTCGCTCGCTTACATTTAATTGCTATGCCATTCACCTGATGTTGCTGCCAGTAATTGCCAGCAGTTGCGCCCGGTGTGCTCCCCTTAATTTCCAAAGCAAATAAATATGGCTACAAATGGCAGTTTTTGGACTGTAAAATGTCAAAATTTTCAAGCTCGCTCTCTTCGCTCGCTCACATTTAATTGCTATGCAATTCTCCTGATGTTACTACCAGTAATTACCGGCAGTTGCGCCCGTTGCGCCCCCACCCGTCCTTTATTTCCAAAGCGAAAAAGTATGGCTCCAAATGGCAGTTTTGGGACTGTAAAATGTCAATTTTTTCAAGCTCGCTCTCTTCGCTCGCTCGCATTTAATTATTATGCCATTCACCTGATGTTGCTGCCAGTAATTGCCAGCAGTTGCGCCCGGTGCGCCCCCCCCCTTAATTTACAAAGCAATAAAATATGGCTATAAAACGACAGTTTTTGGACTGCAAAATGTCAAAATATTCAAGCTCGCTCGCTCCCCTCGCTCGCATGTAGTCGTTATGCTATTCTCCTGATATCGCTGCCAGTAATTTGTCGTTTCACACCGTCATTCCATAATCCATTTATAGGGGGTACAACCCCCTCCGGCACTTCCAAACCCTCCCCCACCCTTGCTCGCTCCCTCGCATACTAACCCTCCTCCCCCCCCCCCCCCCCAAGATGAAATCCTAGTTACGCCGGTGCCCCTTCCCCGCTTGGTTTCCCTCAAAAAAAAAGTAAAAGTCTAGGGATTGAGAGCTTCCTATATTCCAAATGTCTGTCCAAAAAATCTCTTAAACATTTAGTGTCAAAACGCAACCCCCTTGAAAAAAAGCTGGTGACGCCCCTGAATGATTGATTTTCTTTTTTAAACATAGAACCAAAGATAAATGGGAATAAACTGTTATCATACATATACATCAATTGGCCTAAGTTATATAAAAATAATTCGTTGATTTTTAATAGCTTATTACAGAGAAACAATGTATTTGTATGTGAACGTGTGGGAGAACTGGAAATGATACGGAGGGCTTTCTTTCGCAGTATTAACACTCTATTCAGCAGCGTCTGATGAGTATTGCCCCAGGCTAAAGTTCCATAATTAAGGTAAGGGAGTATCAGAGAGGAGTATAACCCAAGTAATGTCTATTCAGGAATATACAATTTCAGTCTGTTCATAACACCTATATTCCAACTAATTTTGCATGATCAATATGTATTTTCCAAGAAGGTCTATTATCTACAAAAATACCAAGAAATTTAAAATATGACACACTTTCTAAATTACAATCATCCAGAACTATTTCTGAATTCAGAGAATCATCAATATTGCTGAAAAGCATATATTTTGTTTTTGTTTTGTTTTAGCTGATGGGCCTTTTTCGCCTTGTCAAAACAGACAACTTGGATAACACATGGATTTCTGCCAAGAATGCTTGATTAAGGTCTCATGAAGAGACAATATTTTCGCTTTATTTCTCACATGTTAAAGAATGGCAGATGATGTAAGATTACACAAGGACTTTTCATACTGAAAACATATCATGTAAGGCAGTGTACATGTGTATATAGAAATTATACATGACCGCTTACTGCGGTTAGAGTTAAGTTGAGAATTTATCGTATAAAAAAGATGAATGGATAAAAATCGTAATCTGAGCTGAAGTCTATGAAGAAAGCTACCGTATTGCATTAATGAGGATATTATCTGCATATAATAAACGACCGTCGTCTGTTTCGTGTGGCATCTCATTAAATTTTCATACAATAGATGTGAATCGTCACATTTGTATAAGTACACTTATTATTTTCTTTAGAATACGTAAATTTTACACCATTAGAGTGCAATACCACACTCAAAACGCACACGCACACAGACAACATAAAAAATCCTGTCCTTTATAGCCAATTTTGCACGCATAAAGAAATCAAATAAAATAGTCATCGATATGATAGAGTCACCCCACGGACTCGACACCCACCAGTCATACAGCCCATCAGCTCGTCAAAAGGCGAAAACGGCCCATCAGCTCGATACTGAGTACATTAAGCACCTGACATAATAAAGTGGGCTCTCCTTCTCCTTCTCCTCCTCCTCCTCCTCCTCCTCCTTCTTCTTCTTCTTCTTTTCTTTACCTAATGTCTGTCCTGTTGGCCATAGGGCCGAGGTGGTGGACCATACTTATAGCTTGTGGGCCCACTTTAATAATATGTCGAGCTCACGGGCCTTGTTCACTTTACAGTAATAGTGTCTAGCTCGCCGGGCTGTACGACTCGTGGGCTGCATGACTCGTGGGCTGTATGACTCGTGGGCTGTATGACTCGTGGGCTGTATGACTCGTGTGCTGTATGACTCGAGGGATGGATGACTGGCGGACGTGCTCGTGCCGTGCACCAGATATAATTACACTAATGTAATGAAAGCATTAAATGTGATGTAAGCTGACAGACATGAAAAAGCGATGGGTATCCATGGTGATGCAAAAAGGAATCATAATTCGTTTTTGCGTAGCTTTCAGTATTGTTTATCAATGAAATAGCTAGCAGCATATACCACTATACAAACCACAAAACACTTTTTCTGCGCCATCAGTGTTTTCTGAGGAGCGGATGGACTAGGATGATATAAGAAACCAAAATAACAAATTGACGCGTGCGTGTTGTATGCAAAGGAAACAAGAATGCCATTTGAGCTGTAATAAATGCATCATTTTCAGAACTTAGGTTAACATATTTTCCAGTTACTACTCGAAGTACAACTATCAAAGCATTTGTCCACGTGTACTTCTTAAATACACAATGGGATGTTATCGATACGCTTATAAATCAATGTATTGCTTTGAGACAATTTTACCGAGATGGTAAGTATTGCGAACTACGTTTTGTCTTGAAAAAGTAATGTGTATCTGCTTATACAGATGAAACCTTCAGAAAAATTCCAATTATGTACAATACATGTGATGGGTGTCTTCATACTTCATTCCTTATTCACAGGTGGACTTCGAAGTCCATCAACAAATCTTAAATGGATAGATAAACGACTACGATGACTGAATTTATAGCTATGTTATGCTTCTAACATTTCCATGTAAATGATCAATACGTAAACGCATTCATAATATCAAACTGCTCCATTCCATCAAGTATGACCTTGCGTTTTTTGTTGTCAATTTCGAACAGAGGAACTACCAATATGGTGGCTGGTCTTAGAGCATATAGAGTTAGTTTTACCTGAAAAGCCATACTCCTGGTAACCATGAAGAACCAGGGCCCATCAATGTTGCGAATGACACATCGCGGCCCTGGTAAAGAAGTCACCCGAAATCTCTTAGAGTTTCCGGTGGTACGAAAAGTACGAATCTTCGTGATATCCACCTGAACGTAGCACTGGTAGAAACCTACACCCCTGTCCGTATCTACAGGAGATCAAAGCAAAATGTTGTACACTGTACTGATTTCAAAATGGTGCACGTACAGTAACGTAAGTGGTCCGCGCCGCGCGTTCGTCTAGCCACTCTGCTCCGACAGTTTGTTCTAACAGTATTGAGTGGGTGCATATAGTGACTTTTAAATTGTGGTTCACAATATACAAGCAATGATTTTTGGTGACCTCTGGATAGTTCTCTCTCCCCCCCCCCCCCCCCAACAAAAAAAAACAACACACTTAGTAATTAAATTTGACGATATGTACGTATATCTCTATTTCTAAATTTTCGTTTCGCACATTCCAATGTGATGCTTGTGATATATAATTCCTGATTTATTCTTTTTACGTTTTGTTGGATGAAAAATGAGAATGACAATGAATGAAATGATTTTAACTAAATTTAACACTTGTAGGAGTTCGTTATTCCAAGGGTTCGTTCATCCAAAAATGATTTATAGGTTCGTTATTCCCAGGGTTTATTGATCCAAAATCGGATTCCAAAACGTTTTCCCGGAGATTTGTTAATCCGATATGATATAAGATTCCTTTTTCTTTTTTGTATTCGGACAAGCGATCCTTCGAAATAGCGTATCTCATATTTCTTGTTCTTCGTCTAGATCAAGAGCTTTCCGGAAAACGAACCTCATTCCATTTTCCGATAAACAAACCTTTGGAAAAACGAACATTCCTCCATTTTCGGATTTAGGAACCTTAGGAATTTTAATATACAAACTTTTTTCAAAAATTATTTTCGTATAAGCGAACCTTGGGAATAAGGAATTTCATTTCATTTTAAGATAAACAATCCTTCGGAATAACGAGCTTCATCCGTTTTGGTTGACGGAATAAAGGATCGTTAAATATTCTAATCAGATTTATTTTCCCCGTTGTGATACAGAGTAGTTGCCTGCGAGGTTAAGGTTCGCAGTAGACTGTCACATTAAATGCAAATGTCTCCGTTTTGAAGTAGAATGCAAAGTTTAAATGAACACCAATATTCGTTCATGCGTAAAACTAATTTACCTTTGCTATAAACAAAGTGTCGGCAAGTTTGTTGATTTTTTTCCCTTTCTCTTTCTCTCTCTCTCTCTCTCTCTCTCTCTCTAGGGCATATTTGAACAGAAAACTATGCACATAAATAGCTGCACTGATTACAACAGAGAACTTTAGATTTGCGACGCGGACGTTAAAGGCGACGGCTGCGTTCCTGGCCGTTCTCTCTCCCTGCGTCACGTTGCAAGCAGTTACTAGTATTTCTCGAGGACTAAGCCTATACACAGTGAAATGGCGCCACCATAAGATCATTGCAAGTAGCCCCCTCAGGGGTGTGAGTTTAAAGAGACATTCCAGACGACCTTCATAATTTCACATCATGTACTACATAAATCAACAACTCCATGTACAGATTTGTGGAATTTGTTGTTGTTCTTGAGCAGAAAAACAATACTTTGAAAAACCTTAAACAAATTACATTGAACAAGGATGATGACATAGGAGGCTCACATATTTCAGAAATGTAACAATGTAATTCCATTACAATACCGCTTGCTCAACAAGTTGTGTAGAATGCAGGCATGCCTTCTTCTGTTGTTCTACTTTCTTGAGCCCCAACTCATGCATTCTTATGGTGACTCTGCTATGTTATCTTCCTTGTTCATTGCAATATGTTCTAAATGTTGAAAACATTCTTATTCTTCATCCCAATTGTCACAAATTCTGAAACTCTGTCCTCAGCATAACTGATTTATAGTTGTTCAAATGTTTAAAAATCTGAAAATCATCCGGAGGTCTGCTTTAAAGGACGGAAAATGGCCCAGAACCGACGGCGCAAACTCAGACAATGCAAGATCGATTTTGATAAGCGATTTTGCGCATGCACAGGACAGTATTTTTTCCCTCGACGTCCGCGTCGCGAAAATCTAAAGCTCGCGAATGTCGAACAGCTCCTTACGTTTGAACTGAATGTGTGCGTCAGACGGTATGGGAATTTTTGAGGTGATCACATTCTTGGCGCGACCGTCAAATGTCATTTTAATGACCTCTAACCTATTAAGGATCACATAAATCATTCTGTACATGAAAGAAGAAAAAAGTATGTTAGGAAGAAATAGGGAGAAATAGGGAACAAACAAAAACATACAATACATACACATTATATTCATATATAATTTCCTTGAAGAAATGCAGAAATGAAATCGAACTGAACTGAACCAAACACATATAGTCCAAGAGCATTAGTTTTAACCTGGACATTTTTGGCAACAAGCTGATTTTTTCAGGATAGGTCCAGAAAAATGTCTAGAATAACATACTAAAAGTCCTCATAAATCCTCTTTGAGCGTTTTCCGCAATCCAAGATGGCGTCCAAAATGGCCGCCATATCCAGAAATTCTTATAACTTTTCAGCCAGAGAACCAAAATACAAAATTTAAATGTCTAAATATGTGTTTTTAAGCATGAAGAACTCAATAAAATACATATTAAGATATGTTGATGCACGTAAGTTCCGTAATCCAAGATGGCGTCCAAAATGGCCGTCATTTTCTGAAATTCTTATAACTTTTCAGCCAGGTAACCCAAATACAAAATTTAAATGTCTAGATATATGTTTTGAAGGATGAAGAACTCAATAAAATACATATCAAGAGTTGTTGAAGCACGCTAGTACCGGAATCCAAGATGGCGTCCAAAATGGCTGCCATTTCCTGATTCTTTTAAATCATAATTTTGCAAGTAGATTTCAACTGTACACACTTGGAACGTCGAAATATACGTTTTGGGTCACAGGGAACCAAATATAATACTTATTCGGAGATTTTAAAACACAAATAAAGCACTTTAAGCACTTTCAGAAATCCGAAATGGTGTCCAAAATGGCTGCCATTTCCTGTTTTTCTCATAAGCCTGCAACTAGGTAACCACGACGAGCACTTAAATGTATAAATATATATTTTGAGACGTAAGGAACCCAACAAAATACTTTAATATTCAGTGATCATGAAGCACGTAAGTACAAATAAAAACACGTGAGTTCTTCGCGAAAACCAAATGTTGCCCAAAATGGCCGCCGTTTGTTAATCAAGAGACGAAGATATTCAACATAATGTTCGAGATTCAACAACTCGGAAGGTCCACTGGAATCTTTCCCTTAAATGTGCACAACACTGGTATTGGTTCGCTTGGATCCCCCCCCCCCCCCTTTGGAAAGGGGGGCCTGTACAATCATTATTTTTCAAATATTCATCCTGAAGTACAATGTATATGCACTTTGTCATTGAATTGCGATCATAAAAATGCAAAACGTCCCTCGCTCGGCCCCTTTCCATAGACTTTGTACACTTTTGAGATTAACAAATTTCCGAGTTATTATGTCATCAAAAAGTGTGCACTAGATCTTTCACTTACAAAAGGCAAAAGTAAGGGTAACCTGTCCTTCCTACAAAGCCCTTCCACAGCTCGCTTCCCCAATATAAATTAGATACCCATTTGATTAACAATTCCCAAATATTCCATCAGGCGTGTGTAAATGATATAATTATTTTCATTTCAATTCAAGTGTAAAAGTTCCATGAAGTTGGAGGGGATGGGGATACTGAGATTATGAATTATCTACTCTTTTAGGATGGGCAATCAATATAACACCAATGGTGCACTAGGCCAGTAAAGAAAAGCAAAACTCCCTCCAGTCGAAAGGGACCCCCCCCCCCACATCCTCTGCTAGCTCATTGCGTTGGAAATACTAGTCTTTATTCTTTATTCTATTTACACTTTTTAATAGAAACAAAAATCTAGTATGTCATTAACAGTGTGCACCATAAAACCCGTAACCTGAAAAAAAATCCATTTTGTGGGAGGGTGCATCACCCCATACACCTCCCCTACATATTTCCATTAATATATATTTTCTTACTTTTAGGACAAAAAAAAATCTCAGATATTTCACCAAAAGAGTGCGCTAAATCTCTGAATTTCAAATTGGAAAATGCCAAAATCTCCATCGTATGGGATGGAATATTCTGCCCACACACTTCCCCCTCCCCGACACTTTCCTTAATGTATATTATTTCTTCCAGCGTTAAATAGAAAACAAATATCGGATATTTCACCAAATAGGTGCAACAGATCCCTAAATTTGAAGTCTGAAAATACGAAATTTTGCTCTCGTACGGGAGCGGGCAACCCTATGACCGCTCACTTCCATGATTACATAATTTTTGCTCCTTTTTTATGGAAACAAACATTTAATTTTTCACCAATATATAGGGTGCATCAGATGTCTGAATATCAAGTCTGAAAATGCAAAATCTCCCTCATGTTGGGGGGAGGGGTAGGGAATCCCTCTTTCACACCCTCCCATATATTGCCCATTTCCCTGAATACTACTTTATATAATATTTCCTACTCTTTGATGGAAACAATTCAGTATCTTACCAAACGTTCGCGCTATATGTTTCACTTCTGAGTGAAAAAAAGAAGATCCCTCGTGTGGGAGAGGAGTATTCCTCCTCCATATACCAATTTCTATCTATGATATAATTTTACCTAATCTACACGAAATGAATAAGACAATTTGATTTCTATCTATGATATAATTTTACCTAATCTACACGAAATGAATAAGACAATTTAGACACTTTGTTTTAAGGTGGAGCAATATACTGCAGCAAAGAAATTCACTGTCATGTGATGAATTACACATTATTTTGTCGCACATGGAGACACTAATCTTCAACATTTATGTAGGACAGACATAAGCAAGAATTGTTTTTACTTCTTGAGTGATTTCTGGACATTTTGGACGCCATCTTGGATTGCGGACAACGCTCACAGAGGATTTATGAGGACTTTTAGTATGTTATTCCAGACATTTTTCTGGACCTATCCTGAAAAAATCAGCTTGTTACCAGGTTTAACCCTTTTTTGACCTAATGCTCTTGGACTAATAGTATTGCATCTGACTGACGAATACTTGCCTTTCACTGACGTAGAAATACACATTGATTGTGCAATGTTTTTAAGTAATAATCATGATAAAATCGGTATATATTATAATATGTGACCGTGCACCTCAAAACGAACATAAAGTCGCACACACTGATTTTGCGTGAGGACTGAAAATAAGTGAAATGGGTCAACCTAGCCGAACTTGACTTTCTCATATTTTCTGAAAGAGCGGGTCTTCTTTTACATTATCTTAAAATTTGGTATCATAAAACGGGCAGGAAAGTGTGTTTTTTTAGCAGTTTATCTCGAACATTTTTGGTAGAATAGTGTGATTAGGTGTGTCTTTAGAATCCCTTTTTCATTTCTGAAAAACCTTGTCCACACTCTTCACTTTCAACTCTAATAACTTTTGAAAGGATAGTGCTACGGCTTTGAAAGTTGGCATTAATTATGGACAGAATGTGTAATGAGGCATGTTTAATTTCAGTTTAATCTGATAATCCCTTCATTGTTGTTACTCTGGTGGTTTACTTACTGTTTTTTGTCCCATTCATCGCACAGCCAGCACGGTTTGGTAAAGATTAAGCGCTTGAATAGACATTGTACTTCAGAGCCTCTTTTCTCAGTTCACACTTTTCCTGAGTTTGTGCTTTCTTTCCAATGCTTAGATAGGTTAGGAGAGTCCATTTGATTTGAGTTATACATCATTTTAAAGCTTAAAGTCTGCTCTTTCAGAATATGATCTTAACTAAAAATTCATGTCTGGCGACTTTTTGTTTGTTTTTGAGGTGCAGGGTCACATATTATATACATATATTATGTATGAATATACACAATGCGAAAGAGAGAGAGAGAGAGAGAGAGTGTGTGTGTGTGTGTGTGTGTGTGTGTGCATGTATGTATATATACAAAAAAAAATGCAGATTTTATGCAGATGGTGAGCTGAAGATGTATAATGATGCCAAAAAGTCCGAAAAAATATCTAATGCATGGGTGGGCACTGCCCATTTTTGTAAAGGATATGAAAAGTTTAGGCTATGCAAATTTTCACTATCCGTTTAGTTTGCTAATGGCCTATAGCATGGACCCGTATACAGTGGCCGTGAGTGTCAAAAAAAATGGTGGTAGAGTTTTGGGTGAGGAAGTATGCAGGACGATGATTTGGAGTGTATAGAACACTCCTGGTTTTTAGGTGATCCGGATATCTGCTCGGATCACCTTCTGTATCTGTACTGATTCTTTCATGTTTGTTGAAATCTTCTTTATTTCTTTCTCCTCAAATCTTGTGCAGAGATTAACTCAAAAAGCCCTTCTCCTTTCACTTTTAAACTTATACCATGTACGTATCATGTCCTAGGAATGACAGATCTAATGTATCATTGTGATCTGTCATCCATGACGTCATTATGACGTCACTATAGGAAATCACGTTCACATTCATATCTCATTAATGGAATGGTATTTCTCAATGAAATTTACGTCTCATATAGTTCAAGTTAAGGTCTATCGATTCATTCATTCCTCAAAATTGTTCTGCACACGTTTCAGGTCATTTAGAGCATTTTATGAAAAATCTACAGACGCGTACGCGCGCGTGCAAATACGCACACGCAGCTCGTATGCTACAGAAATCCCCGTTTTTTACCTGGAAAGTCATGGAATAATTCTAGCAAGTTTCAAGCCAATTCGACGCAATATGACGTCATACGGGCCAATCAAAGTTGAAATTCCGCACGAGCGTCAATGGTGATAGAAAGTGCATAATGCAATATACAAAAAACCCCGCTAATTTTAAATCCCATTTAACTCGTCAGGATGGACGGTGACCCCCCCCCCCCCCCCCATTTTCTTTACATATTCAGAAAGCTGGTGAGTTGTACATCTCATTTCATGGGTGCCCGATGCTGACAAAATGATTGAAACGTTTCAAATTCCTTAATGAAATAAAAAAAGGTAAATTTTCAAAATGACGTCATCAAATTTCAAGTTCACTGATTTATCCTTGGCCAATTTTCACCCAGATTTTAGTATGTTGTAGCTAATTAAATGCTCTTTCAGAATCGTCATATCAAAATTTTGGTTGAATGACATCATCACCTCACATAATGGATAGAAAGTAACCTTGTCAAATTTGACCAGTTTACGTGTTATCTCTACGGGAATGCAGTTTTTCTGGAAATGAAAATTGACATGACTGTCTCTATTGAGCACTAGCTCATTTACTCTTAGGTGAATTTCTCCCAAATTTTAATGTGTTGTACTAAGACTTTGGGCTATCATAAGTATGCCCTCCGCTTTTTCATACGCCGTCGGGATTACGTCGAAAAACTTGGAAGAAATTGACACTTGGCTTCGATGTAGCGTTATTTTGCTTAATGCACAGAGCCTATGGGGGATGAAATGGGTCAGTGGATAGTGGATCGGACTTTTAAACTAAAGGTCCTATGTTTGAGGCTCACCCCGGCCAATAATTTGCTTTTTTTTAAACCATCAGATTTTTTCTTTTTCTTTAGTAAGTCTTATTCTCCCTTCCTTACTTCATCATTTTTCTGATCCTTTCATTTTTCTCTGCTTGAAAATTCAGACAATACCTTAGCTTTTTTCTTTATTTTTCTTTATTTTTCCACTTTCTGTGTTATAGATAAAAAATAAAGTTCTATCAACCCCATATTTTGCGCATGTTTAGTTCATGTAACGAACATAATTTCATAAAATAACCGCTACTTCCTCCGACACCATCTTGGGTAGGTAAATTAGGGTCAAAGGTCAAAAGTGTTTAATCCTGTATCTTGGTAAATTCATGTCCTATAAGAACCTTTCCAACATTTTGCATATATACGTAATGACTATGTAGCATGAATCATTTCACAAAATAACAACTTTTTGATGAGATGCCATCGTGGCTGTGTCAAGTGGGATCAAAGGTCAAATAATCTTCATTCTGTAATCTCAGTAGTGTATGGTATCACCGTCATATTTTGCACACACATGGACCCCGATAGATGGATCATTTTGTAAAATAATAACGCTTTAGTCGGACGCCATTTTGGCTGTGCAAATTAGGTATTATCTCTATGGGAGTACATTTTGTTTTCTGGAAATGAAAAATGACATGACTGTCTTTATCGAGCACTAGCTAATTTATCCTTCAGTGAATTTCTCCCAGATTTTAATATGTTGTAGCTGAGACTTAGGGCTATTGTTCATGTGCCCACTTTTTTTAATGGCATTTGGGATTCCGTCAAAAAAACCTGGTTGAAATTGACGCTCAGCTTTAATGTCGTGAGATATGCCTTTCTTTCTGACTTGCAATAGCTCAAGAAAAACACGCCCTTTCACTAGCACATTTTGCACATGCTTGGTCCATGTCACGGACATCATTTCATAAGATAACAATTAATTCATAAGACACCGTCTTTTGTAGGTAAATTAGGGTCAAAGCTCCATTTGAAAAACTGGAGACCTATCACACTTCTGAACAATGACTATAAAATTCTAGCAAAAGTTCTTGCAAATAGACTTAAGAAAGTCCTGCCTTTTTTAATAGATTTTGATCAGACAGGCTTTTTAAAAAATCGTTATATTGGAGAAAATATTCGACTATTGAAAGATGTGATTCAGTATTGTCAAATGAAACCATTCAAAGGTTTAGCTGTGTCAATAGACTTTGAAAAAGCATTTGACAATATTGAGTGGAATTTTTTAATAGCTTGCTTAAAAACCTTTGGTTTTAAAGACGACTTCATTACATGGATTAGAGTGATGTACTCGGACATATCCAGTTGTGTAATTAACAATGGATATTCTTCAAGCAATTTTAATTTGCAAAAAGGTGTCAGACAAGGTTGCCCTTTATCACCCTATTTGTTTTTAGTTGGAGTTGAAATCCTAGGTATCATGTTAAGGCAAAGTAAGAACATTACAGGCATTAAAATTGATGGAGTCGAACTCAGAGTTAGTCAATACGCTGATGATACGATTGTATATTTATCTGCTAATGAAGTGAACTTAAGAAACACATTTCAATTACTGTCTGCTTTTCAAAAAATATCTGGGATGAAAGTTAATATTGAAAAAAGCAACATCGCTTGTCTTGGTCCGTGGAGTGGCACTTTGTGTTCAGATATCCAGATGAACTGGGTAACAGAGTATTTATTTTACTTGGGAATATATATACCTTTAAGAGGAAGTGTAGACTGTTTTAACCAGAATTTCCAAATAAAGTTGAAAGAAACGGAAAGCACACTGAACATTTGGAGACACCGTAACTTGACACTGTTAGGAAAAATTACTATAATTAAGTCACTGGTGATGCCTAAGTTTGTGTATTTATTCAGTAACATACAAGATCCTCCAAAACGTTTTTTTGATGAGTTACAGAGACTCCTGTTCAACTTTGTTTGGAACCAAAAAACTGACCGTATTAAACGTATTATTATGTATGATGATTACAAAAATGGAGGCTTGAAAATGCCACATGCAGAAAGTTTTTGTCAGGCATTAAAAGTATCTTGGGTAAAGAGATTTCTCGAGGAAGAAACTCAAACAGGAACCAAAAAATGGAAATTGTTCTCTAAATTCTTTCTGGAGAAATGTGGAGGAAAGAGTGTTTTCAGAGGAAACTTTAGTGCACACGATTGTAACCACTTATCTGTAAATCTCTTTTGGATTGATGTATTAAAGGCTTGGGCCCATTACAGATACTACAACCCTGCTAGATATAAAGATATACTTTGGCAATCGATTTGGAATAACTCATTTATTAAGGTAGCAGGCAAAACTGTATTTTACAAAAGGTGGTCCAATGCAAGTATATTTTACGTTAGAGATTTGATACGAGAAAATGGTTTTTTTAAGTCTTTTGAAGAATTGCAGGCTGAATTTAATCTTCCTATTTCAAACTATTTAGATTATTTTGCAATTTTATCAGCTATACCTGCTGAGTGGAAAAGAGTTTTGAAACAAGAACATGTAAATGTTGATGAGCAGCCTGAAGTTTTTGATGACAGGTTGGAAGCATTTGTATGCCATAAATCACCTGTTAAATTTTGTTACTCACAGTTGTTAAAAAAGATCTGTCCAACCGAGTATTCCCGTGTTTTGTTAAAATGGGAAACAGATTTGCAACAACCTCTTGAGAGTTTGATTATATGGAGAAAGCGTTTCAATATTTCATTCTTTGCCACATTAGATACAAAAATTAGAACCTTTCAATTTAAGTTTTTGCACCGTATAATTGCAACAAACAAATTTTTATTTAAAATTGGTATAAAATCATCCCCAAATTGTAATTTATGCAACACTGAAGAGCAAACATTGCTCCATCTGTTTTTTTACTGTGACTATGTACGAACCTTTTGGCAAAACGTTACGAAGTGGCTAGAAAGAACTGCAATACTTTCTTCACCTCTAACCTGTATTGATATCTGTTTTGGTATTGACACCCAGAAGACTCTGGTAAACACCATTATTTTATATGCAAAACATTTTATTTTCCGTAACAAATGTCAAGACAAGACCTTAAGTTTTGATCAGTTTAAGAATGAGATAATTTATCTAGAAAAGGTTGAAAGAGCTATAGCTTATAGAAAAGGAAAATTAACATTTCATAGAACCAAATGGTGTTTGTTACTTGCAGTCTAAGCAATTGGGCTCAGTTACATTCCTAAATTCTAATTACAGTCAATTACACTTTTAACTCAGATTTTCAAACCTCTGCACTTGTCATGATCAATATGATTATAGACTCTGTTTGGACTGGCTTGTTCGGCCTGTAGACAAGTGGGGATGGAAAGTTTTGCAGGGATGATTAAATCATCCCTGAAACATGACTGAGAATATGTTGGGGTTGTGGCTGAGCCCAACAAGCTGAGTGGACTCGGTTCTTTGTTTTTGGTATAAATGAGGGAGTTTTTTAGCCTCCCCTTGCATTGTATTACAATTTGTTTTTTACCATTGCAAAAAAGAAAACATTATACGGTACTTATATATGCAGCAATGTCAAAATTCTGTATCTGTTAATCTGTGAAGAAGCAAAATAAAGACGGAAAAAGAAAAAAAAAATTAGGGTCAAAGGTGATAAATGTTTCGTCCTGTATCTTGGTAACTACTTGTCCTATCTTTGCCATATTTTGCACACGTATATAGACCGTGTCGCATGAATCATTTCATAAATAACAACTTTTTGCTCAAATGCCATCTTGGATGTACAAAGTGGGTTCAAAAGTCAAAACATATGCTCTTTCCGTTTTAAATCTGTATAAAGCATGACAGGTTTGATTTCCTTTGCTTCGATGAGAATGTCAGAAATGTCAGAAATCATTTATAATATATTGGATCACCTAATTTGTCAGTTTTGACAAATTCTCGAATCTAGTTGTTTGTTTGTTTGTTGTTGTTGTTCTTTTTTTTTGGGGGGGGGGGGGCAAATCTCGACGGGGGCACATTAGTATGACGGTGTGAGATCCTCGGCGAGGGTGTGGGAGGGGAAGGTAAGGACTTTTTTTTGTGACAAACAGAGTATAAAAGTCCCGTTTATAGAGCATTTAAATCAAATTTCTAGGGAATTGAAAAAAAAAAATCACTGCGAAGGACTATGATCGTATGCTATGAGAACTATTAATCTTACTATTGGGCCTATAAGTACCGGCAGAGCGAGCGAGCCACTTTCACTTTGTCATTCGTCAGAGATGTAGTCATTAAAACCTTAAACGTGATCGCATTGTTCGAGCAAAGAACATTATTCTTATATTGCTAGAAAGCAGAGAAGAAAAGGAGAAACGAAAGGTTTACTGAAGATACGCTTCAGGGGCACACTGGAGGATGCGAGACTATCATCTAAATTTACTCATACGTAATATCAGTGTATAATGTATGTTATTAGTGTACTATAATTTTCGCCCCGTTAGGGGGAAAACTCGCATTCAGATATGAAATTGACAACTTTTAGACATGAAAGTGCCTTTATTGTTCATTTATGGTCTTTATATAATCGATTAATTATTTGTTACACATGGCACACGGGAAGCGGGGGTTGCAAAAAACTCGTTCCC
Source organism: Diadema antillarum (assembly GCF_040938485.1). Classification (NCBI taxonomy): domain Eukaryota; kingdom Metazoa; phylum Echinodermata; class Echinoidea; order Diadematoida; family Diadematidae; genus Diadema; species Diadema antillarum. Next base: position 120,270 of record NW_027271692.1, read on the forward strand.
CCCCCCCATCTTTTTCATCGCCCTTATCATCATCATTAGCACGTGATCAAGCCTCACGAGCTATACGGTCCAAATACTACGTCCATCAAACAAAACAGAAAGTAATACACTTGGTCAATTCATATTGTTGAACAAATTTGAAAGAAGTATAAGTCATGAAGTATGCAAACTATAGAAGAGATAATAACGAGAAAACAATGTACACTTTGCAAAGGAATGAAGAATGTATAAAGCGATGGAAAAGAGTGACCTACTAAAAAGCGGACTTTGTTCGACGTGGATTACTCATGAAAACAACAACAAACAAACAATATACAAATAGCCTATAATTAAGCAAAATTTGATAGACATAATATACTAATTTGATAGCTGGAATAATAATGTATATCGTGACAGTAACAGTTATGATATGTACCAACGACATTGTAAGCAAAACCTGATTGAATGTATAGTTCAGATTTGCCAACTATACACTTAGTGAGTTACCTGCTTTTGATATCAAGATGCATTCTTGGATTTTCAGCGTATTGGCGAAGCCTTAGAATGACACGTATTGGACCCCTGCTCATACCTGTGCGCAAAACTGTCAAGTCATTTCCGATTTCGTTGTAGTTCAGCATGTAAACTTTGTGATCGGAGAGGTCGAGGGAAAGGGAGAGCCCTTTACCCGGAAAACCTTTAGAAAACGAGAAAAAGCAAACTTTAATACAAGAAACAAGAAGACTGTACAGATTACCAGAGCAGACCAGGGAGGGATTTAGATAGGGAGAAACTAGAAGTGTCGTTATGGCAACTGGTATGCCTCCGCCATAATGCATGGTTCTCCGATAGGTTGATAGTACAATGTGTGATCGAACCTGTCATCTACTGCTTTCCGGGCAGCGACACTATCACCAGTGACACGATGAACATAAAAGAAATACCCAAGCTCCGAAATTCCGACATTGTTAATTAAGTATATGAATAATATCTTTCTTTCATTTATCCTATGCCTTGTCCGTCTTGGACTACTTAACATAACAATGTCTGATGTCGGAATTTCGGAGCTTGGGTATTTGTTCCCGATGTTCATCCTGTCACTGCCGGCAACCAGGGACAGCCTGGTGGTAGTGTCGCTGCCCGGAAAGCAGTAGACGACAGGTTCGAGTCCCACTGGTTCCTTTTTTCTGACACGTTTGTTAATTTACAGATCAGCAGTTGCGATCTCAACAAATTTTCATTTGTAGAGGGAGACAAACTGAAGAAACTCAAACCTGAGACTTCACCCCTCTGAATAATATCTTTCTTAAATTTTATCCTATGCCTTGTCCGCCTTGGACTACTTAACATAACAATGTCGGAATTTTGGAGCTTGGGTTTTTGTTCCATGTTCATCGTGTCACTGCCGCCGGCAACCAGGGACAGCCTGGTGGTAGTGTCGCTGCCCGGAAAGCAGTAGATGACAGGTTCGAGTCCCACTGATTCCTTTTTTTCCGACATGTTTGTTAATTTACAGATCAGCAGTTGCGATCTTAACAAATTTTCATTTGTAGAGGGAGACAAACTGAAGAAACTCAAACCTGAGACTTCACCCCTCTGAATAATATCTTTCTTAAATTTTATCCTATGCCTTGTCCGCCTTGGACTACTTAACATAACAATGTCGGAATTTTGGAGCTTGGGTTTTTGTTCCATGTTCATCGTGTCACTGCCGCCGGCAACCAGGGACAGCCTGGTGGTAGTGTCGCTGCCCGGAAAGCAGTAGATGACAGGTTCGAGTCCCACTGATTCCTTTTTTTCCGACATGTTTGTTAATTTACAGATCAGCAGTTGCGATCTTAACAAATTTTCATTTGTAGAGGGAGACAAACTGAAGAAACTCAAACCTGAGACTTCACCCCTCTGAATAATATCTTTCTTAAATTTTATCCTATGCCTTGTCCGCCTTGGACTACTTAACATAACAATGTCGGAATTTTGGAGCTTGGGTTTTTGTTCCATGTTCATCGTGTCACTGCCGCCGGCAACCAGGGACAGCCTGGTGGTAGTGTCGCTGCCCGGAAAGCAGTAGATGACAGGTTCGAGTCCCACTGATTCCTTTTTTTCCGACATGTTTGTTAATTTACAGATCAGCAGTTGCGATCTTAACAAATTTTCATTTGCAGAGGGAGACAAACTGAAGAAACTCAAACCTGACACATACTAGTACGTGAGTCCACATAAGCTCAATACGTCTGGTCGTGCTACTAGTAATACATAGGGAGAGCTCGTGGATTTGCGCTGGTCACGTGACGCCTCGGGGGAAGATTCACCCCGCGAGCGTCTTAACAGACACTATCACGGGGTAGCTCTAACCCGCGGTTCGCTCGAGGCTACCCAGCGTCTACCCTGGTCGATCGAAGGATGAGGTTTCGCCCAAGGCTACCCCGAGGCTACCCCTAGGCTATCCACTGTGTTGCGTCTTAACAGACACTGGGAAAGATTCTTCACCCGAGGTTACCCCGAGGCTACCCTGCGTTTTCTAAGACTTCGCACGAGGCTACCCCGCGGCTACCTCGAGCCTGTCCACTGTGTTGCGTCTTAACAGGCACAATCTTCTCAGGGGAAGATATCTACACATACCAAGTTTCATCAGGCTACCTGAACTGGTTATTTTTGTTACGCTGTCCTCATAATTGATTACGGACGGAAGGACGGACGGACGGACGAACAATCCGAAAACATATTGCCTCTGGCGACACTCCGGCGGAGGCATAAAAAAGGGAAAAAATAGAAATTGATGCAAGTGGCAGGGACACTCTTCCAGGAAGGTCTTGAATTTACAAACTAATATAATAATGGACTACAGAGATAATGCCGTTCTGAATGAAGTGCCCCTAACCGACTGAGAAAAAGAAAGGTCATTCGGACCAATGTGCCGTGAGCTTTAACTCCGAACGGGCTAATCGGGTGAATTAATTAGATGCTGAAATGATTATTTTCATCTTTATCAACCCTGATTGTCCAGGAAAAAGATTAGTCGAAACACCTGTGGAACTTTGAAATCTGTCCTCCCCCGTCTGTTAACTCTATGCCACGTGCAATTCACCACGATAAGTGAATATATAAGCTGCAATAACAACACATGTGATAGCCATTATTATGTAACAACATTTTGTTCATCGATTTGAACGAGTAATTTTCGTTTCAAAGGGCAATTACGTAAGTAGTGTTGAACTCGACATTCTTGAAGTAATTTCAGTAATTGCATCATTCCGACATTTATGACTGCTGATACATAAACTAGACTATAGTCCATGCTTCAAATATCACACTTAGTACAAAGCAGAAATACTGTGTAAGCGTTCATCTAACCCATCGTCTTCTAGATCAAGAGTAACCTTTACAAAGTCTATCAATATTTGAGAATTTCATGGAGAATATGTTAGCATGACGTCCATCATAATTATTCTTCCTGTCGAATAACTGAGATGGGGAACTGAAAATTAATATGTCTCGCTATAGAATTTTATGAACATTGATGTAATATTGAAAGCTTTGCAGTGCAAATTTTTACTCTCTCCTTACTTCCAGTGATGCTGGTAGTTGCAGAGTCTAGAAGAGAAGTTCGGATGATCGAGTTTGTTTCGTTGTGAATCCAGTACACAGCCGTCTCAACAGGATCAAATGACAGGATAGTAGGTGTCGGTGAGGGCGCTTCCCATCTATGTGTACTGAAACGGCCAAATCTTATTATCTCAACGAATTTCATTTCAGCTACGGAAATGAAATTGGCTCTGGTGATGACTGCAAAGGTGCGCTCCTCCAGTGGCAAATCTGACAGAGAGAAATTCATTCTTATTTCAATGTCATCCTATATGCGTCCACAGGACAAGTAAATAATTTTCACGTCACGAAATGTAAGACAACAAAGACGGTGAAGGTTCCATTCAACTGAATGTTCTACATTGGAAAAAGCCGGTGTTAAAACAGCAATATACAACACTGAGCTAGTGTTAAATTTCTGATGTTAATTTGTGGTGTTAAATTAACATTTCCGGATGTCACTTCAAAAAAAAAAAACCACTCTTTGAAACAAACTCTCTCGTTTTTTAAATAAGTGATTAGTTCTTGTTCTTGTTGATTAACAAGACGAACAAGAACTTTCCAATACAAAAAAAGAAAAAAATGTAAACACATTTACATCACAGTAACGCCACTTGGTGTAGTCTCCCATTCACACTAGGCAGGTGTTTTACCATCGAACTTAACACCATAAGATATCAAATCAACACCATGTGGTGTTGTTGAAGTAACACCAGCGCAGTGTCAAAACTATCCCCAGCTGCATAGTGTCAGATTAACACCACGAAATGCAAGGTAAATATTTTTCAACACCATCATATAATGCTTCCTACACCTGGCAGTATAGTCCTCTATTGACACTGGTTTGTGCTAGATTTAACAACCGTGGTGTTAAATCCAACACCGATCTTTTTTTTCTTTTTTTTTGCAGTGTTATAAATATGATACAAGTCCCCCCAAAACATAAGAGTGAAATTATGAGATATAAAGAATATCGATAGGAACCTTCTAATTAATATGTCTTAGGTAAAAAAGAAAATAATGAAAAAAAAATAAAGTATTATTCCGAAAGAAAAATGTAATGGTGGCAATATCAAATATAAAATGCAAATTAATATTTACAGACTGCAACTGCAGTTTGGTTTCCTCGCAAAACAATCAAATACAGGACTCACTTTGTCATGAGGATAACTCGCTCGCGCTCTGACGAATGAGAGTGGCACCCATGTGATAGGAGTATACATACCTACTAAGTGTATGAATTTTTATAAACACACATACAAGTGCTATTTAAAATGAGTCTTTTCCATTCATTCTTTTAGCAATCCAAATTCATTTAATTTCTTTTTGATTAAGTATATCTTGTCATTTCATCTCTAGTTTTTTGTTTTGTTTTATGTTTTGTTGTTGTTGTTGTTGTTGTTTGTTTGTTTGTTTGTTGTTGTTGTTGTTGTTTTTTTTTTTTTTTGGGGGGGGGGCTTTTTTTGCAATGATATTCAACTTAAAGAGGAATACCGGATTAGTTACAAAGTTAGTCTGAGAAAAAATAGCTTAATTGTAAAGCACACGAACAGTGAAAATTTGATTAATAGATAATCAAACATCACGCATGAATGTCCAAATGGAAGTGGGAGGCTTGAATTATTTCTGTCAGTTACCATTCGGCTGTATCATCTCCGTATCTCCCGCATCAAAGCGGTTGAAAAAATTATAACTAGGAACGAAACGCATTAATATACGACAGCATCTCAGAGAAAGCGCTTTTGGTTTGGCACATCTGAAGAAACACAAAACACGTGTCTCACCACGCACACCAATTTTTTTTTCTTTAATAGGGATGGGGGCATGTATTCTTTAATCGTAATCAAAAAGTCTGATCGTGTTTGTGCAGTCTTTGTGCATTCCTTACAAGTAAGCTCTGTTTGGGCTGATTATAATTATGGCGGTATGATCAGAAAGAATCCTGCACGCACAACATACCTTTCTCCTCGCAGAGAACCCACTGCCTTATAGGCGATGACAGTGCGGAGGTTTTCCCTGCTTGCTCTGAAGATGAGCTCTTCGCCACAAGCTGTACCGTGCTTCCATTTACCATTTGTCTTTTGCCGCAGATCGTCAATACCTCTTTGCACTGCTGCGCGGCTTTATCCGTTTATGAAGATGAAAGTCATATGAGAAGAGATTAGAAAGGGCAAATAGGACCTACCTTCTAGTGTCTTACGAAAAAAAAAAAAAACCCCTATGGATTGTTGGAACAGATATATGGAAACTAAATCTAAATCTATATAGATTATCAGATCCCGCTAATCTCTATTCTGGCACATCACTGCGCCTGAATACTATTGGCTTGATACCTGCACAACTTGTTCATATTCAGACTATACTCATTGAATGATGATTATGAAAATAAATCAAGATACAGAAAAGGCTTGGCAAGTCAACACATCCACATTATTCATAATGACACATAACCCACTGAATATGCATACTTCTAACAAAAATGAATAATGAACAAATTTTTAAAAAGGTAAACGAAATTCTCCCTCTGTAGAAAGCTCACGTCTGAGAAAACCAATTTGAAGGAAGACGTTTCTCGAAACCCCTGGATCCTAATTCTTTAACCCTTCTTGTGCCATGGACAGTGGAAGACAAGGCGTCATCCCATGATAAAGCATACCCACGAGTTCGACGTAGAAAAAAACAAGTTCACTAGTCATACAGCCCACGAGTAATGCAGCCCACGAGTATTACAGCCCATGAGTTCGACGCTATAGGTAAAAACAGCCCACGAGTTCGACATTAAAACACGGGGCTTAATGTGTCGGCATCGTGGGCCTTGTTTGCTTAGTGTTGAACTCGAGCTGTATGACTCGCGGGCTGTATGATTCGTGAGCGGTGGTCTCGTAACGTGCACCCGTATACAACGCTATACGGTGTTTTTGTTGTTGTTGGTTGGGGTTTTTTTTTTCAGTGCCAGACGGCACGTCAAGCACACCAAATATGTAGGAGGATTACCGTGGAATTTTAGCATACCTTTTTATATAGAAAACCCACAGATCGATAGCAAAGATCGTTTCACACTACATTAGCTGATGTGATCTTTACCCCCCTCTGACTGTGGTTTGCGGATCCTGCGGTACCAAAAAGAGATACGCATTTTTATTCAATAATTCCTTGATCAATTCACGAGCGCTGTACCCTTTGTTATCAAGGAGTGGGTGAAAGCAATAATTTTCAGTGCTTACACAAGAAAATTTTGCAGGACTAATGAACAACAACAAAAAAAATCGCTGAGTCAATGAATTCCATGTAATTCACATGGACCTTGGATCGCCCAGTGTAAATCATTGAAAACTTAATTCTGTTCATTATCCAATATAGAATTCAAAGAGTCAGTTTCTTTCATTTCAATGCAATAAATGAAGTGACGTTTGGCCATTAAAGCTAAAAACTATACCACCTGCATGCTTGTACAATGTCGGGACAATCGTTAACAGCCCGTTAACGATCGCCCTGACACTGTACAGGCAAGCTAACCTGGAAGCACTGAACTGCACATTACTTGAATATGAGACCATTCTGAACCAAATAATTTTCACACCATAATAGATAATATAATGTACTATTAAAATGAATCCACAAGGATTGGAACAATCATCCCCCAGCATTCCCACTGATCAGGTACAAGCCATCCCCTTCAACCTTTCTAAAATATGTTATCTCTTCTCTTAAAGAAGTGAATGCTTGGAAACCGATATGTGGTTTGTATACAAATATTGGCAATAATAACATTTGTAATATACCATTAAAAATAATCAAAATTGATAATGCAAAATGATTTGTGTTCTCTTTGTTTCATATTTTTCCTTTTTTTCCTCTCTCTTTTTAAAGCTCATCCTTCATGCACCAGTGATCTCATACCCACATTAAAAAGTATTGTTGTTCAGGGGCACTACAATAATAAATTATATGCGGCGGATCCAGGAATTCCGTATAGAGGAGGCGCCTGTACAAAATTAAAGGGGGGCGCACGCCCCCTCCCTTTTTCCTTTTTATTTCTTCTGTTTTATCAAAAAGTAAAGAGGGTGCACCACCGTCTGGACCCGCCACTGATTATTTAGGTTATTAGCGTTCTATAAGACAACTGCAATGTTGTTGAAAAGGTTCCTCTGCGAATTTTGTGAGTATAGCAATTTTTCAGCAGGAATTTAATTGTCAATTTGACACAACACTCGTGCCTTTGTCATGACATCTCCAAGTTCTTTACCGTAACAAAATTGCCTCATCTCTTGAAACTCGGTCATGTGCTTTTCCATAAAAATGAGAACGATAGAAAGCTTTCAACGCTTGTGATATTTCTCCTATACAGCGTGTCCCAGAAAAAACGAAACTGAGTTTCATTGCAATTTTTGGCGATCATGATCATGTATTTGTTTTATGAGATATGCATCAATGGAAGGATTTACTTTGTTCTTTCATTTGATGCACAACTCATTGTTCATAATTCATGCATGCCTGAGTTAGAACAATAGAAAGTAACGCTACTAAATGTTTATTTGCACGAGCAAATGGCGACTTTGGATGAGTGTTTTAGGCTTTATCGGCAATCCTTTGTATAAAAAAAAAATGAAATCATGGCCTTAACATCCATTTTTTCCTTCAAATGACATCTCATGCGTAAGACATTACGCCTGCTCGAGAAAACTTGATTTGAAAATATGCTTCCATTTTACTCAGAAAGATGGATAGTAATCAAGGAGTCAGCTAGCTTTCCTGACGCCTGCCCGACTTGGCAGATAACAATGGTCTTCATGCTTCAATGAATTTACACAAAGGGAGGGGCTATTAAAGAGGAATGTTACAGACGGTTCGGAATTGGGTCTTAAATTAGCACATGATCCAACCACAGAGCAAGGGTGTTCATCAGCGGAATGTGAAGGGGGAGGAAAGGAACTGAAAAAGCCTTCCGAGCCCCCCCCCCCCAACACGCACACACACAAAACAGAACAAAACAGAAAAAACTTTCTGCACTGCACTAATTACCTGAATGTTTGAAGCGCAAGTTCAGTGATAAATAAAGTGAAGAACCCTCTCTTTCTGCTTCCCCTCCCCCTTCAAAAACTTCAAAACCCTGTCACTTATGAAGGACTAACCACGCGTGAGGGAAATATAGAGAGGAATGAATACAGTGAAATAAGTTTGAGGTATAAAATCATCAAAATGTGTATGATTGTTGTACGATTTCCCGTAGCCATCGGACTGCGTGCAGGTTAAGAATACTCACGATATTAGTCTTCAACTATCGGTTATATCTCATAGCTTATTCTAAATAAATGACAACAAAGAGCTGTCCGTCTCTGATACAGCAACCTCTGTAAATATGTCCCCCCCCCCCCAACCTTACTGTAGCACTGCGGTTGTTTTGTGCGAATTCAATGGTGCAGATGAGCCCATTGTCTAATGCTATGTCGGGAGAGCTGAATGCTTGTTTTCTTCGACTATCCGTAGAATTGGCAGAAATGAAGCATGCGTTCCTACAGATTTTTCTCAAGCATGCATTATTCATATTTGACGCGTAAGGTCTCATATGAAAGAAGAAAATATGAATATTTGGGTTAAGAACTTTGTTTTTCGAAAACGTAACGATAAAAGTCTGAAAAATTCACTTAAAGTCACCATTTGCGCGTGCAAAGGAAAATTTGGTAGCACCACTTTTCATTGTCCTAACTCAGTCATGCATGAACAATGAACATTAAATTGTACATGAAATGAAAGAAGAAAAATTTATCTTTCCATTGATGTATAGCTCGTAAAGAAAATGTATGATTTCGATGATAAAAAGTTGCATGTTAAACCCGGTTTCGTGTTTTTTTTTCTGGGACACGCTGTAGTAAGAGCACTGTATGATACAGGCATTTTTTTACAGCTCCTGCGGAGGAACGATATCATGTCGTAAAATATATGTGGTGCCATAGAAACCAATGAAAAGAGGAGAAGGAAAGGTTACTTATTTTCGCAAGGAAACATGACACTTATTTCTGAGAAACAATCGAATCATACGTTCGTGTATATTCCGAATCTCTTTCCATATTGAAAGTTTTCCCTCACTTTATGTTTGGCTGAAGAAAAAAAAAAATATCCATAAAATATTCCTAAAACCCCCACAAGAAAAAAAAAAATATGTGTGCATACCGACCCTGAAATTCTACGCTCGCAGACATTCGCAGCTCAGTATATCCCCTATATACATGGCTCAACTCTCCTCTGAGGGAGTGCTGGGCTAACATTTTTAAGAGAAAATTTTTGAATTAGGCAATGGTCTAGAATAAATTTTCATAGGTGCATGATAGCTCAATAGTTGTACTTGTTGTACTAGTTGTACTAGTTGTACAATAGATACCTGTTATAAGCAAGGATTAATTAGGAAATATATTTTCAAAAAAAGACATTTATAGAAAAAGTGGCTCAACTCTCCTGGATCTCCCCTATACGTTAAAGAACAAGTCTTCCTTCATGTACGTGTGGATTGAGTGAATGCAGTAATATTAGTAGAACACATACGTAAAAGTTTGGGGAAAATAAAAAATAGAATTTTACAAATTTTACTTTGTGAAAATAGTGCACATTTCCACGACTTGTCACTGACACATAATGTATTAAGGGTAATGGTATTCCCCATACCTTCTGAAAGAGGCAAGTTAAGGATTCTTTTATTATGCGAGAAAACGCAAGATATGTTGAATTTTCCTCATATTTTCTTTATTATCGTTCTACATATGGGATATCCAGCAAGGTGTAGTATAAGCCCATACCAAAAAAAAAAAAAGAAAAAAAAAAGAAAGGTGAATATCATGTTCTGGAGATGCAAACATCACATTTAAATGTGGACAAAATTTATTTTCTTTTTTTTTCGCATTTCGTTGCTTTGCAAGATTGTCTTTATGAGTATACGCGTCTACCATGTCTACCACAGAAAGAGCACAACAGGTTGACTTACCAGTGAGATCAAACAACATGAGCACTATGAAGACTCCGCCCTTCATTCTTTAAGGTGTAGTCCAGCTCCACAACGAACGAGTACAAATCTTATGCGTCACTGTGATACACCATGTACTTTGGTCTGAATGTGACCAAGGAAATGTCGGCAAACTCAATGCACATAGCCAGGAAACGGTGAACAAAGATTGGGTAGCTGATCTAATGATTTTTTTCGCATTTATATCCAGCAAATTGGGGAGGCATCTAAATGTATACCGAAGAATCTAATTGTATGAGGCAGTTATCACTGCACGCTGATGATCACTTATGAGGGAAAGAAAACGTTGAAAACGAAATCCATGATTCCAACCCACCGTCTCGCATCGAACAAAGATTGGGTAGCTGATCTAATGATTTTTTTTTTCGCATTTATATCCAGCAAATTGGGGAGGCATCTAAATGTATACCGAAGAATCTAATTGTATGAGGCAGTTATCACTGCACGCTGATGATCACTTATGAGGGAAAGAAAACGTTGAAAACGAAATCCATGATTCCAACCCACCGTCTCACATCGAACTCTTTTATGGATGCTTTGTGCATATACCTCATGGATATGTAGTACCTGACTGTTTCGCTTTTTTTAAATTACTTTCAATGTATCAGTAGTTAGAGTGATGGGTATGACGTCAGCAACAACGCCTTATAGTCCCCACTTGGTATAACTCATCAGAGCATACTGCTAGTAGTTTCCTGCCTGTGAAATACACGCTCACTAATGAAGACACCCAAAACACTTTTCTTTTCTGTTTTTTAAGAGTGCGGGCAATCCGCACGCATGTATGTATGTATATACTTTTTAAAGTTTCTTTTCTTCTCTTTTTTATTTTGATGGGTTTTTCACCATTCTTCTGTTGGGTGCACACGGCACATCGAATAGTTTTTGCAACACGAACATTTGTTTGAAATGTATTTTATGTACTTCAAAATAATTACAATTTGAAAAGCGACAATGCATACATATCTATCATGTTTTGAGTGATCTATGTATTACAAGTTTAAGTTGACCACTTCTTTTCTATACCAATTTCTTTTTTATTCTTCAAAGCATGCTTAGGTTTTCTTAGCTTTAGTACTTTACAAGTATCATATCTTATTATATATTATATGATTCACATTTCCTTTTTCATATTTTCCTTAATAATAATAATAATAATAATGATAATAATAATGATAACGGAGTCTTGTAATGCGCCATGTCTGTCACACAGTGGCACTCCTGGCGCAGAAAGGTAAAACCTCCTCCCACATTGCTTCTTTCAGGAAGAGATCCCAATTGAAAGAAAGCACAGTTACTGAAATGAAAAGGTCTTGAGTTCCCTCTTGAACAGAGGGAAAGAGGTCTCCATTCTCAGTTTCAACTTGTACACAAGTTGTTGTGGTCGTTAACCCTGTTCCAGATTCCGTCTCCTTATGGTTATGCATAACCTCTATTATAGTCAATTTACGCACTTAACACCCAGAGCTGACTATTCTCATCAGTTTCCGATAATTTGTGTCATCACCATGAGCATTCATGTTCTCTTCAGTCAAACAAACTGTTGGATATCTCAGGTGCTCCTGCCTACTTTTAGTCCACCAAATTCTTTAGAATTGGCAATTTGATCCTTTAAATGATTTCAAATTACTCTTTGTCTGCTTGATAGTGTACAGTCTTCTGTGGTCGTGAACCCTGCTCCATCAGATTCCTTCTCCTCTGAGTCATGCATAATCTATCATAGTTTATTACGTTCTTAGCACCACAGCTGATTATTCTTGTTACACATCAGTTGTTGATTATGTGTTATCACTATGCGCACTCATGTTTTCTTCAGTCTGACAAACTATTGAATACCTTAAGTGCTTTACCCTACTTTTAGCCTTCTCGATCACGCCTGTGTTTTGTTTGTTTGGCTTTTGTCCGGTCACCTATTGATTTATTCTAGTGAGCCCACGTTGAAAGACATCAGTGACTTGAAATTGGTTCACTCAGTCACCGACCCCTGTAATGCTTATAAATCTTTCCATATGTGTTCCTTGTATACTGATTATGCATAATGAGAGTCCCTGCAACCCGATTGGCTAAAACATCGCACCACTCACAGCTTTCCATATGCGTTTAGTGGTTATTTTTACACGGCCTTGGTTTGTGATACTGTTCATGTTAGTGATCTGGTTTATTATAGGAACTCCATGGGCCCCCGCAATGTCATATTTAAATGCATCTAATGTATATGGGCAAATGCCCTTGTTTGATAAGCGTTTCGTGTGTCACACTGATTTTATTTGTAATATCAGGATGTTGTACTCGTTAGTCTGTCTGTCAAACAGGTTGTATTTTTTCTATCCTGTTATTATTTTCAGCATAGTGATTCTTTTTTCTCTTTTATCCATCCACTACATCACAACTGGACCTTTTCGAGCGCTCAAAGCGCACCAGCTTTACACTGCGGGAGCCAGTCAAAAACTATTAGCATGTCATTCCTAATGTCCGCTCGGATTTCTGTGTTGTATATATTCCATTGTTATCGTCTCGGAAGCCCTCGGAGACAACCAATTTGTCCTCTTTTACATGTTATGTGTGTTTCATGTTTCTCTTCGTTGTTACTGAACTTTCTCGTCTACTTTGTACTGCTCTCTTTTCTTCCCTGTTCGACTTCTTCGCAGCGATCCTCTGCTCATTATGATTTTGACAGAATCCATGTTCTTCGGCTTCTCCAGTGTCCTTCCTCACTCTGTTGGTTTCTTATTTTCTCGCAGTATGCACTCGTTCCTGTCATTGAGGCTCGATCGGTAATACAAACTTTCATAGATATGTTCCACATTTATAATGGCTAATTTCCCGAATGCACCGTTTAGTTCTCTTTCAAATAATGACTTTTTTGAGTTATTTAGGCACATAAGGTTAGATTCAGATCCGGTTCGTGGAGTTTCTAATTCACGAGCAATTTTTTATGACAATGCTGTCGCTGAAAACTTAAATTCATCTGTAAATGAATTGCCTTATGATTTTGGTGGAGAGTTAACTGAAAATATGTGGTGTAAATATATTACTGTGAATCAATGTAAAGATATTTACGAAAGTTTTTCTGAAGATACATTTTCTTTGTTGCATTTAAATATCAGGAGTTTGAATAAGCATTTTGATGAGTTAAAATTATTTTTAGAGACTGATGCAAATCAGGCATTTTCTGTTATTGGTTTAAGTGAAACCTGGTTAAATTCCAACACTGAAAATTTTTTCAACATTGACGGCTACAATATATTTGCTAATAACAGGCCCGATAAGAGTGGTGGAGGTGTTGCACTGTACATATCGAATGCTTTTGAATGTATTATTCATGATGATATTTCCAGAATGGATAATATTGTTGAATCATTATTTTTAGAAATTTACATCCCAGGAATTAGGAATATTGTGGTCGGCATTATGTACAGACCTCCAAACTCCAATATCAAGGATTTTTTAACTTACCTTTCAGATTTGATAAAATCCCCAGTTTTTAAAAATAAGGATTGTTTCTTCCTCGGCGACTTCAATATTGACTTACTCAAGTTGGAAAATGATACTGCCGCACACGAGTTTCTTCAAACATTTTTGTCCTCTTCTTTTCTTCCGCTTATTTCGAAACCTACGCGTGTCACTGATCACTCTGCTACTCTGATCGACAATATGTTTTGTAATACCCTACCCCTTATTAATTCTTATATAATTCTTTCAGATATGACAGACCATTATCCAATTATGACTCATTTTGCGCTTAAAACCTCAGTTAATAATGTTAAATTTTTTTCATCTCCTTTATTGAGTCGTAGAGTCTCGTCTGAAAAGCTAGCTAGTCTTGATGCGGTTCTCGAAACTGTTGATTGGTCAAGAGTTTTTGAAAGTGATGATATTAATTTGTCTTTTGATTATTTCATGGAAACATTTAATTATCATTTGGATAATGTAATTCCGAAACAAAAAAATAAACCAGATTATAAAAAGACACCTAGGTTGCCGTGGATTTCAAAATCAATTCTTCGGTCGATTAACAGGAAAAATCGATTGTATTATAGATACAAATTGGAAAAAAATGAGCGATCAAAACGTAAATACACTTTATATAAAAATACTCTAACTATGATTTTACGTTCTGAAAAGAAAAGATACTATTTTAAGCAATTGCAAAGATACAAGTTTGATATGAAAAATACTTGGAATGTGTTAAAGCAAGCTATGAATGTCTCGAGTAAAAAATCTGGTTTCGACAACATTAAGTTGAATGATGAAATCATCAGTGACCCTGTTCACATTGCAAATGCTTTCAATTCTTACTTTTCAAAGATAGGTGAAAGTTACGCCCAAAATATTTCTGCGTCAGAGCATCATTTTACTGAATATTTAGGCCAGCGCAATTCCAATTCTGTTTATTTTACTCCAACTAATAGACATGAGATTATTGATATTGTATCTTCTCTTAAGAACAAGAGGAGTTCTGGGTATGATGATATAGATAAATTCATTCTTAAAGGTGTTATATCTTCAGTTGTTGATCCACTTGTTCATATATTCAATTTGTCAATTTCTAACGGTGTGTTTCCTGACAAGATGAAACTGGCCAAAGTAATTCCATTATTTAAGAAGGGTGATAAATCCGATGTCAGTAATTATCGTCCAATTTCATTATTATCATCGTTGTCCAAAGTTTTAGAGAAACTCATTTATAAGAGAACTATTGGTTTTTTGAAGTTGCATAATATTTTTACTAATTCGCAATTCGGTTTTCGAGAGAAGCATAATACAACTCATGCTCTTTTATATTTTATTGATAAAGTGGCTCACGCAATTGATAATCATTCTCATTTAATTAGTATTTTCTTGGACTTCTCCAAGGCCTTCGACACTGTTGATCACGATATTCTACTCCACAAGTTATCACATTACGGAATACGTGGGAAGGCCTTGGAGTGGTTCAAGAGTTATTTGGAAAATAGAAGACAGTTTGTTATAATCAAAGATAATTGTTCAGTGATAAGAGAAGTAAATTGTGGTGTTCCGCAGGGAAGTTTATTAGGGCCACTGTTATTTATTGCTTATATTAATGATTTTTGTCAGGCATCTGAAGTACTTTCTTTCATCCATTTTGCTGACGATACCAATGTATTTTTTGCCCACAATGATGCTAATTTTCTTGTTCAAAAAGTTAATTCTGAATTACAAAAAGTGAGTAATTGGGTAAGAGCCAACAAATTATCCTTGAATGCCCAAAAAACGAAATACATGATTTTCAGTAATACTGTTGATACTCTGAGTACAGCTATAGTTTTGAATGATATTCAGTTAGAAAGAGTTTCACATCTTAAATTTCTTGGAATTATTGTTGACGACAAACTTTCCTGGAAGTTACATATTGATTATATATCCAACACAATCTCGCGTAATATAGGCGTTATAAATAGAATGAATTCGTATATTCCACAAAAATCATTACTTATGTTATATTCTTCATTGATATTGCCTTATCTTAATTATGGCGTTTTAGTATGGGGTAACACTCATCAGAATCTACTGGATAGAGTGTTCCTCCTACAAAAGAAAGCTCTCCGTATCATCTGTTATCCTTCCATACCCTCCCACTCAAATTTGTTATTTTCCTCCAATAAGCTATTAAAAATTAAAGATTTGTTTTTATATAATTTGGGGCAATTTATGTACATGTACAGCAACGACTCACTCCCGTCCATTTTTGCTTCTATGTTTCAAAGAAATCAATCATTCCATGAGTATCCCACTCGACGCTCCAATGAATTTCATTTACCTCTTTTACGAACGATGTTTGCTAAGAACACACTTATTTACACTGGCCCAACTTACTGGAATTCCCTGAATAATGATATAAAAGATTCCCCCTCTATATATTCATTTAAAAGAAGATTAAAGTTTTCTTTATTGCAATCTTATGATCCCACAGAATTGAATTAGCCTGTTGGCTTATTTCAATTCCTTTTCGAAGAACTTGGCTTACAAGTGATATACCGTATTTTCTCGTCTCTCTTGTCCTGAGACACCTACAGAGTAGGTTTGATTTCATTTATATTATTTCTGCATCTATTTCTCTATACTTTTCTATATAATGGTATCCTTTTCACGCATCCCATCATTTTTTTCAATGAATTCTGTCGAGGATCACTGGATCTGCTCTGTCTTTTTGTCCGTTGTATTGTCTTCCTGTTATATTAGTCTTGTCTCGTTCTGTCTTGTCTCGTTCTGTCTTGTCTATGAGTCCCCCTTTATTAGTTTCGCCGTCCCAGTTTCGTTTTCTGTTTACTCGCCTGAGTATGTATGTCTGTTTGATACTCCTAGAGGGCTTCCTAGATCTTCCTAGAGGGCTTCCAGACTTTTTTCTTTTTTACTTTATTCCCAGTCTTTCTTCCCCTTTTTGCATCAGTTCAATTTCTATTGACATTCTGTACTTGAGGGGCCCACATTCTACAAGCATTGTCTTTTTAGTGGGTCCCTCCATTTTTCGATTTCTTACGTATTATGTCGTCTTTATCACTTCAGTCAAGTTTCATTACAACGTATTTCTTATTCCAAGGTTCCTCGATTTTATTTTTCTCAATTTACTTTGTCTTAACTATGCAACCTTATTCTCTGTTACCAAAGAAAGTGAAATGTTTATGTTCTTTTCGAAAAATGAAATAAAGCATGAAATTGAATTGAAATTGAAAGGCAGTGAGTTCCAGAGAGAAGAGCCAGAGTGGGTGAAAGTTCTTTTGCCCCACGAGTGATGAGTACGGGGAACTCGAAGGGTGTGAGCACTGGATGAACGAAGAAATCTAGTTGGTTTGTACTTATGAAATAGTTCCTGAAGGTAACTGGGTGCTGTGCCATGTAAAGAACGGAAAACCAGGATCTAAATCTTGTAGACAATTCGCTTGTCAACCGGAAGCCAGTGTAATTTATGGAGGACGTGAGAGATGTGTGAAGTTTTCCTCGTTAGAGTTACCAGTCTAGCAGCAGAGTTCTGGAGCAGCTGAAGGCGATGTATTTGGTAATCTGGTAGGTTTATCATGATCCCATTGGCAAAGTCAAGACGAGAAGATATAAGAGAGTGAATCAAGCATTCAGTTTTCTTAGGAGAGAGATACTTACGAATGTGCAATAAATTTCGCAACTGAAATCTCACTCCTCTGCAAACAGTGGACATGTGGTCATTGAAAGTCATATCTGAATCAATGACAACACCCAGGTTTCGGCATTTTTTGTTAGGGTGGATATCCAAGTCTCCAATTCGGATGGTAAGCAAAGGAGACGCCTTCTTCAAGTTAGAATTGGAACCGAGAAGAATGAATTCTGATTTACTGTCATTCAGTTCAGACTATTCTGGGACATCCATTCCTTGATTGGAAATAATCAAACAATGTGATTGTTTGTATACAAATGATGCACAGGATAGAGTGTGTTAGTGTAGGCGTATAGTGCACTCGAGGGTATTTACAATTGTGAAACATGCACGAGGCGAAGCCGAGTGCATGTTGCACTACATTGTAAATACCCGAGAGTGAGCTACGCCTCCACTAACGCCACGAAATAATCCTGTGCATCATTTGTTTTATAAAATGGGTCGAAAATTCGAAAACTAACAGCATTTGTCAGCGTTTTTCAAGTACCTTTGTGGG
The DNA here is from genome assembly GCF_040938485.1 of Diadema antillarum. Classification (NCBI taxonomy): domain Eukaryota; kingdom Metazoa; phylum Echinodermata; class Echinoidea; order Diadematoida; family Diadematidae; genus Diadema; species Diadema antillarum. Next base: position 138,495 of record NW_027271692.1, read on the forward strand.
TCAAGACGTCCGAGGATGTGACTCGTCCCAAACATTTACGCACGTCGCACTCGGAAATCCCGCACATGTAAGTACTGTATACGTATAAGCGTATACGTACGCCACATGATTGTTGTGCACAAGAAAGGCCGGCTGGCAGCCCGAACGAGAAGTTGTTTACAGGATTGACAGCGCGTATGGTAGCGCGCGACGCACTTGTAACAACTGATTAAGTGAGCACTGCTAGTGTAAACATTGTGACGTCAGTGACTTTACGCTTTTTTGCAAGGCCGTGCATGATAGTAAAAATTAATGCACGCACACGTGACTCATTTCAGCGCTTCCAATTGGCTACATTCTTGAACCCATTTTATAATATTATATATCACATTTCATTTCACTCAATGCAATCTCTCAAATAATTTACAATGTTGGCGTGGTTACTTATATTGTACAACATTTGCCATTTTTGGAGTATCACTTGTACATGGTTACTAAAAATCGGCATGTATCATTAGTCTAAACCAGAGTTGGTATTAAAATAATCAAAACTTGACCACGACAAACAAGTAACCACATATTTAATATTAAATGTTTTAACTCGTAATAATGCACTACCACATTAAAACGTTTGTCCAACGTTGCGATAGTGCGCCCCTTTGAATGCTTACAGGCACACTCGATTATAACAAACTGTAATCGACAGTGTTAACCGAATCGGTTCCACCGAATTTATTAATACATGGCTACCCTCCCCACGCAGGCTTCATCCCTAGATCCGAACACATGAAGAAAGTTACAAAATGACAACAAAATTTACTACTACGAAAATTATTGTACGTTTGTTTCGTCACAAAACTAGTACAGTCCGTAACAGCGTCATGATACAACTACAGTCTTGAGTTCGAAGATGTCCAACCGTCTAAGGCTGTGTTTATCAACTCCTTTTCTCGGCAGAAACAGGTTATCCAAACAGCTTTCAAGGAATTTTTACGAGTTGATAAACGCAAAACTGTTTTGAAAGCCCTTTAGGAAAGCCTTTTCGAAAGCCCCAAATTTGTGACGATCCAAACAGGTTTCCTAATCAGGTTATCAGAAACCTGTTTGTAAAAGCCTTTCGAAGTTGATAAACGCAAAGCTGTTTTGAAAGCCCTTTAGGTCGCCCTACTGCGGTTACGCAACCGGCAACCAACCGGTTTCTGAAAAGACGCGCGTAAGGCTGCGTCACATAGAAGTATACTACTAGTATTCGGGTATTCGGGGCTCGTTTTCGAGGGCACGCGAATAGCTTGAATCGAACGATAGGATTTCCTCACACCGGTTCACATAAGAGGGCACTATTCGAAAGTACCGAATAGCTGCGAATAGTATAGCAAAGTGGGAATCGAGCTTGTTCGATTTTCTAACAGCGTATACCGTCTCTCGTTTACGAAATAATGACAATTTTGGTCTGGATTTGTCCTTTAGCAAAAATAAGCATGTAGACTGACATTCTGATGCAGTTTAGAAATTGTTAATAAGATTTGCTGGGATGTAGGAGGAAGAAATCCTCATTGCATGGGATGGTGAGTTAACGGTGCGGGTGATGGTGTACTCGGTGCCCGAATAGCGAATAGCGAATAGCGAATACTTCTATGTGAACGCAGCCCCACGTAAAGTGCACACGAGTACGTGTATACATACAGCTGTGTGTAATGCACGCATATGCTTGGAACAATGAGGTGTTTCTCTCACCAACAATGTTTGGGAAATAGAGTAACAACAGTCTCATCCCCTTTGATCCCATGTCTCATGCCGCCACTCAGAAATATTTGAAGTATGTGCTAAACTGGAGCTGCCTCGCAGATAGGAAGACAATTGATTCATGTGGCATTGTATCATGACTCGTCACCCTCAAAGGAAGATATGTCTATATGATGGTAATTGCTTTTCGCTGTCCCTTCTTAGAAAACAAGCGGCACATAAATAGTATAGGTAGTCAGGGCTTTGGAAAGGGCTCTCGAAAGGGCTATGGGAAGGGCTTGAAAGGGCTATCGAAAGCCGTTAAAATTGGGAAAAGTTGATAAACGCAGCCGACGAAAACAAGCGGCAAATTAATAGTACAGGGAGTGGACAGGGCTTTCGAAAGGGCTATGGAAAGGGCTATCGAAAGGGCTATCGAAAGGGCTTTCGAAAGTCGTTTAAACAGGGGAAAGTTGATAAACGCAGCCATAGACCACTTATTCATCGTATATAAGCACATCTTTTCAACAATCTATTCATTTAATTTCCTGCCCATGCTGCTCCCTTGCAGCAGACAGGTCGACACGAGGGATGTCACATGTCAGTGCTGCATGGTGTGCCAAAATGAATCCTAAGATGAGAACGGACGTGCCTCAAAGGAGACCAGGGTAGATAATTAGGCGGTCTTCACGGTGACCGAGAATAGCGTGGAGGAGGAAGAGTCGTCACACACTCGCACTGGTGCTGCTGCGCTGACTTTGACACGCTTTTGAAGTGTAGCTTTCCTCCCTAGATCTGCTGTGCCTGTAGAGAACACCTCTGCGTAGTCTCTCAGAAGCTTGCATGCCGATGAGCGATTTTCCTGAGAAATCTTTGTCAGACTGCCTTGACAGAACTCCTCCAGATGTGAAGGCACACGATTCTGAGATATTCCTTCGTAGAGAGGCCTGGTCTCTATGTTGTCCTCAGCAGTGCAGGTGAGGTTGACAACATCTGTCTCTTTTACCAACGTCGGTGCTGTCGTTGCTGCACATTTCCGTCTCTCATTGTTTATACATGGGAGAGATACCCATGGAGTATGCAGCTGCATGTTCTGGAAGTCCAGCGTAGTTTGCAGATCAATCAAGAGATCGAGACAAAGGATTAAATCTGCTTTTATGTCACCTCTACTACCAAGTCAATATGGCACAAGTAAGAGCCAAGCTGAAGTTACATAGTAGCACGTTCTTTGGTCTTTAGCTGAAATCCGTCTGCTTGACGAACGATGTTTGTCACTGGTTCACGTGGTGGCTTTCTCTCGGGTCTCGTTTGGAAGTACATTCCTTCTGAGACATATGACTGCGATGCACCACTGTCTACCAGAAACATCACCTCCTGCCCATTCACGTTCAACTTAACGTACAGTCCTTTCTGGAAAGCAGACGAAAGAAGTGAAACTCCGGACCTAGGTAGTGGCGGTTGAGATGGCTCTGGTTCGGGTACCTCTCTGGCTGGTGTGCACCCGGTGTTTAGAGGATCCGTATCCTCCTTGGCGATGTGTCATTCTTGTTGTCAGAAGGGTGGCTGTCCTCCTGCATATTTTGGGGGAGTGTCTCAGTCTTTTAATAATGTCAAGTCGTTTCTTGGCACTGGTGCTGGCTGCTCCTTCTCCCTCTTCCTCTTCCTCACTGCTTCGATCATGACAGTGGTGCTGTCCTCAGGCGCTCCCATGGATGTGTCAGCAGTGGCTTCGTCCTTCACAGTCACTGCGTCTTGTTGTGCGTCCTGTGACAACAAGACCAGGTTATACTGCCGACGGTCGTTCTCCATCCTCAGGAAGGCTGTTATGTCGAGCGTACGAAGCTGAGCCCGGAAAAGGCTGATTCGAATATCCCGGTCAACTGTTGCGTCGAGAAAATTACCACGAGCCAATTTGTCTTGGCCCGCTTCCTCGAATTCGGGATATGCCATGGATATAAGCTCACGAATACTCTGACCAAGCTCCTGCAAACTTCCCTTGGGCCTGCGTCGCCTTGTACGCAGTTCTGCCAGGAATACTTCTGAATGCGAAACAGGTCTAAAGCGGTACTTTAGGCGATACACAAGTTCTTGGTACATCAACTGACGTCCCGTCTGCTGTGCGAGTATTTTGACAGCAGCTCTTTTCAAGCTGGCAGTGAAATATTGAAGAGCTTCCACTGCCGTCCAGCATGAGCTAGAAATCGAATTTGGTGCTACTCCAGCTTGTTTGCGTACCGACTCGGACATCTGAGCAATAAAATCGTTGATTTCGCTTATCTTGCTCCAGCAAAATAGACATGAAACAACTCCCACAATGGTGTTTTGCGTGCCATAGTGATAGCACAGTTACTTACAATTATCTATACAATAATCGCTAAATAGGGATCCCACTCCTGACACTGTGTGTGACGAACTCGCCGTGTCGTGATTGTGAGAGCTGCTTGTCTGTACAAATGCCTCCGCGAGCCCTGTCAGGATGGCCGAGTAGGCGGGGTTCGTTTTGTTGCAGTTTACAACAATCCCTTTCACTATTAAAACTACTAGTGTGTGCGCTGCCATGTAATACGTGTATGTTGTATCAGATGCACCTCACCAACACAAGCTGCACACATACCAAGTTCAGCATGACTTAGATTAAATGTCTCTCCCAAGCGTCACTTGTAGATGGTGTTAGATTGGTACACCTAATTTTGTTACCAATTTTTGCTACCAACTTTTGTTACCAACTCAGTCACGCTAACGTGGCACACCTTTCACAAACATGTGGTGGCACAATTATCGTTGGTGGGCATGAGGTGAAGTGCTAGATCGCACCGTTACCAACCTCCTCTTGCGACGACTGGAACTTGGATTGGGCACGGGGCATATGTGACAAGTCACATTATCACTCCTCCCGAAATCCAACGGTGACGACTTGAAATTGGATTAGGGACGGGGCATAGGGCATATGTGACAAGTCAAATTACCACCTTCTCCCGAAATCCAACAGTGACGACTGGCCTGAACTTGGATTGGGCACGGGGCCTATGTGACAAGTCACATTACCAACTTCTCCCGAAATCTAATGACTTGCTAGTTGTCTTCTCAGGAACGGTCCTCGGGAACATGTGCCACCACTGTACTCTGCTACCCGTTGTTTACAACGGCACACAAGACGAAACAGAGCGATCATTAGTTCATAAACACATGTACAATTTAATGCACATAGAAGTAGACATGAACAACACATATGAAGTTTGTCACGCTCAGGCTGCTCACTATAGCGGACAGTTACTTGCCCTCCTAGAGAAGGATGGAGAGAGAGAGAGCAATCCCGCACGGCCCTGGGCGATGAGGAGAGTTTCCCCGTATTAATCTTTTATGCAATTCAGCGTTTGAGTGTGTCTAATATTCGTACACATTTGTCATTTTAGGAGTATCACTTGTACATGGTTACTTAAAATTGGCTTATATCATCGGTCTATTAAACCGGAGTTGGTATTAAAATAATCCAAACTCGTTCACAACAAACAAGTAACCACATGTTCAACATTAAATGTTAAAACCCGTAATAATGCACTACCACATTAAAACGATTGTCAAACGTTCCGATAGTGCGCATCTTTCTATGCTTTTTTAAAGAATATTTTATTCTTCATCAATGGGAAACATAATATAGGCCTACAAACACATTTATACAAAATTCTCTGGACCAATTTCATAGTCATTTTCATCAATGGATACAAAATTTATACCGAAACGTAACATCAATTTAATACATTTTGATACACTCTCATACATTTTTTTTTTCACAATCCATATACACAATCCATATACACATCTCTTCTTTTCTATTTTTACACTACTAATCAATCATTCTCCTTTTAATTGTATTACTTCATTACATTACAAATTTCACTAACTCAATCATTAACCCAAAAATAATTTCTTTTCAACATTCATTCAATCCAACTTTATATCAATATACATTGATTGAAATTTATTGTTAAAAAAACAAACACACACACACACACACACACACCACCCTATACCCCTGTCCATTCTCCCTCTTACTACCCTACCCCATTCCCCTTCCAAAACCCCCTCACAAAAAAAACCTCAAAGGTAACTGGAACCTGTGGGTCCTGACATACATCATAACTCATATTTCAATACGAGTGCGTGGAAAGCCATTTCCTGGTGGATGTGCAGCAGACCCTACTCTATTAAATAAGAGCAAAACAAATTCTCAATTCTTCTTCCAGTTTTCCCACTTTTGCAAATGTATTGACAACGAATTACGTATAACTGCTAACTTTTCTTCTTCTAACTTACCCTGCTCTATAGACCTTTTAATGAAATATTCCGTTGGGGTGTCTTATTTTTCCTTCCTAAAAAAAGCAATTTCTACACCAAAATTATAACATGGTTAACTAACTGAGCTTTTCCTTTATCTGGTAGCTCTATACCGAAAAAAAATCTCTTCCAACTCAACTGTCGCAAATCAACATAATAAAAAAGGACTACATTTTCCCCAAACATTCCTAGCAAATTCACATGTATAAGATATATGTTTATACGTGTCTTCCTCTTTATGACAAAAGGAACATAAATTTTCATTTACGAACTTAAACTGAAATAAATGATGATTTGCGTACACTACTCCATGCAATAATCTAAATTGAAATTCCACAAAACAGAACTCAAAGTGCTACTTCTTATCCTGCTAAAAATACATTTTATATCTTTATTAGAAAAATCACAAAAGCAAGGATGCCAAGTTCAAAAAAAAAATTATGAGTGATATTTTCATGACTCGGCATCTCGGCAGGCGAATGTGCACGTGAGCGAGGGTGTGAGAGGGTTTTTTTCCCCTGTGGCCTCCCACGGTAGGAAGCTTTTTCAATATTTAGCTTTTAATGGTGGAATCAGGTGCATATTTAAGTGACTATTTTTTACTTATTTTGAAAGGCAAAAGGGAAGTATACATTCATTTGTGTCAGGAGAGAACAATATTTATCTTTGATTTTGCCAGCGAAGTAAAATCGAATTTGTTTGAATTTGTAAAGATTTAGAGCTGTCCTAGAAAGCCGCTAGGTCAAACTGCAAGAAACTGACGGTCTGGAAATTCACATTAAATGAGACCCAGCATCTCAAAACAAACAAAAAGTCGCCAGACATGTATTTTCAGTTAAGACCATATTCGGAAAGAGCAGACTTTAAGCTTTAAAATGATATACAACTCAAATCAAATGGACTCTCCTTACCTATCTAAATATTGGAAAGAAAGCGCAAACTCAGGAAAAGTGTGAACTGAGAAAAGAGGCTCTGAAGTACAGTGTCTATTCAAGCGCTTAATCTTTACCAAACCGTGCTGGCTGTGCGATGAATGGGACAAAAAATAGGAAGTAAACCACCAGAGTAACAACAATGAAGGGATTATTACATTAAACTGAAATTAAATATACCTTATTAACACATTCTGCCCAAAATTAATGCCAACTTTCAAAGCAGTAGCACTATCCTTTCAAAAGTTATGAGAGTAGAAAGTGAAGAGTGTGGACAAGGTTTTTCAGAAATGAAAAAGGGATTCTAAAGACACACCTTATCACACTATTCTACCAAAAATGTTCGAGATAAACTGCTAAAAAAACACACTTTCCTGCCAGTTTTATGATACCAAATTTTAGGATAATGTAAAAGAAGACCCGCTCTTTCAGAAAATATGAAAAAGTCAAGTTCGGCTAGGTTGACCCATTTCACTTATTTTCAGTCCTCACGCAAAATCAGTGTGTGCGACTTTATGTTCGTTTGAGGTGCACGGTCACAAATGAGACAAAGTGAAAGTTAAAGAATAAACTGGCATAGCAACAGCATGTCTAGATCAGTTAAATTCAGACACGGCATTCGCATGAAATGAGACAAAGAGAAAGTAAAAGAAATAGCATGGCAACAGCATGCCTGGTTTGCAGTATTGTGTATCAACTCAGACTATAGAAATTGAGTGAATAGACGTGTTATCTAATAGCTCCTATCCATGTGGTGGTGAGGAATGCTATCTAACTCATTCAAGACTCAGCTAGGTCAGTGGCACGAGGGTGCTGGTTGCAGTTTATTGTCCACAAGTTCATGAGTAAAGATGTTATGTAACAGCAGTCTAGACGATGGCTAGACGTATTGTGTAGAGTTTCAATAGGGCTATATTTAAGCATGCTGATTGGATGATTTCTATAGTGTAGAAAAGGCAAGAAAAAGCAAGTGTATGGGAGTGTAAGGGACTTTAGTGTTAACCTCTATGGCTAGGGGAGCTAAAAAAAAAATGATGAATGTAGGGGATCGGGGAGGAACACCTTAATCAGACATCCAACATAGATCTCCGCTTTTAGGCAGCAGTCGTTCTTCTGGGGGTTTTCCACGTCGGTGAGATGCGAGCTCCAGCTGCTGATATAAACTGAACTTTGAAAATTACTATGCGAACTTTGGTACGGAGCTCAATCTCCATTTGCCCGCTCGCCGTCGCTTGAGCTCGGGCATCGCGGGTCAAGGCAGGAGTCTGCGTGGTTGCAGGGACTAGTGAAGGCCGAGGAGCTGAGAGGACCGCCGATAGGGTAGCGTCTAGCTGAGTGGTCAAGTCAAGGGGTGCTTCCAAGAGACAAGCCAAGCGACTGTACCGAAGTCGACAACGAGGGTATCGGGCATCGATGACGACTGAGCCAAGCTGAGGAGATCACCGGTTCAGGCCATCCAAGATAACCGAAGTTATGTATTTATAATTTGTTTCATACTATCTTTTATGCTCAATGTATTGTTATGTACGAGAAAGCTACAAAGGTTTGAAAGATTAAACTCGAACATAACTGTATACAAATAGTTTGAATTTCCATTCTTTTTGTGTCAGAGTAGCAGAGAAAAAAAAAGTCACTCACGTGACAATTTGCAACTATTACTTCTATCTTTTGAGCTATGCTCATTATTATAGGCCCAAGTTGCAGACTTGGCCCGATGCGTGAGAAAAATGGATGCCATGCGTGAGATCGTGAGATGGCCCCTAAATGCTTGAGTCCCACGCAGAATGCGTGGGACTTGGTAGCTCTGCAAAAATAATTATAAATTTCTCATTTTTTTCTATCACCAAAGAATCGTCGATTATTTTCTTCACTAATTCAACATAGATATCTTTGGAGGTAATCTTTTCCAAAGGAATTTTCTTCCCATTTCTTTTAAATATCATTGCGTCAACACTTATATCCTTCTCTACCTCTGTGTTCTCTACATTCCTTTTCCAACTAATTGGAAGCGCGTCATATATCTTCTGAATACTCAAAATATTTGAATAATTCAATCCTTTATTATAAAAATATTCCACAGAAAATAATTTTCCATTCCTCTCCATTATATGTTCCAATCTAAAACTCTTTTTTTTTCAAGAACAAATTTTCATCAAAACTGCATTTTCCTTCGATACGAATCATTTTATTATTAAAAAGAATATTTCCTTCCTTATATGATTACAATTACCCTAAAATTCCCTTGTTTTCACCCATGTTTTCAACAGATTCCTGTACAGACAAATTCAAAAGATAAATAAAATAGTTACAGCAAAATATAAATTTACCTCTTATATGTTTAGTATCAAACTGAAAATATTGTTTCCATTTCAATTCTTATTTACTATCAAATAGTTAACCCACATTACTCTCTGAGCGTTTATCAATGATGGAAAATGTATCAGTTTTACTCCCCCGTGTTCATGATCTAATACCAACACATACACAGTTTACTTTCAATTTTTGGTTTCCCTTGCCAAATAAATTCCCAAACAATCGATTCCAATTCATTATATTCCCATTCTGGCAAAGGGGTAGGAGACCCCACATATATCAATTTAGTATAACTGAATTTACCAACTAATGTCAAATTTCGTTGCTTCCACTATATTAATTTCTTTATTTTATTAAGTATTTCTTTATAAGTCAATTTTTCTTTCACCTCTGGATCCAAAGTGAAATATACCCCTAAAATCTTTAACTCCCTCACTTTTTGTCCAAAAGAAAAATCATAAACACTATCTTTACTACCTCCCAATTCTAACACTTTTTATCTTATCTTTATTAAGTTGTGCTGCAGGCTTAATCGATCATAGCAAATTATAATTGAATTGAATTGAATTGAATTGAATTTATTTATTCAGCATAAAAACAACAGAGAAAGACATTGATGAACAATCATGACAGACACAGAGAAAAAAAAAAACATAACTTTGGAATTCATAAAGCTGAAGGAAAGCAGCCAACGAGGATTAAGTTTCCTTCAAATCTGGCCGACCCAGAAAATCAATTTAAAAAAAAAATGCATTGGTGGTACCGTTACAAGTACAAAACATAAAGCAATACAGCACAATACACAATACACTACATTTACATTACGAAGACAATACGAACAAAGTAAGTTACAATCATTAGATAGAATACATGTAACGCCAGCCAAGCATGTCAAAAACTTAGGAATGATAATTTTGTATAAAATTCTCCTAAACTTTACGTTTGAATACATTAAAAGAAGTGACTTTGCGAATATCATCTGGTATTGAATTCCATATAAGCGGACCTTGATAAACCACAGATTTCTGAAATAACGATGTTCTCACTTTTGGCCAGTGAAAAGTCTCAGCGTTTCTGGTATAACATGAATGAATATTGCAATTTAAAGTGAAATAATGCATCAGAGAATTGGGTAAAAGCTTTCTATGCCATAAAAACATATACTTATATCTGTCATGAATTTTAAAATCTTTTAAGGATTAAAAATTGAAGTGTGAGCTAAATATTAAGATGAATGGTCAATAACTCTTATTGCATGTTTTTGTAGTTTAAAAAGTCTGTCTATGCATATACTTGCAGCACTTCCCCAAACAGAAAGGCCATATTCAAAAAAGGACGCAATAATTGCATTATATATCATTTTGAGAACAACAGTGGGTAAAAAGTTAAGTCGAAGAAGTATCCCAATATCTTTTTGATTTTTTTTGCATATAATATTTATGTGATCTTTCTAAGTCAATTTATTATCAATTGTGATTCCTAAAAATTGCAAAGACACTTCATGCTTAATTTCAGATCCTGCTAAATGTATACTTATATCTTTGACATCAAGATTTCTATTGGTGAATATCATAAAATGTGTTTTACTTGTATTTACTGAAAATCTATTCATATATAACCATTCAGAAATTACACTTATCTTATTATTGACTATCATTTGTAATGTTTGGGATCATTGTGAGATGTAAAAATACTGGTGTCATCAGCAAACAATATATATCTAAAAACCTCAGACGCATTACATAATTCATTCATATATAAAAGAAGCAAAAAAGATCCCAAGATTGACCCTTGGGGTACTCCACACTTCAATTCCGTAGATTTAGATTGAAAACCATCCTCAACAACACATTGGACTTTGTCGGATAAAAAACTGCGGAACAAATCTAAATCAACTTCTCTTATACCATACAAATACATCTTACTAAGTAAAATATCATTATCAAGACTAACAAAAGCCTCGCTCAAATCCAAAAATATGCCGATTAAAATTTCCTCATTTTCTATTGCATACATCACATTTTGAATAAAATTGATTAAAGCATGAGAAGTGGAGTGCCTTTCCCTAAAACCATATTGGTTAGAAGTGAATATATTGCACTCTTTGATAAAGGATAATAAACGAACATAAATGCGTTTCTCAAAATCTTTGAAAAAAGAGATAAAACAGATATCGGACGGTAGTTACTTAAAATCTCTTGTGAACCTTTTTAAAAAAAAAAGGGTATTACACGTGTTATTTTCAGTTTATCTGGGAAGACACCAGCATCTAAACACTTATTAAATATTGCACACAGATTGCAATTCCATCTGAACATGGGCTAGTATCATTCTTGAAATTCTTCACAATATCAACAATTGTAATAGGAGAGATTGGTTTTAAAAATGCAGATTTCTCATTTTTAGTAATATATTCTACATTAGGTGACTTCTTATCATCATCAAACCTACGTTTGAGATCATAACCAACATTAGCAAAATACTCACTAAAAACAACAGGAATTATATTCTTCTCTGAAATCAATTCATTATCAACAATAATCTATCAACATATGATTTCTTTTTACGTTTTCCCAAAGCCCTATTAATAACTTTCCACGTTTTACTACTGTCACCATGTGCAGTTTGAAATCGAATCTTATAATACAGTTTTTTTGCCTGCTTGATTTTATTAACAACTTTATTTCTAATTTTCTTATACACCCTTTTTCTATAATCAGTTGGATTTTTTGAATATAACTTATACATGCGGTTTTCCTTTTTTATAATCTTCGAATTTCAGCATTAAACCAAATAACCAAATAATCGAACGGTTAAATCGAATTGTGGCCCAGGCAATAGGGAAGAATTCTAATATTCATGGGTTAATGGTTGAAATTAAACAAATTCTTTATGGTGATGATGTTATTTTAAGGATCGAAATTCTGTTGAGGTTAAAAATTATTTGCGGCATTTTATCAAATTTCCGGTTTAAAAGTTAATGATGAGAAAACGTATATCTTGTTATTAGGTATTCCGAGGGATGAATATGTGTGGCCTTTTGGTAGAGCAGAACATACGGTTAAAATATTAGGAATATATTTTTCTTTGAACCATAATGTTAAAGAAGCTATGAATTATAAGGAGATTTTGAGTAAGATAAAGAGATTATTATCATGGTGGAAACAGAGGGATTTAACGCTGATGGGCAAAGCTCATTAGTAAAGCCTTTTGTTTTACCGAAGCTGATTCATATCTCTTCACTTATGGTATACGCTAGTACCTGATTGGGTATTCGCGGAGTTAGATAAGGTAGAGTTTGATTTTATTTGGAGGGGAAGAGATAAGATAAAAAGGAATACTGTGCATTTAGATTATGATAGGGGAGGATTAAAGTTCATTAATTTTCGAGTGCTTGTTAAAGCACAAAGTATTATGTGGATTAGGCGTTTGACTTTAGGGAATCATAGTATAAAGAGGAATTTATGTTTCAAGTTTTTCACTAAATTGGTGGGAGGTACATGTATTTTGATTTTTTATAGTAAGGCGATTTTAGGGTTGCTGAACTTAAAGGACAAGTCCACCTTCATATACATACGGATTGGGAGAATGCACCAGTATTAGTAAAACACTTCAGTGAAAGTTTGAGGAAAATCGGATAATCCGTTCAGAAGTTATGATTTTTTTAAGTATCTGCGCTGTAATTGCTGGATGAGAAGACTACCACAGTGTATGATGTCACATGCGTACAACGATATAAGGGAAATAAAAAGAGAATTTCACAAAACTTTAATTTTTGAATAAAGTGCACATTCCTTTGACTTGTTACTGACGTATATTAAAGGGTAATATTATTCCCCTTGCCTTCTGAAAGAGAGAAGTCGAGTGTTCTTTTGTTATGCAAGAAAAATGGAAATATGTTGAATTTCCTTTATTCTTTCTTTATATCGTTGTACACATGTGTCATCACAAGCTATAGTACTCTTTTCATCCAACCATAACTGAGCAGAAACTTCAAAAATTCATAACTTTTGAACGGATTGTCGGATTTCCCCCAAACTGTCGCTGATGTGTTCTACTAATATTGCTGCATTCACCCAACCCACATGTCTATGAAGGTGAACTTGTCCTTTAACTTTACCAGAATTTTATAATAGTATGTTGCAGGTTTGGATGGAAAGTAGGAGTTTGATTCTGAAAGAATGAAATTACATGTATTTTGATTGATAGATATGCAATATTTGATGAAGAGTTATTTCTTAGGAATGTATATCATTTCATGCATATCAAGTCAATCATTTGGTAGATGTAAATGGGGAATTTAAAATGAGAAGAGAGTTTTTAAGATTAGGATTTAGTGAAGAAATGATTGGTAAAATGTATGAAATATATTTCCCATTACCGTCATCATGGAATGGTATATTAAAACGAGAAATGAATATGGAGGATACTCAGTTGAAAACTGAATTTCATTTGCAGAATAAGATATATCATATACAGAATATAACGTCAAAACGTATTTATAAAGCATTGATGAGGGATGGAATTGAAACATCATCAGCATTAGTTGGTTTATATAATTCATAACAGATATTAGATTGATTTTTCTAAGGCCTCGGAAGTCTACTCTTGATTGTAAGCTGCGTGAATTCTAATATGAAATGTTGTATGGTTTAATATACACCAGAGCCAAGTTATTTTCTTTTGGTTTTGCAGGAGATAATCAATGTACATATTGTCATTCTGGGGTTGAGACCTAGGAACATTTGTTTTTTTGATTGTGGGAAAGTTAAACAGAATTGGAAATTGTGCAGTCAAGTTTTTGTTTTACCCCAGATGCAAAATCTAGATTGGCAATCTGTGTATGTAGGCCTAGGTATTACAACGCAGGATATTGGAAAAGGGCAACTCATACACCATTTGATATTGTAGATAAAATGGATGATATTTGTATTTTCGAAGGAAAAGAAGAGGCCCCCATTGATAAGAGAAATTAAAGAAAGAATGTTAGAAAGTCGAGTAGAAGAAGAAAGGAAATCAGCTATGAAAGGAGATACGCTGGCCTTGCACAGCAGGAAATGGAATCAATTAACGACATGGTGATTCTTACTCCACATCTATTGCTACCATTTGTGTGTTGTTGTTTTTTCTGTTTGTGCATGTTTGCTGTGTGTGTGTGTGTGTGTGTGTGTGCGCGCGCGCGTGCTTAAATATGCGCTTGTATCTGTGCTGGAGTGAGGTATACCTGGGGGGCATTTCATCAACGATTTCGTCGACAAAGTTGTCACCGACAAATTTGCTCTCAGCCAATTAGACGCAAGGATTTACACTGACCTGTAACAGTTTATCAGGAAAATATCCGACCAAGAATTCTTGATGAAATGCCCCCCTGGAGTATGCCTAGCGGGGGAAGTGTTGATGAGGTGATTCAGGTGAGCGATGGAGGGGTAATGATTTATATGATTTATACATATCGATTATGTACAGACATGGTCATGTACATTTGTAAAGCTTTTGTACGTATGTGTGTACTTATAGGCTTTTTGTTGAGTCCTTAACAATAATTGATTTCATTATTTAGTAATTACTGCTGCGACGAGTATATGAACGCATGTAATGGGTATATTGTGTATTGTACATACATATTGGTTTTGTTGACCCACTATCAAAATTGATTTTATAATTATTGCGGGGATGACTATATTTGTGAAGCAATTACTGTGTATCATTTGTGTATAGTAGAATAATCAGAAAGTGACACAATGACAGTCCTAAGAATTCCTTTGTAATATTTTGTAATATGTTTGAAATGTCACGCAGCTAGCAACAACTAAATGTTCAATTGTAATCAAGGATGGATAATGGAATCGAAATAAGATATTGTTTGAAACAAAAAATTTGAATTCTCTAGGAATATGTGGGAAAAACGCACTACTGTTTTTTATTATGTTTGATTTGCAACAGTTGAGATGGGAAGAGATATATTTTGGTACAGAGTTACCAGATATTAAAGGAAAAGCTCAGTTACTCAACCATATTATAATTCTGGGGAAGAAATTGCTTTTTTAGGAAGGACAAATAAGACACCCCCAATGGAATATTTCATTAAAAGGTTTGCAGAGCAAGATAAGTTATAAGAAGAGTCAGCAGTTATACGTAATACGTTGTAAACATTTGCAAAAGTGGGGAAACTGGAAAAAGAATTGAGAATTTGTTTTGCTTTTGTTTAATAGAGTAGGGCCTACTGCACACCACCAGGAAATGCCTTTCGACGCAGTCGTATTGAAATATGGGTTATAATGTATGTCAGGACATACATGTTTTAGTTGTCTCTGAAGTTTTGTTGTGAGGGGGATTTTGAAGGGAGAGGGGGGATGGGGTAGGGTAGTAAGGGGAAGAATGGACGGGGGTAAGGGTGGTCTGGGTGGATTTTTTTTAAAGAATAAACTTCAATCAATGGAAGTTGACATTTAAAGTTGGTTTGAATGAATGTTGAAAAGAAAGTTTACTTGGGTTAGTGATTTAGATAACAAAATTCGTAATGTATTGAAGGAATAAATTCGAAAAGAGCATAAGGGGTTAGTAGTGTAAAAAATAGCAAAAATAGAGGTGTGTATATGGATTATGAAAAAAAAACTGTATCACAGGGTATTAAAATGTATCAAATTGATGTTAAGTTAAGGTAAAAATTTTGTTTCCGATGATGAAAAATACAATATTCTTTAAAACAGAAAAAGAATCGGTTCCACCGAATTTCGTTACAAATATATATATATATATATATATATATATATATATATGTATATTATATTATAATGTAATTATAGAAGAAAGAGTCTCAAATACGCCATGGATCCAACGAGAGTTTTTTTTTATATAAAAAAAATTCGGTCTGCCTCAGACCTTCGTCAGTGTAAAGACAATAAGTTTTTACAAACATTAATCATAACATAACATCATAACAATGGTATGCGCGTCATGCGCGTAGTGCGTTGCCCTGTAGCTGCATTGTCAAGGAGAGCGCTGATACGTACATATACAGCTCAAGCATAGTTGTGGAGAATAGGGGCATGGTAGAAGGTGATGTACAATAATTAAAATCTCAATGAAGACTGAACTCAAACTCAACAAAAGTTCCGAGTGTATGTGTATATCATATAATATGCTAATTATATACTATATATAGATACATTGCTATACATACGTCCATGTAATATTAGACTTTAGCG
This sequence comes from Diadema antillarum, assembly GCF_040938485.1. Classification (NCBI taxonomy): domain Eukaryota; kingdom Metazoa; phylum Echinodermata; class Echinoidea; order Diadematoida; family Diadematidae; genus Diadema; species Diadema antillarum. The sequence continues at coordinate 154,984 of NW_027271692.1, forward strand.
ACTCCATTTTTTCGATAAACATCGAAGAAAAGCATGTGATGACGCATATCAAGCATTGATTACAAATGGAGAAGAGATTGATAGAAATGAGCTAATATTACAACCAATTATCAGAGCATCTGTTTACTGTGATGATAAATATTATGACAAATTTGCGGATAATCAAAACATCATATTTAGCATAGAAAGTTAGTAGTCAATGCAAATATAATGAAATCTCAACATTAACTCAATTAAAATCTCAATGAAGACTCAACTCAAACTCAACAAAAGTTCCAAGTGTATGTGTATCTCATATATATGCGATATTATATAAAAACATTACTATTATGACACGTCTATGTAATACTAGACTTTTGCGACTCCATTTTTCGTAAACATCGAAGAAAAGCATGTAATGACGCATATCAAGCATTAATTACAAGTAGAGAAAAGATTGAAAGAATGAAGCTAATAATAACCCCTAATCAAATATCAGAGCATCTGTTCACTGTGATGATAAAGGATATGACAAATTTGCGGATAATCAAGACATCATATTTAGCATAAATAGTAAGTAGTCAATGCAAATATAATGAAATCGTAACATTATCTCTTATGAATAATCAGAAAAAATATGTATATATATGTCCAGTCTCAGATTCTTAGAGCTTCATTTCTTCATTTCTTGTAGAAAGAGAAATTAAAAGACTTAGCCAATCCTGATTGTCAGGTCATTGTTGCTGCATGTAGGGCAGACCCTGAGCCAATCCTGCAATTTTTAAAACTTTCTTGACCTGGTTTGGATGATGAATTTCATTTCAGCTATTTCCTGGCTTCTCTGTCTTTGAAATTAGTGCTGATGATACAGAATTGCAGATCCCGAATTGAGTGGTTGCCTGAGTTGAAATGTTCGGCAACTGGTAGTGATGACTTGTGCTGAATTGAATTTCTGTGGTTGTTGAAACTGAGTCTGAACTTATTACCTGTTTTCCCGATGCACTTCGCGTTAGGGCACTTGGAGCATGAGATAACCACTCAATTCGTATATATTCGTATCAGCGCTCTCCTTGACAACGCAGCTCCAGGGCAACGCACTACGCGCATGACGCGCACCGCATTGTTATGATGTTATGTTGTTTAATATGATTCATGTTTGCAAAAACTTATCATTGTCGTTACACTGGCGAAGGTCTGAGGCAGACCGAAACTTTTGTAATAAAAAAAACTTCTCGTTGGATCCATGGCGTATTTGAGACTCTTTCTTCTTATAATTACAACATTCGAAGTCCAATACGTGGAAAGTTCTAAAATGTATATTATATATATATATATATATATATATATATATAGATATTATATATACACATCTGTAATACATACATACAGAAATGACGAGTATTTTGTATGTACCTAACTCTTCGCAACCAAAGCCTTTATGATTGCACAGTATTGCGTCATACACTCCAATTTTATTCTAACTTGACTTTCACATGAGTACAAAGATGCATGAAAACATACGCACATAAATTCACATCAAAACAGACAACTTGGATAACACGTGAATTTCTGCCAAGACGCTTGATATAGGTCTCGTCAAAAGACAATATTTTCGCTTTATTTCTCATATAAGAATGGTAGATGACGCATGATTACATAAGGAATTTTCCAAAAATTTGAGTTTATTATGTATCTCTATCATGTCCTTTTACTGAAAACATAAATATAAATAGATAATGAATGACCACCTACTGTAGTTAGGCTTAAGTTGAGAATTTGTTGTGTTAAAAAGATAAATTAATAAAACTCGTAATCTCAGCTGAAGTATAGTATATCTGTGTATTATAAGTCTGTGAAGAAAGCTACCGTTTTGCATTAATGAGAATATTACATAATCTACATACAAACGACAAACAACGATAATCTGTTTCCTGTGACATCTCATTAAATTTTCATACAATAAATGTGAATCCTCAGATTCGTATACACTTATTATTTTCTTTAGCATACGTAAATTTTACACGATTAGAGTGCATTACCACGCAAAACGAAAACACACACTCACAACATAAAAAATCCTGTCCTTTACAGACAATTTTTGCACGAATGAAGAAATCAACTAAGATATTTATCGATATGATAGAGTCATCCCACGGACTCGACACCCACCAGTCACACAGCCTATTAGCTTGTCACGAAGCGAAAAGGCACATCAGCTCGACACTAGGCCAAAAAGGCACATCAGCTCGATCTTGAGTACATTAAGCGCCATGACATAATAAAGTGGGCTCTTCTTCTTCTTAATTCTTTTTCTTCTTCTTCTTCTTCCTCTTCTTCTTTGCCTAGTGTCTGTCGTGTTGGCCTAGTATATAGGGCCGAGGTGGTGGACCAAACTATAGCTTGTGAGCCCACTTGATATGTCGAGCTCATGCATGGGCCTTGTTCACTTTACAGTATAGCGTCTAGCTCGTGGGTTGCATAACTCGTGGACTGTATGACTCGTGGGCTGTATGGCTCGTGGGCTGTATGACTCGAGGGATGGATGACTGGCGGACGTGCTCGTGCCGTGCACCAGATATAATTACACTAGTGCAATGAAAGCACTAAATGTGATGTAAACTGACAGACATGAAAAAGCGATGGGTATCCATGGTGATGCAAAAAGGAATCATAATCCGTTTTTGCGTAGCTTTCAGTATTGTTTATCATTGAAATAGCTAGCAGCATATACCACTACAAACCACAAAACACTTTTTCTGCGCCATCAGTGTTTTCTGAGGAGCGGATGGACTAGGATGATTATAACAAACCAAAATAACGAATTGACGCGTGCGTGTTGTATGCAAAGGAAACAAGAATGCCATTTGAGCAGCAATAAATGCATCATTTTCAGAACTTAGGTTAACATATTTCCAGTTACTCCTCGAAGTACAACTATCAAAGCATTTGTCCACGTGTACTTCTTAAATATACAATGGGATGTTATCGATACGCTTATAAATCAATGTATTGCTTTGAGACAATTTTACCGAGATGGTAAGTATTACGAACTACGTTTTGTCTTGAAAAAGTAATGTGTATCTGCTTATACAGATGAAGCCTTTAGAAAAATTGCAATTATGTACAATACATGTGATGGGTGTCTTCATACTTCATTCCTTATTCACAGGTGGACTTCGAAGTCCATCAACAAATCTTAAATGGATAGATAAACGACTACGATGACTGAATTTATAGCTATGTTATGCTTCTAACATTTCCATGCATGTAAATGATCAATACGTAAACGCATTCATAATATCAAACTGCTCCATTCCATCAAATATGGCCTTTTGTTTTTCGTTGTCAATTCGAAACAGAGAAACTGTAAATATGGTGGCTGGTCTTGGAGCACGTCGAGTTAGTGTTACTTGAAAAGCCATACTCCTGGTAACCACGAAGAACACGGGCCCATCAATGTTGCGAATGACACATCGCGACGTTTCGGAAGAAGGCAGGGAAAATCTCTCAGAGTTTCCGTTGGTACGAAATGTACGAATCTTCACGAAATTCACATTAACGTAGCACTGGTAGAAACCTACTCCTGAGTCGGTATCTACAGGAGATCAAAGCAAAATGTTGTACACTGTACTGATTTCAAAATGGTGCACGTACAGTAAGGTAGGTCAGCGCCGCGCGTTCGTTTAGCCACTCTGCTCCGACAGTTTGTTCTAGACGTATTGAATGGGTGCATAATTCGTATGTTGTGCTTCATGCAAGCATTATGGTTCACAATATACAAGCATTGCTTTTTAGTGGACCTCCCAGTTCTCTTTTTCCCCTCCAAACATAACTTAGTATTATGTCGATGTGTATATCTTTATTTGTTAATTTTCGTTTCGCACATTCTAATGTATATATGTTTATAATATAATTCCTGATTTATTCTGTGTTATGTTTTTGTTGGAAGAGAAATGAGAATGAAAACAAATGAACTGAACTGAACTGAATTTTACACTTGTTAGATTTCGTTATTCCAAGGGTTTGTTCATCGGAGAATGATATATAGGTTCGTTATCCCCAGGGTTTATTGATCCAACATTGGAAAACAAACACTTTCGTTATCCCGGAGGTTCGTTAATGCGAAATGATATAAGATTCCTGCCTTCTTTTTTCTTTCTTTCTTTTTTTGTATTCGGATACTCAGTAAGCGATCTTTCGAAATAGCATATCTTGTATTTCTTGTTCTTTGTCTGGATTAAAGAACTTTCCGAAAAAAAACAAACCTTATTCCATTTTCCGATAAACAAACCTTTGAAATAACGAACATTACTCCTTTTTTGGATTAAGGAACCTTACGAATTTTATAAGCGAACCTTGGGAATAACGAATTTTATTTCATGTTAAGATTAACAATCCTTCGGAATAACGAGCTTCATCCGCTTTGGTTGACGGAAGTATCGTTAAATAATCTAATCAGATTTATTTCCCCCGTTGTGATACAGAGTAGCTTGCGAGGTTAAGGTGTGCATTAGAATGCACATACATCCGGGCAATTTTCATAATTTCACATTATGTAGTACATAAATCAACAGCTCCATGTATAGATCCATGGAATTTATTGTGGTCCTTGAGCAGAGAAACCAATAAATTGAAAATCTTAAACAAATTACACTGAACAGTGATGATGACATCAGAGCCTCATATATTTTAGAAATGTACCAGTGTAATTCCATTACAATACCGCTTGCTCGACAAGTTCACCTGTGAAAAATCCATGCATAACCTTCTTCTTTTGTTCTGCTTCCTTGAGCCCCAACTCATGCATTCTTAAGGTGAGGCTGTCATGTCATCATCCTTGTCCACTGCAATTCATAATAGATTTTGAAAACATTCTCATTACTTATCCCAATCACTATAAATTCTGAAACTCTGTACTCAGTTTGACTAATTTATAGTTGTTCAAATGTAAAAGTCTGAAAATCATCCGGAGGTCCCCTTTAAATGCAAATGTTTCCGTTTTGAAGTAGAATGCGAAGTTTAAATGAGTACCAATATTTTCGATGTGTGATGTGCACTTTTTACGAAGTCGTTCATGCATTAAGGTAATTTACTTTTGCTGAACAAACTGTCAGCAAGTTTTGTTGTTGTTTTTTTCTCTCTCTCTCTTTAGGGCATATTTCAAAAGAACATTATGCGCGTAAATAACTGCACTGATTACAAGAGGGAACTTTAGATTTGCGACGCGGACGTTTAAGGCGACGATTGCGTCGGCCGTTCTCTCTCCCTGCGTCATCATGAAAGCAGTTTTAGATTTCGCGAGGACTCAGCCTATACAAAGTGAAATAGCGCCCCCATTAGATCATTGCATCAAGTATAGCCCCCTCTGGGGTGTTAGTTTAAGGACGCAAAAATGACCCAGAACCGACGTTGCAAACTCAGACGATGCGAGATCGATTTTGATAGGCGATTTTGCGCATGCGCAAGACAGTTTATTTTGCCCTCGACGTCCGCGTCGGGAAATTCTAAAGCTCGCTAATATCCAACAGCTCCTTACGTTTGAACTGAATGTGTGCGTCAGACAATATGGGAATTTTTGAGGTGATCACATCCTCGACGCGACCGTCAAATGTCACTTCAATGACCTCGAACCTATCAAGGATCACATAAATCATTCTGCAGATGAAAGAAGGAAAAAAAGGAAGAAATAGGGAACAAACAAACACACACAATACATATACATTACATTCATATATCATTTCCTCGAAAAAAAAATACAAAAATAAAATCGAACTGAACTGAACACATAGTACTGCAATTGACTGACGAATAATTGCCTTTCATTGACGTAAATACACATCGATTGTTCAATGTTTTTGATTAATAACCATGAACAAAATGGTCTCTCTCTCTCTCTCTCTATATATATATATATACATATATTACGTATCAATATACATACATACATATAAAATTGCGAAAGAGAGAGATCGAGAGTGTGTGTGTGTGTGTTTTGTGTATGGTGTAGGCCTATATACAGGGCGCATAAAAAAAAAACACATTACACTTTTGAAAAAAATGTCTAAATTACATTTCAAAATATATGGAAGATATTTTCATATTCATGGATGCCCAATAGTCTCATCTATCAAGTGCAATCAACAAAACAAATTTTTGTTCACGCTTGGCTGAACATTGACGTTCTTTGTCCAGAGTGTGAAAAATGACTTGCGCCAAATTGAAAGAAGATGGAAAATTCAGCCAACAGTCCAAATAAGTGCTTCCATTCAAACAAATTGCTCTTTTGCTTAAAGCTTTGATAGTCTGAGATTGTTTTTGTCAGCTATATCGTCATTTTTATGATTTCATTTCTAAATTAATTGGTGAGAATTGGAGTATGTAATTACTTCAAGATTTTAAAGCACAGTTTTCACAATACACGGACACATCAATACCAAACAACAAGGGAACAGAGCTGTGATCAGTGGCCATTTTGGATGAACAAAATACCAAAAAATCATAACTAAACAAAAAAACCGAGCCTTTAAGCCACGGGGGGGGGGGGGGAGGTGATATTCCCTATATCGATCTGTCACTTTAAACATGCATGCAATTGTGATTGATTGATTGATTGATTGATTGATTAAATGAATGATTAATCGATCGATTGATTTGATTGATTGATTGCTTTGATTGATTTAATTGATTGATTAGATAGCTTGTATTGATTGAATGATCTGTGGATGCATTAATTTTGTACTTTTCTTCTTCACTGAGTAACTGGAATGTGGGCTCGATATGTCTGTGCATGATTTGTGATAACTGTGCTTAAAAGATATTGATGCTGTTAATCAACCTTCCATAACACAATGAAATAATTCAAAACGTGACAGAAAATCGCCAGAAAATTCCTATACTATCATAACATAATCAAAACTGAGAGAGAAAGAGCAATTTGTTTGAATGAGAACACTTATTTGGACTGCTGGCTGAATTTTCCTTCTTCTTTCAATTTGGCGCAAGCCATTCTTCACACTCTGGGACAAAGAGCGTCAGTGTTCAGCCAAGCGTGAACAAAAATTTGTTTTGTTGATTGCACTTGATAGATGAGACTATTGGGTATCCATGAATATGAAAAAATCTTCCAAATATTTTGAAACGTAAATTAGACAATATTTTCAAAAGTGTAACTTTTTTTATACGGACTTTTTGGCATCATATATAATATATGATGCCAAAAAGTCCGAAAATATCTAATGTATGGGTGAGCACTGCCACTTTTGTAAAGGATATGAAAAGTTTAGGCTGCACAGGAATTCACAATTCGTTTAGTTTGCTGATAGCGTAGCATGGACCCGTATACAGTGGCCGTGAATGTCAAAATAAGTGCTAGAGTTTTAGGCGAGGAAATGTGCAGGACTGTGACGATGGTTTGGAGTGTAAGAAAATGCCTAAGTATGGATCTATGACAATGAACACACACTCCCACACTACACTTTTCACTTCACTTCAATCCAATTCACGAGCAAGTCACAACTTCACCCATCACACAACCATTCTTTTCGTGTGAGAACGTGGCATCTTCGCACACTCAGGACATAGCGATAGTAAGTAGTTGTGGTCGTCTTCGCCTGCGAAGGACGAACACTATCATCATTATCACGTGATCAAGCCCCACGAGATAATATACGGTCCATGATCTAAATACTACGTCCATCAAACAAAACAGAATGTAATACACGTTGTCAATTCATATTGTTGAACAAATTTGAAAGAAGTATAAGTCATGAAGTATACAAACTATAGAAGAGATAATAACAAGAAAACAATGTACACTTTGCAAAGGAATGAAGAATGTACTAGGTGTTTCAAAAAACATTTCCCACTTTTGATTCTTAATAATTCAAAAACTATATATCAAATAACACTGTCATTGACATGAGTGATAGCTGAATAGTGTACAATTTGGTTAAAGGTAGTTTAAATATGAAAGCATAAATCAGTTTCATGAAATCCGTGATTAATTTCAGAGTTAGGTTCCAGATTTTGCTCTATTTTCAACCCTCTGTACAAAATTTCACTTTGCACAGGGGTCAATGGGTGTGTATGGGAGTGTGTGGTTAACATCCTGACAATGGTCTTGAACAATGGCCAAGGTTTGAATGCCCCATTTTGATTCATGAGAAATTCCACTTCACAACTAGTCTTTAATCAGCCTCTGGCAGTATCTGTGTAAAGTCTACGCCTGGGGATACTGTCGTTGAGTCGCGACAGTGCTCTCCCTACTTCTGAAAAACGAAATTACAATGAATACTCGTACCTTCTGTTCTATCGTAAACATGGTGACAGGAAGCAAAGAAAATCAAAGTATGCACTTGTGTGAATGGAGCCTTAGTGATATGTGAAGCAAAATTTGAAAATGATCGCCAGCTGGTATGAAAAGTGGTGTTTGCAAGCACATGGAAACATGTGCTTACTTTTTCCATGTGCATACATTTTACCCTTTACCGTGCATGAATTCAGACTAGCAGTGCCCATGGCAATCCACATGAATTATTGATTAAGCATTCATGCACCAGGGAGCGCGGTAGACTGTCGCCTAGTCAACAGGTGGTTCAGGCATGTCCATTGCTCAGGGCCATTGTCAGCACACACTCACATACACATCATTGGTTCCTGTGCAAAGTTCAATTTTTGTACAGAGGGTTAAATTTGACCAAAATCTGAAACCTTACTTCAAAATCAATCTTAGATTTAATGAAACTGATTTATGCTTTCACATTCAAATTACCTTCAACAAAATTGTACACTATTATTATTTACTCATATCAATGACAGTTTTATTGGATGAATAGTTTTTGAACTATTAATGATCAACAGTGGGAAATGTTTTTTGAAACACCTAGTATAAAGCGATGGAAAAGAGTGACCTACTAAAAAGAGGAGTTTGTAAGACGTGGATCACTCATAAAAACAACAACAACAACAAAACAACAATGTACAAATAGCCTATAATTAAGCAAAATTTAATAAACTTTATGTATGCTCATTTGATAACTGGTATACTAATGTAAATCGTGAGAGTAACAGTTATGAAATGTAACGACATTACATGCAAGCAAAACTTGATTGAATATATAGTTCAGATTTGCCAATTGCATTTAGGGACTTACCTGCTTTTTATATCAAGATACATTCTTGGATTTTCAGCGTACTTGTGAAGCCTTAGAATGATGCGCACTGGACCCCTACTCATACTTGTGCGCAAAACTGTCAAGTCATTTCCGATTTCGTCGTAGTTCAGGATGTAAACTTTGTGATCGGAGAGGTCGAGGGAAAGGGAGAGCCCTTTCCCCGGCAAACCTTTAAAAAACGAGACAAAGCAAACTTTAATACAAGAAACAAGAACACTCTACAGATTATCAGAGCAGGGCCCTGTATTATCAAAAGATAAATTTAACGTTAAGTCAAAATAATCTATGATTAACCTCTCAAATCAACTCTAAGTCCACTTAATCTATGATTAACTTCCAAGTCCACTTGAAGTCCGTCTTTATCAAGACACCCAGAGTTGACATCAACTCCAACTTCCTAAAAAATCAACACATAAGTTTTCTCAACCGCTCCAAATCTATGATTAACTTAACAGGTGATAAATATCAACTTTAAGTAGAAACAGTCTAGGTAGACTCAATTGTAAGGCAATTTACAGAAGAAAGATGACTGTCACACTTTCCTAGACTAGCTGGGGTCTTGTCACAAATGTTTGTCTGTTAAATGCTAACCTTTCTCTAACATTTTGTTGCGTTTCTTTCATGTAATTATGGTCTTTTCTTTGCATGAAATTCACGATCGGCACGCATCGCTTACGCGACTGCTGCACGCAAACACCCTCGACAGCAGTCGCAATCCCAGCCTGCGCTCCCGGCGCCTCGGCACGCCGTCCGCCCGCCAATCAAGCTATCGCCAGCAAGCAAGTAACCGAGTACAGCACTGGAACTGGAACCGCGTCTGTGTGTAATGCATATCTTGCCAAAGTAAAGAACCCATATGCGAGGAAACCAGTGATTTCTGACGTGCGTAGGCCTACGTACGGATATGTAGAGCTAGTTCGGCAATAGATACTAATTAAGAGTTTAGTAGGCATATACAGAAAATAAAGAGTTTAATTCTATATAGCACCGAGTACGACGGTAACTTGAGATCCAGCTTAACGTTAGGCCCAACTTGTTACAATGTAGATAACGTTCAGCGAGTCGTTTGTACTTACCGTAACACGTAGTGGCGTACTGCTGATTAGAGCGTCTAAGTCATTCTAGCATTTCGACATGTTGATGATGTACACTTGCGATCTATTCTTTACAAAGCCGATCTGCGCCGTAGAGGTAAAAACAAGCTACTCTAATCACCACACTCTCACAAGTTTCCATAATCCTACACGTAAACACACAGGACTTTGAACAGCCTATTAAATTAAGACTTGAAGTAATCTACGTATGTGCGGAATCTTTACGGTACACGCGTACGCAGATTTTCGTTGAGCTCGGGATGTGCTAGATCTATCGACCTACTTTTTTCAATACAACGCAAAACGGCGTATTTTGCGGTTTTGTTACAAACTTAATATTTCTAATTCAGCGGCTGTATAGCGCTAATAATACTGCGTCCCACTAGCAGACTACGAATCCGAGGCCATGGCAAACAATCATGTTTTTGTTGTTTGTTTTGCTTAATGTATTGTTCTGTTTTTAAGCAGACAGTACCGGAAACCAGCCTCGTCCCGTGTTTTTAGTTTTGACTAAATCAATAATTAAGTCATGGTGATGAGCTATAACTATAATCGACTATTAAGTCTCTTCGTAAAACGGAAACTTGCAGTTGATTTAAAGTTATAGCAGACTTCAAGTTGGATAAAGTTAGCGTTGATTTCACAATCAACGCTAACTTTATCTTGATAAAACAGGGCCCAGGCCCTGTTTTATCAAGATAAAGTTAGCGTTGATTGTGACTAACTTTATCCATAATTAAACACCACGCGTGAATGTCCAAATGGAAGTGGGCGGCTTCAATTATTACTGTCAGTTACCATTCGGCTGTATCATTTCCGTGTCTCGCCACGCACACTAAAACATTTGGGTTTTATTTTATGGGGATGGGGGCATTTATTCTTTCATCGTAATCAAAAAGTCTAATCGAATTTGTGCAGTCTCTGTGCATTCCTTACAAGTAAGCTCTGTTTGGGCTGATTATAAGAAGTTCGATCAGAAAGAATCCTGCATGTATACAACATACTTTTCTTCTCGCAGAGAACCCACTGCCTTAGAAGCGATGCCAGTGCGGAGGTTTTCCCTGCTTGCTCTGAAGATGAGCTCTTCGCCAAAAGCTGCACTGTGCTTCCATTTACCATTTCTCTTTTGCCGCAAATCGTCATTATCTCTTTGCACTGCTGCGCGGCTTCATCCATTTATGAAGATAAAAATCATAAAAAGAGATTAAAAAGGGCAAATAGGACCTACTTTCTATTACAAAACCCATGTCGTACGGAAAAAAAAAACCTTATGGATTGTTGGAACAGATATCTGGACACTGAATCTAAATGAATAGAGATTACCAGATCCCGCTAATCTCTATTCTGGCACATCACTGCGCCTGAATACTATTGGCTTGATACCTGCACAACTTGTTCATATTCAGACTATGCTTATTGAATGATGATTATAAAAATAAATCAAGATACAAAAAAGGCTTGGCAAGTCAACACATTCACATTATTCATATGACACAATGGTCATAACCCACTAAATATGCATATACTTCTAATAAACCTGAATAATGAACAAACTTTAAAAAAGGAAAACGGAATTCTCCCTTTGTAGAAAGCTCACTTCTGATAAAACCAATTTGAAGGAAGAAGTTTCTCTAAACCCCTGGAACCCGATTCTTTGACCATTCTTGTGCATTGGACAGTGCAAGACTAGGGGTCATCCCATGAGACCGACATCCACGAGTTCGACGTTGAAAAAAAAAGTCCACGAGTCATACAGCCCACGAGTAATACAGCCCATGACTTCGACGCTATAGGTAAAAACAGCCCACGAGTTCGACATTAAAACACGGGGCTTAAAGTTTCGGTCTCGTGGGCCTTGTTTGCTTAGTGTTGAACTCATGATCTATATGACTCGTGGGCTGTATGATTCGTGAGCGGCGGTCTCGTAACGTGCACCCGTATACAACGCTTTACGGTGTTTTTGTTGTTGTTGTTGTTGTTGGCTTTTTTTCAGTGCCAGACGGCACATCAAGCACATCAAATGTGTAGGATTACCGTGGAATTTTAGCATACTTTTTAATATAGAAACCCACAGAAAGATCATACACACTACATTAGCTGATGTGATCCCCCCCCCCACCCCCTCTGACTGTTTTCCAACGTTAAAGGACAAGTCCACCTTCATATACATGCGGATTGAGTGAAGGCAGCAATATTAGTAGAACACATCAGTGAAAGTTTGGGGAAAATCGGACAATCCGTTCAAAAGTTATGATTTTTTTTAAGTATCTGCGTAGTCACTGCTGAATGAGAAGACTACTACAGTGTATGATGTCATATGCGTACAACCATGTAAAGAAAATAAAAAGAGAATTTCACAAAACTTTACTTTTTGAATAAAGTGCAAATTTCTTCGACTTGTTTCTGACATATGTCAAGGGTAATATTATTCCCCCTGCCTTCTGAAAGAGAGAAGTCAAGTGTTCTTTTGTTATGCGAGAAAAGTGAAAATATGTTGAATTTTCTTTATTCTTTCTTTATATCGTTGTACTCATGTGACATCACAAGCTATAGTAGTCTTCTCATCCAGCCTTGAGTGAGCAGAAACTTGAAAAATTCATAACTTTTGAATGGATTGTCCGATTTTCCTCAAACTCTCAATGATGTGCTCTACTAATACTGCTGCATTCACTCAACACACATGTCCATGAAGGTGAACTTGTCCTATCCTGCGGTACCAAAAAGAGATACGCGCTTTTATTTAATAATTCATTGATCAATTCACTTTTTTTATTAGCGTTGTACCCTTTGTTATCAAAAAGTGGGTCAAAGCAATAATTTTCAGTGCTTGCACAATAAAATATTGTAGAACTAATGTACAAAAAAAAAAAAAAACCTCTGAGTCAATGCACTCTATGTAATTCATATGGACCTTGGGTCGCCCAGTGTAAATCATTGAAAACTGAATTCTGTTCATTATCCAGAATAGAATTCAGAGAGTCAGTTTCTTTCATTTCAAAAAGTAATGCAATCAATGAAGTGACGTTTGCCCCAGCTTCATAATATAATCCCCATAACGCTGTAACACCTGCATGCTTGTAACAACGGATGATCCACGCCTAATTGGGAAAGTCAACCCAGTGGGAGATTTTTGTTGAATACACATGCGCTAATACAGACTTATGTTTTGAGGGATCAAAGGTGAAATTTACTTGTCAGTAACAAACAAGAATAGTTTAACCTTTCTAAAATGCATCTCTTCTCTTAAAGAAGTGAATCCTTACAAACCAATATGTGGTTTTAATTACAATCATAAAGAATCAAATGATGCAAAATGATTTGTGCTCTCTGTCTGTCATATTTTTCCTTTTTTTTTCTCTCTCTCTCTTTAAAGCTTGTCTTTCTGCACCCGTGATCTATACCCACATAAAAAAATATTGTTGTTCAGGGGCACTATAATTATAAATTATCAGGGGCGGATCCAGAAATTCCGTATAGAGGAGGCGCCTCTACAAAATTAAAGGGGGGCGCACGCTCCCTCCCTTTTTCCTTTTTATTTCTTTTGTTTTATCAAAAAATAAAGAGGGTGCACCACCGTCTGGACCCGCCACTGATTATTTAGGCTATTAGCTCTGTAAAACACAAATGCAGTGTTGTTGAAAAGGTTCCTCTGTGAATTTTGTGAGTATAGCATTTTTTTAGCAGGAATTTAAGTGTCAATTTGACACAACACTCGTGTCTTTGTCATGACATCTCCAAGTTCTTTACCGTAACAAAATTGCCTCATCTCCTGAAACTCGGTCATGTGCTTTTCCATAAAAATGAGAACGATAGAAAGCTTTGAACACTTGTGATATTTCTCCTATAGTAAGAGCACTGTATGATACAGGCATTTTTTACAGCTCCTACGAAGGAACGATATCATGTCGTAAAATATATGCGGTGCCATAGAAACCAATGGAAAAGAGTAAAAGGAAAGGTTACTTATTTTCACAAGGAAACATGACACTTATTTCTGAGGGACAATCGAGTCATATTTTCGTGTATATTCCGAATCTGTTTCCATATTGAAAGTTTTCCCTCGCTTTATGTTTCGCTGGAGAAAAAATACCCATAAATTATTCTTAAAACCCCTCTCAAGAAAAAGAAAATGTCTGCATACCGACCATGACAATCTACGCTCGCAGACATTCGCAGCTCAGTATATCCCCTGTAAAATTGGCTCAACTCTCCTCTGAGGGATTGTTGGGCTAACAATTTTTTAAAGAAAATCTTTGAATTAGGCAAGGGTCTAGAATAAATTTTCATAGGTGCATGATAGCCCTATAGTTGTACTTCAATGCGGCAATAAATACCTGTTGTAAACAAGGATAGGAAATATTTCTCCCCCCCCCCCCCAAAAAAAAAAAAAAAAAAAAACATTTATAGAAAAAGTGGCTCAACTCTCCTGCATCTCCCCCATATACGTTCAAGCACAAGTCTACCTTCATGTACATGTGGATTGAGTGAATGCAGTAATATTAGGAGAACACACCCGTAAAAGTTTGGGGAAAACAAATAGAGAATTCTACAAAATTTCATTTTGTGAAAATAGTGCACATTTCCACGACTTGTCACTGACATACATGTATATTAAGGTTAATGTTATTCCCCATGCCTTCTGAAAGAGGCAAGTTAAGCATTCTTTTGTTATGCGAGAAAACGAAAGATATGTTGAATTTTCTTTTATTTATCGTTGTACACATGGGACATCACAAGCTTTTGTATAAGCCCACATAAAAAAAATGGTAAATTTCATGTTTTGGTGATGCAAACTCGCAGTTAAATGTGGACAAATTATTTTCTTTCTTTTTTCAAATTTCATTGCTTTGCAAAATTGTTTCAATGAGTATAGGCTATACGCGTCTACCACTGAAACGCAACAACAGGTTGACTTACCAGTGAGATCAAACAACATGAGCACTATGAAGACTCCGCCCTTCATTCTTTAAGGTGTAGCCCAGCTCCACAACGAACGAGTACAAAGTTTGTGCGTGACTGGTATGAAACACTATTATGCACTTTGGTCTGAATGTGACGAAGAAAATGTCGGCAAACTCAATGCACATAACCAGGAAACGGAGAACAAAGATTGGGTAGCTGTTCTAATGATGTCTTCGCATTTATATCCAGCAAACTGGGGAGGCATCTAAATGTATACCGAAGAATTTAATAGACCAATTCGTAATTCCACTTTGCGCATGAGCAGAAAAAAGTCATTTGTGCCAACAGGCATTTTGGTTGGTAAATTCAATGAGATAAGCATCTGTGATGCGATGATTATTCACGTTCTCCTTATCTAAATGGTGCTTGCTAGCACATCCACCTGACAGCAAGAATGGTATTTCGCAATATAAAAGGAAATAGGCTGTTATTGCATTCAATGAAATGAATTGAATTGAATTGAATACAATTGAATTGAATTGAATACAAAACAATGAAGTGGATGCCTGCTGCTAAATTGTCAACTGATGGAGTATTCTGATCACCTTATCTAAACGCAAATTCATTGTTTGAACATGAATTCCATAAATTGTTTCGTCGGGCAAGTTTATGCACTATTATGCCGCTTTGAAAACGAGTGAAGCGCCTAACCAACTGAGAAAAAAGAAGGGTCATTTGTACCAATGTGTACATGAGCTAATTACCAACTGGCTTATTGTATGAGGCATTTATTGCTGCACGCTGATGCTCACTTATGAAAAGAAAAGAAAACGAAATCTATGATTTCAACCCACCGTCTCACATCGAACTCGTTTATGGAGGCTTCGTAGATATACCTCATGAATATGTAGTGCCTGACTGTTTCGTTTTTTTTTTTTATTATTATTATATTCAAGTATCGGTTCTTAGAGTGATGGATATGGTGTCAACAACAACGCCCTAGTCCCCACTTTGTATAACTCATCAGAGCATACTCCTAGTCATTTCCTGCCTTTGAAATATACGTTCATTAATGAAGGCACCCAAACAATTTCTTCTGTTTTTTACGTGTGGGCAATCCACATGCACGTATGTATGTATGGATCTACTTTTTTTAGTTTGTTTTCGTTTTGTTTTGTTTTTTATTTTTATGGATTTTTTTTTCACCATTCTTCTGTTGGGTGCACATGGCACATCGAATAGTGCTTGCAACATGAACATTGTTAGATTTGCTACTAATGTATTTTCTGTACTTCAAAATAATTACAATTTGAATAGCGATAATGCAACTATCTATCATGTTTTGAGTGGTCCATGTATTACACACGCCTAAGTTAACCACTCCTTTTCTATACCTACTTCTTTTTTATCCTTCAAAGCATGCTTAGGTGTTCTTAGATATAGTACTATACAAATATCATATCTTATCATATATTTGCAAAGATCGTACGCTCCATAAGATGGCCAACTCTCGTTCGAAAAGTGAAAGGCTGGCGAGGAGTGCGCCAACTAGCGTTCAGCGGGGATAGATTTCAGCGGGTGAAGTTTCCAGGCCATGTACTGTGGTGCCTGAGCATGCACTCATTCATTTCATTCATTCATTCATTTATTTTATTTTGTCACGGTACCGGGCTCAGCCGGAGGCTGTTTTTCAGCCAGTCTGTGAATTAAAAATACACGATACACAATGAATTGTACAATACAAAAGTTACATAACTGAAAATGAGTAAAAAACAAAGCAAAACAAAGCAAAACAAAAACAGCATAACAAAAGTACAAAACTTAAGACCTACAATTATGTACAGAATAATATTATCAAAAATTATACAAAATTTAAGATAATTGTCATAGTAAGGTACACAAATAAAATCAGCTAATTGGAGACTGATCTTCCTCCCCCCCCCCCCCCCGCCCACTTATTTATACCAATCTCCGGTGTTTACTAAACTCAAATATTTAACGTTGTGAAATTATTCACCTGTCTCCTAAAGTCATTCCAACCAAGCCCTTTTATCTCATTCGTTAAACTATTCCAAAGTCTTACCCCACTAAACAACAAGCTTTTTCTTTTTTTTTTAATTCAGTACGGACTTTCGCGATATGTTTGTGTGGGACCAAGACAGGCTATAAAGACAAGAAAGAAGGAATTTCTGTAGATCTAGAAAATCATGAAATATAGGAATTGGTGCATTGCATTAATCTGTACCAATAGCTACACCAAACCATCAACAGGTTCATCATTATTTCGATTTCAAAGTTTCCAAGTTGGGTTGCATGTAGGTTCCTATTATATACCAGTACTCATATTATACAGTACACTAGTAGCCTATAGTAGCACCGACGTAGCCAGGATTTGATCTTGGGGGAAGGGGGTATGGGCGGTGGGTGTCCCCCCCCCCCCCCCCCACACACACACACACACAGTGAAAACTTTTTGCACTTTGATGTTGTAAACGGCGCAATTTGATGCATTTTTGCGTGTTTTATCAACTTAAAACGGTCCCACTGGTTTAAGTAAGGTAGCAGTATTTTGATATAGATTATTATTGAACATTTTGCCCCAAAATGTTATAATTTTGGTGAAGATTTTTTTTTTTTTTTTTGGAAGGAAAAATAAGACACCCCTAATGGAATATTTCATTAAAAGGTTTGTAGAGAAAGATAAGTTAGAAGAAGAAAAGTTAGCAGTTATACGTAATACGTTGTCAATACATTTGCAAAAGTGAGGAAACTGGAAAAAGAATTGAGAATTTGTTTTGCTTTTGTTTAATAGAGTAGGGCCTACTGCATATCCACCAGGAAATGCCTTTCCACGCACTCGTATTGAAATATGGGTTATAATGTATGTCAGGACACACATGTTTTAGTTGTCTCTGAGGTTTTGTTGTGAGGGAGATTTTGAAGGGGGAATGGGGTAGGGTAGTAAGGGGGAGAATGGACGGGGGTTAGGGTGGTCTGGATGGTTTTTGTTTGTTTGTTTTCTAAAGAATAAACTTCAATCAATGGATATTGATATTCAAACTTGGTTTGAATTAATGTTGAAAAGAAAACATTTTTGGGTTAGTGATTTAGATAATAAAAGTCGTAATGTAATGAAGGAATAGATTTAAAAAGAGAATGAGGGGTTAGTAGTGTAAAAAATAAGTATATAAAAAAGAGGTGCGTATATGGATTGTGAAAAAATGTATCAGAGGATATCAAAATGTATCAAATTGATAATTGATGTTAAGTTTCGGTATAAATTTTGTTTCCAAGATTAAAATGATTGTGAAATTGATGTAAAGAGTTTTGTATTAATTTGTTTGTGCATTGTGTTTCTCATTGATGAAAAATAAAATATTCTTTAAAACAAAAACAAATCGGTTCCACCAAATTTCGTTACAATATATATATATATATATATATATATATATATATGTTGATAAGGTAGTCCACGTGTTGGCAAGATAAAAAGATAAGTAACAAAGCTGCAACAAAGTTCATGCTGTATTCACCAACGGTTTATTTCTTCACACAAATTTTCGGGCGTCTCGCCGCCCTTTCTCAAGTGTTGATACTGAGAGAACAATAACAAAATTAAGCCATAACAATATATTGCAACCGTGTTACTAAGGATGCGCGCTTTAACGCATCCATGCTAGGCATCCTAACACCCAGCGCGCATCCTGGCAACAGTACAATGTTACGTCATAATGAAATTACAATGAGTATAAAGCATACATGAAAAAACTTGGCACGACTGATACAGAAGTAATTCCTCTGAATACGCAGCTGCGGTGGTAATGTAAAAGCAGTGCATTATTTCTTTCAAAATTCAACATACACATAAATTAACTTTAATTCTAGTGTATAGATAATCTTTACATAATCTGAAATTATCATGATCAATATAAACATTCGATTTTTTTAAATCAAACAGAATCGTCACACTGATGGTTATGCAAAATATGTGCAAGCAGTTTACCATTCCTTTCAAACTTCAGCATACACATACATTAACTTCCAAATTCTGGTGAGTAGATAGTCTTTAAATAATCTGAGACTATAGCATGAATATGAAATACGTGAAAAATCATATTTTTCTTCTTTTGATTAAATAGATACGTCACAATACGTCTCGGAGTGGAAAAAAGACTGGTTCCAAGAAATGGTTAAAAGGAGCGTCAGCATTATATCACTCAAGCAATATAATGATAAGATCTATTGCAGCGGGGTAAACGGGAGAACATACAACAATAAGCGGCGCACCTACTTGTAAAAAGTGTAGTTCGTGAGCCATGATAGATCTATGTTCATGCCCTGTCCCTGGAAGCTTCGTGTGCGGATGATTGTTTTTAGTTCTTTCACGTGTCTTTCTTCAAATGCTTCCATGTCCTTGTATAAAATGCAACATTGCAGATCTGTTAGTGTGTGATTTGGTTTGTTGAAGTGTTGTGCGACTGGATGTTGTGTTTGACTTCTAATGATTGTGCTTTTGTGATTGTTGAAACGTTGTCTAAAATTTGTTGTTTCTCCGATGTAGACAGCCAGGGGACATTGCTTGCATGTAAGGCTGTATACTACATTCTTGCTGTTGCAGTCCCCTGACGTCGGATGGAGGGTGTGGCCGGAGCCAAGTGTGATATCTGTATCTGTGATTAGGTGAGCGCATATTTGACATCGTTTGTTTCCACATTTATGATTTCCAGTAGGATTGATTGTTCTGTTGACTCGAGATCGTGTAAGCAAACTCTTCAGGTTGCGTGGCTGTCGTTGTGCATGTAAGGGACGTGCTGTTAACTCGGGAGCTACCGATTGGACTTGTTTGAGAGTAGGCCATTCTTTCCTCACTTCCTTCATGAACTGTTGTGATGTGGGATGATATGTTGTTACAAAGACTTTGCGTGTGTGTGAGTCTTTGGGTTTCAGATTATCATGATGTAGTAAGGATGAGCGTCTTTTTGCTATCGCGCGGTCCCTACCTGCTTGCACAATGTCTAACGGGTACCCCGCTGCAACGAATTTTTGCCCCAGCTTCAAAGACGCATCCAGAAATTCCTTGTGATCAGAAATGATTCGTCTGTAGCGGAGCATTTGACTGTACACAATTGACCTCTTAATATGATTAGGATGGAAGCTGTTGTACTTAAGATACGTCTGTCTGTCTGTAGGTTTGTGGTAAACAGACGTGTTCAGCTTCCCTCCTTCTTTGTGGATAGTCACATCAAGAAAGTGTACTTCTGACCTAGAGCTGTCCATAGTAAATTTGATGTCGGGATGAACCATGTTGAGCTTGGAGTGGAACTCCGACAGCTGTTCGTCAGAATGGGGCCAAATGAGAAAAATGTCGTCAATGTAGCGGACGAACATGCTAGGTTTTAGAGTTTCTTTCGAGAGGAATTCTTCCTCGAGTACGGCCATAAAAATACTGGCATACGCTGGCGCAAATTTAGTGCCCATGGCAGTACCCTGAGTTTGTAGAAAGCATTCATCATCAAATGTGAAGTAATTATGTTTCAAGATGAACTGGGCAAGACGACAAATGTCTTCTATGGGCATGTCAGAAGAAGGGTCGTGTTTGGTCAAAAATCTACGCAATGCATTAACCCCATCGGAGTGAGGAATGTTCGTGTACAGACTGACGACATCCAAAGTGACTAGAGTGCAATTTGGAGGAAGCTGAATGTTGTCGAGTCTATTAAGAAAATCATTGGTATCTTTTACATAGCTCTCGACGTTATGTAAGACCCCTTGTAGATACTTGTCAATGAAAGCTGACATCGGTTCAGTAAGTGAACCTACACTGGAAACAATTGGCCGTCCAGGCGGAATGATCTTATGTTCTCTCGATAACTCAGTAATTTCGGAAGTTTCCAAATCTTCAGCATTTTTGTCAGTGGCATTTGCTACCATCGTCGGAAGTTTATGGATCTTAGGTAATGTGTAAAATCTACTAGTTACCGGCTTACTTGGTACAAGTTGTTTCGCTTCTCTCTTATCGATGTGTTTCAGGTTATTACAAAGAGTCTCAGCTTCCTTCGTGAACAAGCTCGTAGGGTCACTGTCAAGCTTCTTGTAGAATCTAGTGTCGGACAGTTGTCTTTCCGCCTCGTTGATGTAGTCCGCTGTATCCTGGATGGTGACGGCTCCCCCTTTGTCAGCAGGCTTAATCGTGATGTCAGCGTTGTCACGCAGGGATCGGATGGCGTCTTGCTGCTTCCGTGATATGTTCGATGAGGGTTCCCGTTCAGTCTCCTTCAGCAGCTTGTCGAGGTGTCTCTCCACATTGCTCACAAACGAGTCGATGAAGGGGTTTCTTCCGCTGGGGACAGCAGGGCGTCGCTTTTGATAGACTAGTTTCCTCGTCGGCCTAGGTTGCGACGCTTCTTCTTCCTCTGCCACTGCCTCTGATTCTGGGCACCTGGTTGCCGCGCGGAGTTCGGTTCGGCGGATTTTTTGCGTGAACTGGAAAGTGTCGGCACACAGTTGCACTTTATCGAGTTGCCTGTTAGGGCAGAAAGACATACCGAGACCAAGTACGCTCTCCTCCCCTTCAGACAAAGTGTAACTCGATAAGTTAACAATAGGCCTATTATTCCTCTCACTGTCACTAGCAGGAGATCTAGTACCTGTACCAGCAAGGAATGTTGACTCCTCGCGTAGTTTCTCCAGCTTTTTTCTTTTGCGGGCCATGCATATTCTCAGGTGGTTATTGTAATGCGAGTCTATTTGTGTAATGACTCTTGTCGCGTCAGAGTTCTCGCTACGGAGGATGTTGATGA
The DNA here is from genome assembly GCF_040938485.1 of Diadema antillarum. Lineage (NCBI taxonomy): Eukaryota > Metazoa > Echinodermata > Echinoidea > Diadematoida > Diadematidae > Diadema > Diadema antillarum. The sequence continues at coordinate 176,932 of NW_027271692.1, forward strand.
GTAGTTCTTTCTGCTTTCGTGATGTCTCCGTCAAACGCTTTTTCCTCTCGTAGGAATCTTTGAGAGCGGCGTTTCTCAGAAGAGCTGAGGCCTTGTTGACGATGTTGGTAGCGCGCTGGCTGTTGTACGTTGATCGCATTGGGTTCTTCAGACGAAATCCTTTCGGTATCAGGCCAAGTTTCTTCGTTGTAGAAAGGAAAAATATATCCGAATGTGTCTGGGCTAGTTTTGTCACAGTTCTCTCGGTTTTCCTTCGAGCGTGGAGGCAATTCGCATGTAGAATATCCATGTTGATAAGGTAGTCCACGTTAAAAATGCTCCGCTACAGACGAATCATTTCTGATCACAAGGAATTTCTGGATGCGTCTTTGAAGCTGGGGCAAAAATTCGTTGCAGCGGGGTACCCGTTAGACATTGTGCAAGCAGGTAGGGACCGCGCGATAGCAAAAAGACGCTCATCCTTACTACATCATGATAATCTGAAACCCAAAGACTCACACACACGCAAAGTCTTTGTAACAACATATCATCCCACATCACAACAGTTCATGAAGGAAGTGAGGAAAGAATGGCCTACTCTCAAACAAGTCCAATCGGTAGCTCCCGAGTTAACAGCACGTCCCTTACATGCACAACGACAGCCACGCAACCTGAAGAGTTTGCTTACACGATCTCGAGTCAACAGAACAATCAATCCTACTGGAAATCATAAATGTGGAAACAAACGATGTCAAATATGCGCTCACCTAATCACAGATACAGATATCACACTTGGCTCCGGCCACACCCTCCATCCGACGTCAGGGGACTGCAACAGCAAGAATGTAGTATACAGCCTTACATGCAAGCAATGTCCCCTGGCTGTCTACATCGGAGAAACAACAAATTTTAGACAACGTTTCAACAATCACAAAAGCACAATCATTAGAAGTCAAACACAACATCCAGTCGCACAACACTTCAACAAACCAAATCACACACTAACAGATCTGCAATGTTGCATTTTATACAAGGACATGGAAGCATTTGAAGAAAGACACGTGAAAGAACTAAAAACAATCATCCGCACACGAAGCTTCCAGGGACAGGGCATGAACATAGATCTATCATGGCTCACGAACTACACTTTTTACAAGTAGGTGCGCCGCTTATTGTTGTATGTTCTCCCGTTTACCCCGCTGCAATAGATCTTATCATTATATTGCTTGAGTGATATAATGCTGACGCTCCTTTTAACCATTTCTTGGAACCAGTCTTTTTTCCACTCCGAGACGTATTGTGACGTATCTATTTAATCAAAAGAAGAAAAATATGATTTTTCACGTATTTCATATTCATGCTATAGTCTCAGATTATTTAAAGACTATCTACTCACCAGAATTTGGAAGTTAATGTATGTGTATGCTGAAGTTTGAAAGGAATGGTAAACTGCTTGCACATATTTTGCATAACCATCAGTGTGACGATTCTGTTTGATTTAAAAAAATCGAATGTTTATATTGATCATGATAATTTCAGATTATGTAAAGATTATCTATACACTAGAATTAAAGTTAATTTATGTGTATGTTGAATTTTGAAAGAAATAATGCACTGCTTTTACATTACCACCGCAGCTGCGTATTCAGAGGAATTACTTCTGTATCAGTCGTGCCAAGTTTTTTCATGTATGCTTTATACTCATTGTAATTTCATTATGACGTAACATTGTACTGTTGCCAGGATGCGCGCTGGGTGTTAGGATGCCTAGCATGGATGCGTTAAAGCGCGCATCCTTAGTAACACGGTTGCAATATATTGTTATGGCTTAATTTTGTTATTGTTCTCTCAGTATCAACACTTGAGAAAGGGCGGCGAGACGCCCGAAAATTTGTGTGAAGAAATAAACCGTTGGTGAATACAGCATGAACTTTGTTGCAGCTTTGTTACTTATATATATATATATATATATATATATATATATATACAAATATATATATATATATATATATTTATGTATATATATATATATATATATATATGTATATCTGTAATACATACATCCATACATACATACAGAAATGACGAGTATTTTGTATGTACCTTACTCTTCGCAATCAAAGCCTTTATGATTGCACAGTATTGCGTCATACACTCCAATTTTATTCTAACTTTACTTTTACATAAGAGCAAAGATGCATGAAAAAATATGCACATAAATCCACATCAAAATAGAAAACTTGGATAACACATGAATTTCTGCCAAGAATGCTTTATATAAGGTCTCGTCAAAAGACAATATTTTCGCTTTATTTCTCATGTAAGAATGGTAGATGACGTAAGATTACATAAGGACTTTTCCAAAAATTTGAGTTTATTGTGTATCTCTATCATGTCCCTTTACTGGAAACATAATCATGTAAGTCAGTGTATAATAAATTCTGAATGACCACCTACTGTAGTTAGACTTAAGTTGAGAATTTGTCGTGTTAAAAAAATAAAAAATAAATAAAAATCGTAATCTCAGCCGCAGCTGCTGAAGTATAGTATATTTGTATATTATAAGTCTATGAAGAAAGCTACCGTATTGCATTAATGAGGATATTATATAATCTACATACAAACGACAAACGACCGTCGTCTGTTTCGTGTGACATCTCATTAGATTTTCATACAATAAATGTGAATCCTCAGATTCGTATAAGTACACTTATTATTTTCTTTAGAATACGTACATTTTACACCATTAGAGTGTAATACCACGCTCAAAACGCACACGCACACACACAACATAAAAAAATCCTGTCCTTTGTAGACAATTTTGCACGCATGAAGAAATCAAATAAGATATTTATCGATATGATAGAGTCATCCCACGGACTCGACACCCACCAGTCATACAGCCCATTAGCTCGTCAAAAGGCGAAAAAGGCCCATCAGCTCGATACTGCATACATTAAGCACATGTTTAGCACCATGACATAATAAAGCGGGCTCTTCTTCTTCTTTGCCTAGCGTCTGTCCTGTTGGCCTATGTAGGGCCGAGGTGGTGGACCATACTATAGCTTGTGCGCCCACTTTAATATGTCGAGTTCATGGGCCTAGTTCACTTTACAGTATTGTGTCTAACTCGTGGGCTGTATGACTCATGGACTGTATGACTCGTGGGCTATATGGCTCGTGGGCTGTATGACTCGTGTGCTGTATGACTCGAGGGATGGATGACTGGCGGACGTGCTCGTGCCGTGCACCAGATATAGTTACACTAGTGCAATGAAAGTATTAAAGGTAGGGGATACCTTTTACAGACCTCCCAAAATGCAGCAAAACATTAACTATGAACCTCAGGGGACTTGTTTAGGCCACTGCTGAGAAATTTGGAAGTCAACAGTTATCTACAATTTGAATAATGCACAAAACTCAACTACTCAGTAGTTCTGTGTGTCAGCCACACAAAGCCTTTTTGTTGCAGCCTTGTGTATTTTTTATATAAGCACAAATCTAAAAGTATAAGAGCTGATGTAATAACATAAAGAGTGTGTGGCAAGAATGTATATAGAAATGTTTGTAAGTTTTGATGAACTTTCTTCACAAAATATACATGATGGACACACACCCATGCAGTGCATGGGTCTGCAAAGGTAGCCTAGTAATGTACTGGAATTTACGGTGAGCCCCGAAAAAAAATCAATTCAAAATCTAACGGTCAATAAAAATGTACTAAATGTTACCTTCCACTTTCTATACTTTATGGGAGTTTCTAAAATGATACTCTCTTCAACATACCACTGTATTTATACAACTCTTCATTTAAGGCATGCAAATGGGATTCCCTACCTTTAATGTGATTTAAGCTCCCAGACATGAAAAGCAATGGGTTGCCATGGTGATACAAACAGGAATTATAATCCGTTTTTGCATAGCTTTCAGTATTGTTTATCAATGAAATAGCAGCATATACCACTACAAACCGCAAAACACTTTTTATACGCCATCAGTGTTTTCTGAGGCGCGGATGGACTATATAGATGACATAGCAAACCAAAATAACAAATTGACGCGTGTGTGTTGTATGCAAAGGAAATAAGAATTCCATTTGAGCTGTAGTAAATGCATCATTTTCAGAACTTAGATTAATAAAAAATACATTTTCCAGTTATTACTCGAAGTACAACCATCAAAGGATTCGTCCATGTGTACTACTTAGATATATAATGGGATTTTATCGATATGCTTATAAATCAATGTATTGCTCTGAGGCAATTTTACCGACATGGTAAGTTCTGCGAACTAGGTTTAGTCTTGAAAAAGTAATGTGTACTTGCTTATACTGATGAAGGTTTAAAAAAATTGCAATTATGTACAACATATCTGATGGGTGTCTTCATACTTCATTCCTTATTCACAGGTGGACTTTGAAGCCTATTAACAAATCCTAAAGGGATAGATAAACGACTACAATGACTGAATTTATAGTTATGTTACGCTTCTGACATTTCAATGCATGTAGATGATCAATACGTAAACGCATTCATGATGTCAAACTGCTCCATTCCATCAAGTATGACCTTGCGTTTTTTGTTGTCAATTTCGAACAGAGGAACTGGTAATATTGTGGCTGGTCGTATTATAGTTAGTTTTACCTGAAAAGCCATACTCCTGGTAACCAGGAAGAACAAGGGCCCATTAATGTTGCGAATGACACATCGCGGCGTTTCGGAAGAAGGCAGGGAAAATCTCTCAGAGTTTCCGTTGGTACGAAATGTACGAATCTTCACGAAATTCACCTTAACGTAGCACTGGTAGAAACCTACTCCTGAGTCGGTATCTACAGGAGATCAAAGCAAAATGTTGTACACTGTACTGATTTCAAAATGGTGCATGTACAGTAAGGTAGGTCAGCGCCGCGCGTTCGTTTAGCCACTCTGCTCCGACAGTTTGTTCTAGACGTATTGAATGGGTGCATAATTCTTACGTTGTGCTTCATGCAAGCATTATGGATCACAATATACAAGCATTGCTTTTTAGTGGACCTCTCAGTTCTCTTTTTCCCCTCCAAACATAGCTTAATATTATGTCGATATGTATATCTTTATTTGTTAATTTTCGTTTCGCACATTCTAATGTATATATGCTTATAATATAATTCCTGATTTATTCTGTGTTATGTTTTTGTTCGAAGAGAAATGAGAATGAAAACAAATGAACTGAACTGAACTGAATTTCGTTATTCCAAGAGTTTGTTCATCCGAAAATGATATATAGGTTTGTTATCCCCAGGGTTTATTGATCCAAAATTGGATAACAAACACTTTCGTTATCCCGGAGGTTCGTTAATCCGAAATGATATAAGATTCCTTCCTTCTTTCTCTTTTTTTTTTGTATTCGGATACTCAGTAAGCGATCTTTCGAAAAAGCGTATGTTGTATTTCTTGTTCTTTGTCTGGATTAAAGAACTTTCCGAAGAAAACAAACCTTATTCCATTTTCCGATAAACAAACCTTTGAAATAACGAACATTACTCCTTTTTTGGATTAAGGAACCTTAGGAATTATACAAACTTTTTTTATATTATTTTTGTACATGTATAAGCGAACCTTGGGAATAACGAATTTTATTTCATTTTAAGATTAACAGTCCTTCGGAATAACGAGCTTCATCCGCTTTGGTTGACGGAAGTATCGTTAAATAATCTAATCAGATTTATTTCCCCCGTTGTGATACAGAGTAGCTTGCGAGGTTAAGGTGTGCATTAGAATGCACATTAAAGGGGCATTCCGGACGATTTTCATAATTTCACATCATGTAGTACATAAATCAACAGCTCCATGTATAGATCCATGGAATTTATTGTGGTCCTTGAGCAGAGAAACCAATAAATTGAAAATCATAAACAAATTACACTGAACAGTGATGATGACATCAGAGCCTCATATATTTCAGAAATGTAGCAGTGTATAAATTCCGTTACAATACCGCTTGCTCGACAAGTTCACCTGTGAAAAATCCATGCATAACCTTCTTCTTTTGTTCTGCTTCCTTGAGCCCCAACTCATGCATTCTTAAGGTGAGGCTGTCATGTCATCATCCTTGTCCATTGCAATTCATAATAAATTTTGAAAACATTCTCATTACTTATCCCAATCACTATAAATTCTGAAACTCTGTACTCAGTTTGACTAATTTATAGTTGTTCAAATGTAAAAGTCTGAAAATCATCCGGAGGTCTCCTTTAAATGCAAATGTCTCCGTTTTGAAGTAGAATGCGAAGTTTAAATGAGTACCAATATTTTCGATGTGTGATGTGCACTTTTTACGAAGTCGTTCATGCATAAAGGTAATTTACCTTTGCTGAACAAACTGTCAGCAAGTTTTTTTTGTTTTTTTTTTCTCTCTCTCTTTAGGGCATATTTCAACAGAACATTACGCGCGTAAATAACTGCACTGATTACAAGAGGGAACTTTAGATTTGCGACGCGGACGTTTAAGGCGACGATTGCGTTGGCCGTTCTCTCTCCCTGCGTCATCATGAAAGCAGTTTTAGATTACGCGAGGACTCAGCCTATACAAAGTGAAATGGCGCCCCCATAAGATCATTGCATCAAGTATAGCCCCCTCTGGGGTGTAAGTTTAAGGACGCAAAAATGACCCAGAACCGACGTTGCAAACTCAGACGATGCGAGATCGATTTTGATAGGCGATTTTGCGCATGCGCAAGACAGTTTGTTTTTCCCTCGACGTCCGCGTCGGGAAATTCTAAAGCCCGCTAATATCCAACAGCTCCTTACGTTTGAACTGAATGTGTGCGTCAGACAATATGGGAATTTTTGAGGTGATCACATCCTCGACGCGACCGTCAAATGTCACTTCAATGACCTCGAACCTATCAAGGATCACATAAATCATTCTGCAGATGAAAGAAGGAAAAAAAAGGAAGAAATAGGGAACAAACAAACACACACAATACATATACATTATATTCATATATCATTTCCTCGAAAAAAAATACAAAAATAAAATCGAACTGAACTGAACACATAGTACTGCAATTGACTGACGAATAATTGCCTTTCATTGACGTAAATACACATCGATTGTTCAATGTTTTTGATCAATAACCATGAAAAAAAATTTGGTCTATATATATATATATATATATATATATATATATATATTACGTATCAATATACATACATATAAAATTGCTAAAGAGAGATCGAGAGTGTGTGTGTGTGTTTTGTGTATGGCGTATATACAGGGCGTATCAAAAAAAACATTACACTTTTGAAAAAAAAAATGTCTAAATTACATTTCAAAATATATGGAAGATATTTTCATATTCATGGATGCCCAATAGTCTCATCTATCAAGTGCAATCAACAAAACAAATTTTTGTTCACGCTTGGCTGAACATTGACGCTCTTTGTCCAGAGTGTGAAAAATGACTTGCGCCAAATTGAAAGAAGATGGAAAATTCAGCCAGCAGTCCAAATAAGTGCTTCCATTCAAACAAATTGCTCTTTTGCTTAAAGCTTTGATAGTTTGATAGTTTTTTGTCAGCTATATCGTCATTTTTATGATTTCATTTCTAAATTAATTGGTGAGAATTGGAGTATGTAATTACTTCAAGATTTTAAAGCACAGTTTTCACAATACACGGACACATCAATACCAAACAACAAGGGAACAGAGCTGTGATCAGTGGCCATTTTGGATGAACAAAATACCAAAAAATCTTAACAAAACAGGTGATATTCCCTATATCGATCTGTCACTTTAAACATGTATGCAATTGTGACTGACTGACTGATTGATTGATTGATTGATTGATTGATTGATTGATTGATTAAATGAATGATTAATCGATTGATTGATTGATTGATTGATTAATTGCTTTGATTGATTTAATTGATTAATTAGATAGCTTGTATTGATTGAATGATCTGTGGATGCATTAATTTTGTACTTTTCTTCTTAACTGAGTAACTGGAATGTGGGTTCGATATGTCTGTGCATGATTTGTGATAACTGTGCTTAAAAGATATTGATGCTGTTAATCAACCTTCCATAACACTATGAAATCATTCAAAACGTGACAAAAAATCGCCAGAAAATTCCTAAACTATCATAACATAATCAAAACTGTGAGAGAAAGAGCAATTTGTTTGAATGAGAACACTTATTTGGACTGCTGGCTGAATTTTCCTTCTTCTTTCAATTTGGCGCAAGCCATTTTCACACTCTTGACAAAGAGCGTCAGTGTTCAGCCAAGCGTGAACAAAAATTTGTTTTGTTGATTGCACTTGATAGATGAGACTATTGGGTATCCATAAATATGAAAAAATCTTCCAAATATTTTGAAACGTAAATTAGACAATATTTTCAAAAGTGTAACTTTTTTTTTATACGGACTTTTTGGCATCATATATAATATATGATGCCAAAAAGTCCGAAAATATCTAATGTATGGGTGAGCACTGCCACTTTTGTAAAGGATATGAAAAGTTTAGGCTGCACAGGAATTCACAATTCGTTTAGTTTGCTGATAGCGTAGCATGGACCCGTATACAGTGGCCGTGAGTGTTAAAAAAAAAGTGGTAGAGTTTTAGGCGAGGAAATGTGCAGGACGATGGTTTGGAGTGTAAGAAAATGCCTAAGTATGGATCTATGACAATGAACACACACTCCCACACAACACTTTTCACTTCACTTCAATCCAATTCACGAGCAAGTCACAACTTCACCCATCACACAACCATTCTTTTCGTGTGAGGACGTGGCATCTTCGCACACTCAGGACACAGCGATATAAGTAGTTGTGGTCGTCTTCGCCTGCGAAGGACGAACACTGTCATCATTATCACGTGATCAAGCCCCACGAGATGATATACGGTCCATGATCTAAATACTATGTCCAATAAACAAAACAGAATGTAATACACTTTGCCAATTCATATTGTTGAACAAATTTGAAAGAAGTATAAGTCATGAAGTATACAAACTATAGAAGAGATAATAACGAGAAAACAATGTATACACTTTGCAAAGGAATGAAGAATGTACTAGGTGTTTCAAAAAACATTTTCCACTTTTGATTCTTAATAATTCAAAAACTATATATCAAATAACACTGTCATTGACATGAGTGATAGCTGAATTGTGTATAATTTGGTTGAAGGTGGTTTAAATATGAAAGCATAAATCAGTTTCATGAAATCCGTGATTAATTTCACAGTTAGGTTCCAGATTTTGCTCTATTTTCAACCCTCTGTACAAAATTTCACTTTGCACAGGGGTCAATGGGTGTGTATGGGAGTGTGTGGTTAACACCCTGACAATGGTCCTGAACAATGACCAAGCTTTGAATACTTCATTTTTATTCATGAGAAATTCCACTTCACAACTAGTCTTTATTCAGCCTCTGCCATGGCAGTATCTGTGTAAAGTCTACGCCTGCCGATACTGTCGTTGAGTCGCGACAGTGCTCTCCCTACTTCTGAAAAACGATATTACAATGAATACCTTCTGTTCTATCGTAAACATGGTGACAGGAAGCAAAGAAAATCAATTAAAGTATGCACTTGTGTGAATGGAGCCTTAGTGATATGTGAAGCAAAATTTGAAAATGATCGCCAGCTGGTATGAAATGTGGTGTTTGCATGCACATGGAAACATGTGCTTACTTTTTCCATGTGCATACATTTTACCCTTTACCGTGCATGAATTCAGATTATAAAATGGGTTCAAGAATGTAGCCAATAGGAAGCGCTGAAATGAGTCACGTGTGCTTTGGTTATTCTAGTCCCATTGCACTGCGTGTTAAATCCTATTGCCGATCGTCTGTGCGCGCGGCGGCTCCTTTGAATCGCATGCATTCGCGCTGTCAAGTAGGTAAACAACTTCTAGTTCGGGCTGCCGGCCAGCCGGCCTTTCTACCCTTGTGCATAACATGTGTGGCGTACGTATACTCTTATACGTACACTTTGTACAGTACAGTAGACCAAGCGTTGTGGGACCGGACGCGTACATGGAGTCACTTTGAAGGGCAAATCCAACGATTTAGCAGGTTAATTCTCAGGCCGTTTTCAGAGTATGTTGTCTAGTAGGCCTATATGAGGAGTCTATATCAAGTCTTTAAGGTAAGGGGTGCATATTCTATGTAAAATAAGTAAGTTTTCATGCGGGAACTTAAGTGTCCGGAAACCCATCCCCCCATCATACTTATACTGTATGTGCGGGATCTCCGAGTGCGACGTGCGTAAATGTTTGGGACGAACATCTTCGGACGTCTTGACCCACAAAGGTACGTGAAAAACGCTGAAAATGCTGTTAGTTTTCGAATTTTCGACCCATTTTATAAAACAAATGATGCACAGGATTATTTCGTATCCTGTGCATCATTTGTATACTAGCAGTGCCCATGGCAATCCACATGAATTATTGATTAAGCATTCATGCGCCAGAGAGCGCGGTAGACTGTCGCCTAGTCAACAGGTGGTTCAGGCATGTCCATTACTCAGGGCCATTGTCAGCACACACTCACATACACATCATTGGTTCCTGTGCAAAGTTCAATTTTTGTACAGAGGGTTAAATTTGACCAAAATCTGAAACCTTACTTCAAAATCAATCTTAGATCTAATGAAACTGATTTATGCTTTCACATTCAAATTACCTTCAACAAAATTGTACACTATTCAGCTTTTACTCATATCAATGACAGTTTTATCGGATGAATAGTTTTTGAACTATTAATGATCAAAAGTTGGAAATGTTTTTTTAAACACCTAGTATAAAGCTATGGAAAAAAGAGACCTACTAAAAAGAGGAGTTTGTAAGACGTGGATCACTCATAAAAACAACAACAACAAACAAGCCAACAATGTACAAATAGCCTATAATTAAGCAAAATTTAATATGTATGCTCATTTGATAACTGGTATACTAATGTATATCGTGAGAGTAACAGTTATGAAATGTAACGACATTACATGCAAGCAAAACTTGATTGAATGTATAGTTCAGATTTGCCAATTGCATTTAGGGACTTACCTGCTTTTGATATCAAGATACATTCTTGGATTTTCAGCGTATTTGTGAAGCCTTAGAATGATGCGTACTGGACCCCTACTCGTACCTGTGCGCAAAACTGTCAAGTCATTTCCGATTTCGTCGTAGTTCAGCATGTACACTTTGTGATCGGAGAGGTCGAGGGAAAGGGAGAGCCCTTTCCCCGGCAAACCTTTAGAAAACGAGACAAAGCAAACTTTAATACAAGAAACAAGAAGACTCTACAGATTATCATAGCAGACCAGGGAGAGATCTAGATAGGGAGAAACTAGAAATGTCGCTATGGCAACTGGTATGCCTCCGCCATAATGCATGGTTCTTCGATAGGTCTATAGTACGATATCTCGACAATGTGTGACGACAGTTTCACATAACTGGCAAAATACTAAAATGACAGGTTTGTCACAAATTTGTTGAATGTTCACTTTCCTTGAACTAGGCTTAATTGGATGAACGCCCATATTGTCTAAGAGTGCAGGCATTTGGGGATTTAAGATTTTTACTTGACTTTTGACCCTTTCATAAGCCTTAAGGATGAAGTGAAATTTAGCACTTTCACTTGACTTCTAACCTTTTTACCTATGACCTTATGGCAAGAAACTTCCAAGAGAATCTCTATTTGGTAATACATGTACATGCATACACTAAGTTTCAAGAAAAATCCTACAAGCATTGCAAAGATAAGAGGGAAATAGTGAAATTTTGAGGAGTTGACCTCGACTTTTGACCCTGATCTTTGACCAATGACCCCTACATTTCCTAGATAATTACTGCCAATCAGCGCATGCATAATTATGTACTAAGTTCCATGAAGATACCTTAAACCGTTTGTGAGATATGGAGAAAAACGTGAAATGTTAACATTTTCACTTGACCTTTGACCTCACAACCTGAAACTCTCTCTGGAGAATCTGTATTTGGTAGTTCATGTATACACTAAGTTTCAAGACAATACCTTCTGGCATTGCATAGATATGGGGGAAATAGTGAAATTTTGAGCATTTGACCTTGACCTTTTGACCTTTGACCTTGAGCATGTGAGCCCAAAAGTTGGTAGGCACAACTTCGCCCACTCATACATATACATACCAAGTTTCATTAGGCTACCTGAAATGGTTATTTTAGTTACGCTGTCCACAAAATTGATTACGGAAGGACGGAAGGACGGACGGACGGACGGACGGACGGACAACCCGAAAACATATTGCCTCCGGCGACACTTCGTGGCGGAGGCATAAAAAAAGAAAGAAATAGAAATTGAAGCAAGTGGCAGAGACCATCTTGCCGGGAAGGTCTTGAATTTACAAAATAATATAATAATGGACTACTTAGATTGTTTACTTTGAGGAGGTCGGAAGGTGTGTACGTGAAAGATAGAGTGAGTTTTTGATTTTGAAGGAAAGGAAAATTGATGTAAAACATGGTCATTCTTTGCCATCTTGTAAAATCCCACCAAACGACAGGTACAACTAATAAGCCAGTTCGCAGTTCTCCTTTGCGCATGGGCAGAAAAAAAAAAGGTCGTTCGTACCAACAGGCATGTGAATTATTAATTCACTGGGATAAGCATCCGTGATGTAATGATTATTCACGTAATCCTCGGATACATCCACCTGACAGCAAAAGTGGTATTTGGCGATATCAATAGAAAGGGAGTGTTAATAGATTCAATGCCAAATAATTGAATGGATGCTTTCACAGGTTTAATTGACGGATCATTAGGCGTTTTCACATCAGCCCGATAAAAATCCAAGCTCGAGATAAACTTCCCAAGTCAGAAAATAGCGCGCTATTTCGAAACATCGGGCTGATGTGAAAACGCCTATTCTGGTCATCTGGTTGCTACGCAAGTTCTTTCTTTGTTTGAACAGGATTGATAGATCCATAAATTGTTACGTAAAGCTTATGCATTATGTCGCTCTGAAAATGAATGAAGTGCCCCTACTACCGACTGAGAAAAAGAAAGATCAGTCGTACCAATGTGCCGTGAGCTATAACACCGAACTAGCTTATTGGGTGACTTCATTAGATGCTGAGATTATCATTTCATCCTTATTAACCCTGATTGACTAGGAACGAGAGTAATCAAAACACCTGTGGAACTTTGAAATCTGTCCCTCCCCATGTGTTAGTAAATATACGTCACGTGCAATTCACCACATAGGCGGCTATAACAATACATGTAATAGGCCTATATGTAACATCATTTTGTTCATCGATTTAAACGAGTAATTTTCGTTTCATAGGGTAATTACGTAAGTAGTGTTGAACTCGACATTCTTGGAGTAATTTCAGTAATTGCATCATTCCGACATTTATAACTGCTGATACATAAACTAGACTATAGTCCACACTTCAAATATCATGCTTAGTAGAAGCAGGAATACTATGTAAGCGTTCATCAAACCCATTGTCTTCTAGATCAAGAGTAGATCCTTTACAAAGTCTATGAATATTTCAGAATTTCATGGAGAATATGTTAACAATGACGTTCATTACCATTATTTTTCCTGTCGAAATACTGAGATGGGGAACTGAAAATTAATATGTCTCGCTGTAGAATTTTATGAACATTGATGTAACATTGAAAGCATTACAGTGCAAATTTTTACTCTCTCCTTACTTCCAGTGATGCTGGTAGTTGCAGAGTCTAGAAGAGAAGTTCGGATGATCGAGTTTGTTTCGTTTTGAATCCAGTACACAGCCGTCTCCACAGGATCAAATGACAGGACAGTGGGAGTCGGTGAGGGCGCTACCCATCTATGTGTACTGAAACGGCCAAATCTTATTATCTTAACGAATTTCATTTCAGCTACGGAAATGAAATTGGCTCTCGTGATGACTGCAAAGGTGCGCTCCTCCAGTGGCGAATCTGACAGAGAGAAATTCATTGTCATTTCAATTTCATCCTATATGCGTCCACAGTCATGTCACGAAATGTAAGACAACAAAGACGGTGAAGGTTCCATTCAGCTGAATATTCTACATTGCAAAAAAACCGGTGTTAAAACAGCAATATAAAACACCGAGCTAGTGTTAAATTTCTGATGTTAATTTGTGGTGTTAAATTAACATTTCAGGATGGCACTCTTTGAAACCAACTCTCTTTTTTAAATACAAATTTGTAATAAGAGATTAGTTCTTGTTCTTCTTGTTGATTAACAAGACGAACAAGAACTTTCCAATACAAAAAAGAAAAAAAAAATGTACACACATTTTCCAGTAACGCCACTTGGTGTAGTCTCCCATTTACACTGGGCGGTTGTTATACTTTTGAAATAAACACCATAAAATATCAATTCAACACCATGTGGTGTTTTGTTGAAGTAACACCAGCGCAGTGTCAAAACTATCCCCAGCTCCAAGGTGTCAGATTAACACCGCGAAATGCAAGGTGAACACTTTTCAACACCATCACATGATGCTCTCTACACCTGGCGGTGTGCTCCTGTATGGACACTGGTATGTGATAGATTTAACAACCGTGATGTTAAATCCAACACTGATCATGTTTGCAGTGTTAGATGATACAAGTCCCCCCCCCCCCCCCAAAAAAAAAAAAAAAACAACAACAACAACAAACAAACAAACAAACAACAACAACAACAAACAAACAAACAAACAAACAAACAAACAAACAAAAACATTAGAGTGAAATATGTGATAAATGAATATCGAGAGGACCTTCTAATTAATATGTCTTCGGTAAAAAAAAATAATAAAAAAAATAAAGATAAAAATAGAAATAAAGTATTATTCCGAAAGAAAAATGGCGTAGTGGCAATATCAAATATAAAATGCAAATTAATATTTACAGAGTGCAACTGCAGTTTGGTTTCCTCGCAAAACAATAAACTACAGGACTCACTGTGTCATGAGGATAACCCGCTCTGACGAATGAGAGTGACACCCTGTGATAGGAGTATACATACCTACTAAGTGTATCAATTTTTATAAACACACACACAAGTGCTCTTTAAAATGAGTCTTTTCCATTCATTCTTTTAACAATCCAAATTCATTTCATTTCTTTTTAAGTATATCTTGTCATTTCATCCCTAGTTTTTTGTTTTGTTTTATGTTTGTTTTTTGTGTTTTTTTTTTGTGGGGGGGGGGGGGGCTTTTTTTGCAATGATATTCAACTTAAAGAGGAATACCGGATTAGTTAAAAAATTAGTCTGAGAAACAATAGCTTAATTGTAAAGCAAACGAACAATGAAAATTTGATTAATAGATAATCAAACATCACGCATGAATGTCCAAATGGAAGTGGGCGGCTTCAATTATTTCTGTCAGTTACCATTCGGCTGTATCATCTCCGTATCTCCCGCATCAAAGCGGTTGAAAAAAAAAATGATAACTAGGAACGAAACGCATTAATATACGACAGCATCTCAGAGAAAGCGCCTTCTGGTTTGGCACATCTGGAGAAAGACGAAACACGTGTCTCACCACGCACACCAAGAAATAGTTTTTTTTTTTTTTTAAGGGGATGAGGGCGTGTATTCTTTAATCATAATCAAAAAGTCTAATCGTGTTTGTGCAGTCTCTGTGCATTCCTTACAAGCAAGCTCTGTTTGGGCTGATTATAATTATGACGGTATAATCAGAAAGAATCCTGCATGTACAACATACCTTTCTCCTCGCAGAGAACCCACTGGGCGGAGGTTTTCCCTGCTGGCTCTGAAGATGAGCTCTTCGCCACAAGCTGTACGGTGCTTCCATTTACCAATTGTCTTTTGCCGCAGATCGTCATTATCTCTTTGCACTGCTGCGCGGCTTCATCCATTTATGAAGATGAAAATCATATGAAAAAAGATTAAAAAGGGCAAATAGGACCTACCTTCTAATGTCTTACGGAAAAAAAACCTTATGGATTGTTGGAACATATCTGGAAACTATAAAGTCTAAATGAATAGAGATTATCAGATCCCGCTAATCTCTATTCTGGTACATCACTGCGCCTGAATACTATGTTCTTGATACCTGCACAACTTGTTCATATTCAGACTATACTTATTGAATGATGATTATAAAAATAAATCAAGATACAAAAAAGGCTTGGCAAGTTAACACATCCACATTATTAGTATGACACATAACTCACTAAATACATGCATACTTCCAATAAACCTGAATAATGAATAAACTTTTAAAAAGGAATACGAAATTCTCCCTCCGTAGTAAGCTCACGTTTGAGAAAACCAATTTGAAGGAAGAAGTTCCTCGAAACCGGTACTTTCTAAATTCTTTAACCGTTCTTTTGAAAGGGACAATGCATGACAAGGGATCATCCCATGCAGACCGACACCCACGAGTTCGACGTTGGAAAAAAAAGTCCACGAGTCATACAGCCCATGAGTTCGACGCTATAGGTGAAATCAGCCCACGAGTTCGACATTAACCTTGTTTGCTAAAGGTGCGATCACACATCGCCGGTTTAGATGGCGGTTCATGGCGGTTCTCAAACCGCCGTGAACCGTGTCCCAATGATGGCGGAAAGCTCTTTGACTACGTTCTTAACACGTTTTGAACACGGAGCAAACGCGGATTGACGCGGTAGTATAGCACGTATCGTCCCGGAAGGTGGAGGAGTCCATACCAAGCCCATGTAGTTGGATGCAATCAGAGCCCTTTCACTTGTCCTCAATGGGTTTCAACAAGGAGCGTTTTGCTTTGTTAGGTAAACATAATCTAAAAGAAATTATGAAACGTTGTAATCCCCTGTGTTTTACAGATTGATATAAGTGATGCAACAAGCGATTTTCTTCAAGTTTCAACGTGACTTTTCTCTTTCTCTTTTAATGTTTAAAATATCCGTATTAACTGTCATGAAAAAGACATACATATCAAAGCAGAATCCAAAATAGTTTCCAAAGTTTCCTGTTCATTTGTGGATGATGTGCAAGTACTTGCTTGTTTCAACATCTCTCTTTTTTAATTCTTTCTTAATTAAGTTTTCAAATAATTATTTCGCGTGTTGAATTTAAGATCTTGTTGCTTGTTTATCCATGTTTTCACAAAATTGCTCCTTCTTATCTTTCTTTATCTTCTTGTGAAATATGAGCCTAGGAGAGTTCCTAAATCGTAAGGGGAATCTGTATGTGATACCCTCGATCCATTACGACAAACTACTATGGCAAACGTGGTTTATGCCGCCCCAGAACTGTGGAACAGCATCCAAAGTGATAGAACATGCAAGTTCCATCAATAAGTCCAAAATGTTTTTAAATACTTAACTGTTAAAATAATAACATAGAGATTGTAGATGATGATTTATGCAGCATGTTACTGTTTCTGAAATTACCCTTTCCTGTTTATCTTTTTGTTCCCCCTCTAAAGCGCATAGAGACCTTGCCAAAGATATTATGCCCTATATAAGAACGGTAATGATGATAATATAATAATAATATCTTTAACAACAGTCAATAAAAAAGACATATTATGTACATTATACATTATCAAAGAAGCATATATAGTATTATGTGCATTTAGTTTCCTCTTTACTTACAGGTTCATGTAACATAATAATGGTGTTTTTTCAAGTTTCAACATTGCTTTTCCCTCTACTGTCTTAAGTTTCAACATTATCATCTGTATCAACATGCAGTCTTACAAAAATGACACCATTTTTTATTGCTCCGCCACGAAGTGTCGCCGGAGCCATTATTCTCTTTTAAGTTCATTGTTTCTTTTCGCTCGAAAATTATGGCGGTGTTAACACGGTATTATCACCGATCTTGCGGTGCAAACACGGAGGATGCCGTTCTTAACACGATGAACGGCGATGTGAACACGGTCCATTTCAAACCGCCAAGACCGCCACGAAAAATTAAACATGTTTAATTTTTCTGGCGGTTCCCCGCGGTTCCCCGCGGTTCTCGGGGTTCATGGCGGATGGGTGACGGATGACCACGGTTTGTGTACGGTGTAAACACGGTCTTTGGCGGAGCACGGCGATTTGCTGAACCGCCATGAACCGCCATCTAAACCGGCGATGTGTGATTGCACCTTAAGTGTCGAACTCATAAGCTGTAATATGACTCGCGGGCTGTATGATTCGTGAGCGGCGGTCTCGTAACGTGCACCCGTATACGGTGTTTTTGTTGTTGTTGTTCGCTTTTTTTTTGGGGATCCTGCGGTACCAAAAGGGATACCACTTTTATTCAATAATTCATTGATCAATTCACTTTTTTTATTAGCGTTGTACCCTTTGTTACTAAAAAGTGGGTTAAAGCAATAATTTTCAGTGCTTGCACAATAAAATATTGTAGGACTAATGTAAAAAAAAAAACCAACAACAACTCTGAGTCAATGGACTCCATGTAATTTATATGGACCTTTGGTCGCCCAGTGTAAATCATTGAAAACTGAATTCTGTTCATTATCCAATATAGAATTCAAAGAGTCAGTTTCTTTCATTTCAAAAAGTAATGCAATAAATGCAGTGACGTTTGCCTAAAACTAACTAAAAGCTGTAGCCTAACACCTGCATGCTTGTGATAACGGATGATCCACACCTAATTGGGAGAGTCAACCCATCAGTGGGAGATTTTTGTTGAATACAAAGGCGCTAAAATAGATTTATGTTTTGAGGGATCAAAGGTGAAATTTACTTGTCAGTAACAAACAAGAATAGTTTAACCTTTCTCTTCTCTTAAAGAAGTGAATGCTAACAAATCAATATGTGGTTTGTACACAAATGGGCAATGATAACATTGGTAATTACAATCATAAAGATTCAAGTGATGCAAAATGATTTGTGATCTCTTTCTTTCATATTTTTTCCTTTCTCTTTTTAAAGCTCATCCTTCTGCACCCGTGATCTATACCCCTATAAAAAAATGTTGTTGTTCAGAGGCACTACAAGAATAAATTATCAGGGGCGGATCCAGGAATTCCGTGGAGGAGGCGCCGCTACAAAATTAAAGGGGGGCGCACGCCCTCTCCTTTTTCCTTTTTAGTTCTTTTGTTTTATCAAAAAATAAAGCGGGTGTGCCACCGTCTGAACCCGCTACTGATTATTTAGGTTATTAGCTCTCTGTAAGACAACTGCAATGTTGTTGAAAAGGTTCCTCGGTGAATTTTGTGAGTATAACATTTTTTTAGCAGGAATTTAAGTGTCAATTTGACACAACACTCGTGCCTTTGTCATGACATCTCCAAGTTCTTTACCGTAACAAAATTGCCTCATCTCATGAAACTCGGTCATATGCTTTTCCATAAAAATGAGAACGACAGAAAGCTTTCAACACGTGATATTTCTCCTATAGTAAGAGCACTATATGATACAGGCATTTTTACAGCACCTACGGAGGAACGATATCGTGTCGTAAAATATATGCGGTGCCATGGAAACCAATGGAAAAGAGTAAAAGGAAAGGTTACTTATTTTCGCAAGGAAACATGACACTTATTTCTGAGGGACAATCGAGTCATACTTTTGTGTATATTCCGAATCTGTTTCCATATTGAAAGTTTTCCCACGCTTTATGCTTTGCTGGAGAAAAAAAATACCCATAAAATATTCTTAAAACCCCCCACAAGAAAAAAGAAAATGTCTGCATACCGACCCTGACAATCTACGCTCGAAGACATTTGCAGCTCAGTATATCCCCTGTAGACATGGCTCAACTCTACTCTGAGGGATTGTTGGGCTAACATTTTTTTTAAAAGAAAATCTTTCAATTAGGCAAGGGTCTAGAATAAATTTTCATAGGTGCAAGATAGCTCTATGGTTGTACTACAATGCGGCAATAAATACCTGTTGTAAACAAGGAGTAATTAGGAAATATGTCCAAAAAAATATTTAGAGAAAAAGTGGCCCAACTCTCCTGCATCTCCCCTATTCGTTAAACGTTAAAGCACAAGTCTACCTTCATGTACATGTGGATGGAGTGAATGCAGTAATATTAGTAGAACACATTCGTAAAAGTTTGGGGGAAAAAAAAGAATTTTACAAAATTTTATTTTGTGAAAATAGTTCACATTTCCACGACTTTTCACTGACACATATTAAGTGTAATGTTATTCCCCATGCCTTCTGAAAGAGGCAAGTTAAGGATTCTTTTATCATGCGAAAAAACAAAAGATATGTTGAATTTTCTTCATATTTTCTTTATATCGTTCTACACGTGGGACATCCAGCAAGCTGTAGTAGGTTCCTATAAGCCCATACCAAAAAAAGTGGGAAAAAAGGGTGAATTTCAGAATTTCATGTCTTGGAGATGCAAAGTAACATTTAAATGTGGACAAAATTTATTTTCTTTTTTTTTCGCATTTGATTGCTTTGCAAGATTGTCTTAACAAGTATACGCGTCTACCATGTCTACCACAAAAAGGCCACAACAGGTTGACTTACCAGTGAGATCAAACAACATGAGCACTATGAAGACTCCGCCCTTCATTCTTTAAGGTGTAGCCCAGCTCCACAACGAACGAGTACAAATTTTATGCGTGACTGTGATACACCATGTACTTGGGTCTGAATGTGACGAAGGAAATGTCGGCAAACTCAATGCACATATCCAGGAAACGGAGAACAAAGATCGGGTAGCTGTTCTAATGATGTCTTCGCATTTATGTTCAGCAAACTGGGGAGGCATCTAAATGTATACCGAAGAATTGAATTGTATGTGGCAGTTATTGCTGCACGCTGATGATCACTTATGACGGAAAGAATGTAAAAGCCATGATTCCAACCCACCGTCTCACATCGAACTCTTTTACGGATGCTTCGTCGATGTAACTCATGAATATATAGTGCCTGACTGTTTCGTTTTTCTTTTTTTTATTATATTCAATGTATCGTTGGTTAGAGTGATGAGTATGACGTCAACAACAACGCTTTAACCCCCACTTGGTATAACTCATCACAGCATACTGCTTGTCGTTTCCTGCCTTGTAAATATACGCTCCTTAACGAAGACACCCAAAACACTATTTTTTCTTTTTTTTAAGAGTGTGGGCAGTCCACACGCATGTTTGTATATCTACTTTTTAAAGTTTCTTTTTGTCCTCTTTTTTTCTTATTTTCATGTTTTTTTCACCATTCGTCTGTTGGGTGCACACGTCATATCGAATAGTTTTTGCGACATGAATATTTGCTTGAAATGTATTTTTTGTACTTCAAAATAATCACAATTTGAATGGCGATAATGCATACTAATCTATCATGTTTTGAGTGATCTACGTATTACAAGTCTAAGTTTACCACTCCTTGTCTATACCTACTTCTTTTTTATTCTTCAATGCATGTTTAGGTTTTTTTAAGCTTTAGTACTGTACAAATGTCATATCTTATTATATATTATGTGATTCACTTTTCCTTTCGCATATTTTCCTTGATTGGAATTAATCAAACAATGTGACTATTTTATGTATGCTCTATATTACATCACAATCAATTCACTCCATGCAGTCGCTCAAATAATTTACAATGCTGGCGTGGTTACGTGAATTCGTACAACATTTGCCACATTTGGAGTATCACTTGTACATGGTTACTAAAAATCGGCATGTATCACCGGTCTAAACCAGAGCTTATATTAAGATAATCGAAACTTGTCCACGACAAACAGGTAACCACATATTTAATATCAAATGTTTAAACTCGTAATAATGCACTACATGTACCACATTCAAACGTTTGTCCCACGTTCCGATAGTGCGCCCCTTTCTATGCTTACAGGCACACTCAGTTATAACAAACTGTAATCAACCGAATTTAGTAATACATGGCTACCCTCCCCATGCAGGCTTCATCCCTGGAGCCGAACACATGAAGTCAGTTACAAAATGACAACAACAAAAATGTACTACGACGAAAATTATTGTACGTTTGTTTCGTCAAAAAACTAGTACAGTCCATAACAGCGTTATGATACAACTACAGTCTTGAGTTCGAAGCTGTCCAACCGTCATAGATTACTTGTTCATCGTATATAAACACATCTTTTCAACAATCTCTTGATTTGATTTCCTGCCCATGTTGCTCTCTTGCAGCAGACAGGTCGACAAGAGGGATGTCACATCACTCTGGCATGGTGTGCCAGAATGAATCCTGGCATGGTGTGCCAAAGACGAGGAGAACGGACGTGCCTCAAAGGAGAGCGGCTCCTCGATCGGGGTAGATAATCAAGCGGTCTTCACGGTGACCGAGAATAGCGTACAGGTGAGGAAGAGTCGTCACACACTCGCACTGGTACTGCTGCGCTGACTTTGACAAGCGTTTGAAGTGTAGCCTTTCTCCCTAGATCTGTTGTGCCTGTAGAGAACACCTCTGCGTAATCTCTCAGAAGCTTGCATACCAACGAGCGATTCTCCGGAGAAATCATTGTCAGACTGCCTTGACAGAACTCCTCCAGATGTGAAGGCACACGATTCTGAGATATTCCTTCGTAGAAAGACCTGGTCTCTATGTTGTCCTCAACAGTACTGGTGAGGTTGACAACAACTGTCTCTTTTGCAAACATCAGTGCTGTCGTTGCTGCACATTTCTGTCTCTCATTGCTTATACATGGAAGAGATACCCATGGAGTATGCAGCTGCAAGTTCTGGAAGTCCAGCGTAGTTTGCAGACCAATCAAGATATCGAGATATCGTCAGCTACTACCAAGTCAACATGGCACAAGTAGGAGCCAAGCTGAAGTTCCATAGTAGCATGCCCCTTCGTCTTCAGCTGAGATCCGTCTGCTTGACGAACGACGTTTGTCACTGTTTCAAGTGGTGGCGTTCGCTCGGGTCTCATTTGGAAGTACATTCCTTCTGAGACATACGACTGCGATGCACCACTGTCTACCAGAAACATCACCTCCTGCCCATTCACGTTCAACTTCACGTACAGTCCTTTCTGGAAAGTGGATGAAAGAAAAGCAGCTCCAGAGCTAGGTATAGTGGTGGTTGAGATGGCTCTGGTTCGGGTGCCTCTCTGGCTGGTGTGCATCCGGCGTTTGGAGGATCCGGATCCTCCTTGGATGTGTTGTCAGAAGGCTGGCTGTCCTCCTGCATCTTTGGGGGGAGTCAGTCTTCAATTCCAAGTCGTTTCTCGGCACTGGTGCTGGCTGCTCCTTCTCCCTCTTCCTAATAAGATCGCTCACTGCTTCGATCATGAGAGTGGTGCTGTCCTCAGACGCTCCCATGGATGTGTCAGCAGTGTCTTCGTCCTTCACAGTCACTACGTCATCTTGTCGTGTGTCCTGTGACAACAAGACCCGGTTACGCTGCCGACGGTCGTTCTCCATCCGCAGGAAGGCTTCTGTGTTGAGAGCAGCTTGGATTGCCTCGTCGATCGTACGAAGCTGAGCCCGGAAAAGGCCGATTCAGATATCCCGGTCAACTATTGCGTCGAGAAAACGAGCCGATTTGTCTTGGCCCTCTTCCTCGAATTCGGGATATGTCATGGATGTAAGCTCACGAATACTCTGTCCAACAGTCCAAGCAAATAATTAGTACGCTGTGAAGGATAACACCGAGATACCCTGTAGAGGATAAAACGGATCACCTTCGATTGTAAAGTCTACGCGCCGACAAAACCGCTTCGACTTGCCTGCGTTTAAACACACACGGCATTTTTTTTTTTTTTTTTTTTTTTGCTCTCCGCGGAGTGTGCTCATTTTCCCTCAGAGTGAAGAGTATCAGTCTTTTTCCTTTATACAGCCTTTTGCAAGATAGTATGCGGAGAGCTAAATTCACACGCTCTCGGTCATTGCACGACATGTTCGAAAATTTTGTCCACTTACCCTTATTCAATCCGGTCTGCATTTGTCAGGCCATCGCTACTGGAACAGAGAAAAACACGCACACACCGCGTGCCTCCGTATACGTATAACTCATCTTACATTGATATACATGTAAACACAACTGTAAATTTTGGAAATACATTGTGTAGGATGACATCGATGCTTACCTCTTTATAGTATGATCTTCCGGGGACACTAGAAGATGTGTCAACGCAGGTAATCAGAAAAATAAAATGTGCATTGATCACGTCCCTGCGTCGATCTTGGGAAAGTGCTGTGACATTGAAAAGATTTACATTGTAATTGTTACCCTGACCGTTCTGCTGCGCTCGGCAGTGTCTGTTGTAGAAAATCACTACGAAACACATACAAGTCGTACCATGCAGGGTTCTTGGGAGGGGTGGGGGAGTAATGTTGTTTCTGTGTTTTTATCTTTGAATATTCCTTAGTCGGGTTTCCTCGATGCCAGTCAGTAGCCAGTGAGATCATCAATAGCTAGCACTGTACAGTTTATCCCTGTGCACTAACCAGACATAATTATATTCTCTTTCCACCTCCCTGAATTATGGAATATGCGCTGCCATGTCTGCATCGATAGCATTTTTGGAAGACCAAGGAGGCATTCGGGCTTATACTTGGGACTGTGGGAGAATTATAACTGAAAATACATTTGTAGCTCCATTTGAGAACCAATGAGATGTGTGATACCATCGTCTTTACAGTTCGGAAAGTGTGCCACGGGCAGGTACGAGAACGAAATCTATTCAGTTGCCAGAACTTGATTTTGAAATTGCGTTTGATCGTCTATGTTCTTATTCGTTATAGATGCGTATAATATATATTGTTATGTCCACACTGCAGACGGCTGTTTGCTCAGTCACAGAGTGATACGATTTGATAGTGGATTTGACTAATACAGATTTGATAATTGATACATCATGCACATGATTTGAAAAAAAAAAAATTAATGGTTATACTTCCCAGGATACAACTGCATCTTGATAACATTACTTGAATTCAACACTTTCCGAATGATGCCAGTTTCTGTTTTGAATTTGGTTTGGGTGTTTGTACTTATGTGCGTACGTCTGTGTGTTGGGGGAGGGGGGACTGCGTATTTTGTTAGTTTTTTTGTGTGTTATCATCCTTCAACGACTATGTGCAATTAGTGTAGTTTAGATTAGTTTCGATTTCTGCAAATTGTCAAAACCATCATAGCGCGACTGTGCGTGGTTATCTCCCCGGCTGGTGTGTGACGCTGTGACTTGTCCGGCCTGCATGTAGTGGGTGTATACAAACGGCGCGGACTATGTGCATGATAGGTACACTCTACAAGGCCACCCACATCACGGCGAGCGCGCAGCGCTCGCACGACCCTGCAAAATCCGCAGAATTTGAGTCATAAATCGGAACGACCGGTAACGAGAATAGAGATAACAATCGCTGAACAGCCGCTGAATAGCCCTGAGAGGGTAATTCAGGTTTATCCCTCACAGGGTACTCACTTGGACTGTCCAAACTCCTGCAAACTTTCCTTGGGCCTACGTTGCCTGGTATGCAGTTCTGCCTGGAATACTTTTGAATGCGAAACAGGTCCAAAGCGGTACTTCAAGCGGTTCACAAGTTCTTGGTACGTCAACTGACGTCCCGTCTGCTGTGCTAGTACTTTGGCAGCAGCTCCTTTCAAGCATGGCAGCCAAATATTGAAGAGCTTCCACTTCCGTCCAGCGATTGACCCCCGCGCAAGCTTCGAAATGAAAGTCCAGCACAGGTCCCTCGCTATCATATCTGGCTGGCATAGTGCGGCCGGTTTGCTGGTTCTGTTGGCCTGAACATCATAATGACGTCCCTGGTCCCAGAGCTCTGGACGTCGCCAAGGAGTGCTTGTCGTGCGGCACTCCAAGGAAGGTGCTTGATTCGGCGATGAAACCATCGTCACTCGTGACAATTCTGGTTTTGTCACCTTATAGGAATAGGTGGTAGGCATAGGAATAGGATTTAGGACTTCAGGAGTAGACGGTTAGACTCGTATGACTGACCTGAAGATGCCCACACTTTTGTTAGATCTTTTAATTAACATATAGTAATTAATGTATCTCGGCTTAAAAACGACGTGAACTTGACGTCTGTTTTCTTTGTTTATATTCGTCAAAGTGACGTCTTTAAAACCTCTTTTTCTGTACCAATACACGTAAAAAGGTCGTAAAATGACGTGTAAACAGTATGTTTATGACGTTATTCTGACATGATATTTTGTCTTTCAAATAGTAATCTAAACGTCATTAAGGCGTCTTTGTACGATTACCTATAGATATAGAGTTATCTCTTAGGAATGTATATACAGTTCATCATTTGATAGATGTAAATGGGAAATTTAGGATGAGAGGAGAGTTCGTAAGAATAGGATTTAGTGAAGAAATTAATGGTAAAATGTATGAAACATATTTAGCTTTACCGTCATCATGAAAGGGTACATTGAAACGAGAAATGAATATGGAGGATACTCAATTGAAAATTGAATCTTATTTGCAGAATAAAATATTGTAGCGAACAACGGGGCCTTGGCACTTATGCAGACCGAGCAGACCGTCTGTTTGATCGAAATATACGATCACTCTATGAAGAGGATAAAACCTTAAGTTTCCCACCACTTGTACGTCACCAGTCTACACCTTGCACTTCACACCATTTGATTCAAAGGCACATTCTCACTTCTCACATCTAATTCACCCAACACACTGACAAGTGAATTTTCACTCTCACTCCCGACGTCGTTTCTAGAGTACGTCGTCCTCCGACGTTCGCCCTGGAAGTACGTCGTTTGTACTTTTCATTTCCAAAGTACTGTACTTCGTTCTCCGACGTCAGTTCTGGAAGTACGTCGGACGTACTTGTCCCTTCCAAAGTTCTGAACTTCGTTCTCCGACGTCCGTTCTGGAAGTACGTCGGACGTACTTGTTCCTTCCAAAGTACTGAACTTCGTTCTCCGACGTCAGTTCTAGAAGTACGTCGGACGTACTTGTTCCCTCCAAAGGACTGAACTTCGCTCTCCGACGTCCGTCCAGATACTCAGTTATCCCACGGTGCGGCAAAGCCCGCTCGAGAATGCTCGCAAAGGCTGCTGGACGAGTTGTCTTCTACTGCGGAACCACCGGTTGCCATCCTAGTCCCACCAGCATTCATTCCAACCAGTATTTATGTTATACTGAACACGAATGCATCACAACTTCAGAGGCGATGTACCTGAACACCAACTTGTATACTTACAGGTATAGTGTTGTGAACATGCTCACGTTCGCAACTGGCACCGAGCGCAAGACGCAAAGACGATGCTATCCCGTGGATCAGCCTCTCTTCTTCACTGCCTAGCATTGAGAATATGAGCAGAGTAGCGTGCAAGTATAAAAACATCACTTAAATATTTTAAAGAAATGAGGTAGCTAATAATACCTGTGCTGAATTATTATAGACATGGTTATCAATTTCTCCTAAAATTTCCTTTATTCTTTCTTTATTTTTACACAGAGTTAAGCTATCCCTTTAAACTCTTCACAGTTTAATTGAAATCATTTAAATCAAATATCAACACCATTTTCAGTCCCATAACTGATCGTGTTTACTAATTAATCAACATTAATTGTCTAAAATGTGTCATATGGCCAACCTGTATACACACGTATACACACACAATGCTAAATGTATGTGTCAAACCTCTGTAACACAACTTTGAACTAACTGTAGGAATTATCGCTGCACTTATCATCCATACTTTTTATCATTATTTGAATCTCCACAAAAAACCACTAATTGACAAATAATCATCAATACAGAAGACTGACTTAAAGGAACAATTCAAACACTCTTTTAGAATGCATAGCTTCTTACATGTATAAATAAGCACAAAGTAACCACGACTACATTGTGTTACTGAATTTGTATGAACAAATTTCGCATTTTAAATTTGAAATGAAATGCGCTAAACACTACACAAGATAGATATCATTTTTGTTACAATATACCATATACAGGATACAACGTCAAAACATATTTATAAAGCATTGATGAGGGATGGAAGTGAAACATCATCAGCATTTAATGATTTAATTGGTTTATATAATTTCGAGGAAATAGATACAGATGTATTGGATTGATTTTTCTAAGGCCTCGGAAGTCGATCTACTCTTGATTGTAAGCTGCGTGAATTCCAATATAAAATGTATAGTTTAATATTATACCAAAGCTAAGATATTTCCTTTTGGTTTTGCAGGAGATAATCGATGTACATTTTGTCATTCTGAGGTTGAGACCTATTAACATTTGTTTTTTGATTGTGGGAAAGTTTATCAGATTCGGAAAAAATTGTGTAGTCAAGTTTTTGATTTAACCCAGATGCAAAATCTAGATTGGCAAACTGTTTCTGTAGGTATTAAAACGCAGGATATTGGAAAAGGGCAACTCATGAACCATTCGATTTTATTGATAAAATGGATGATATTTGTATTTTCGAAGGAAAAGAACAGGCCCCCATTGAAAAGAGAAATTAAAGAAAGAATGTTAGAAAGCCGAAGAAGAAGAAAGGAAATCAGCAATGAAACGAGGTACGCTGGCCTTGCACAGCAGGAAATGGAATCAATTAATGACACGGTGATTCTTACTCCACATCTATTGCTATATACCATTTGTATTTTCTTATCTTTGTGCATGTTTGTTGCGTGGTTGATGGTTGGTGAACAGGTTCTATGATTGTGTGTGCGTGTGTGTATGTGTGTGCTTAAATATGCGCTTGTATCTGTGCTGGAGTGAGGTATACCTGGAGTATGCCTAGATGGGGGAGTGTTGATGACGTAACTCGGGTGAGCGATGGAGGGGTAATGTTTTATAGGTATGGATTATGTACAGACATTGGTCATGTACATTTTTAAAGCTTTTGTATGTATATTAGTACTGCTGCGATGAGTATATGAACGCATTTAATGGGTATATTGTGTATTGTGTATTGTACATTATGGTTTTGCTGACCCATTATCAAAATTGTTTTTATAATTATTGCGGGGATGACTATACTTGTGAAGCAGCTACTGTGCATTATTTGTGTATAGTAGAATAATCAGAAATTGACACAATGACAGTCCTAAGAATTACTTTGTAATATTTGGTAATATGTTTGAAATGTCACGCAGCTATCAACAACAACTGAATGTTCAATTGTAATCAAGGATGGATAATGGAATCGAAATAGAATATTGTTTGAAACAAAAACTGAATTGAAATTGAATTCTCTAGGAATGTGTGGGAAAATGCAGTACTTTTTTATTATGTTTGATGTGTAACAATTGAAATGGGAAGAGATATTTTTTTGATATAGAGTTACCAGATATTAAAGGAAAAGCTCAGTTAGTTAACCATGTTACAATTCTGGGGAAGGAATTGCTTTGTTTAGGAAGGAAAAATAAGACATCCCAACGGAAAATTTCATTAAAAGGTTTGTGGAGTAAGATATAAGAAGAACAGTTAGCACTTATACGTAATACGTTTTATACATTTGCAAAAGTGGGGAAACTGGAAAAAGAATTGAAAATTTGTTTTGATTTTGTTAAATAGAGTAGGGCTACTGCACAACACCAGGAAATGCCTTTCGACGAACTCGAGTTGAAATATGGGTTATAATGTATATATGTTAGGGACCTGTTTCATAAAGCTGTTCGTAAAGTTACGAACAACTTACGAGCGACTGGTATTCAGTTCTGAAGTGCTATACTTATCAGAATTTCAATGATTCAGCACAAGAACTGATCACCAGTCGCTCGTAAGTCGTTCATAACTTTACGAACAGCTTTATGAAACACCCCCCAGGACATACATGTTTTAGTTGTCTTTGAAGTTTTGTTGTGAGGGGGATTTTGAAGGGGGAGAGGGGAATGGGGTAGGGTAGTAAGGGGAAGAATGGACGGGGGTAAGGGTGATCTGGGTGTTGTTATTTTTTTAAAGAATAAACTTCAATCAATAATTAAAGTTGGTTTGAATGAATGTTGAAAAGAAAGGATTTTTGGGTTAGTGATTTAGATAATAAAATTCGTAGTGTAATGAAGGAATAAATTTGAAAGAGAATGAGGGGTTAGTAGTGTAAAAATAACAAAAATAAAGGTGTGTATATGGATTGTGAAAAAAAGATGTGACAGAGGGTATCAAAATGCATCAAATTGATGTTAAGTTAAGGTATAAATTTTGTTTCCGATGATGAAAAATAAAGCATTCTTTAAAACAAAAAAGAATCGGTTCCACCGAATTTCGTTACAATAGATATATATATATTTATATAATTATGTAATTATTTATACTGTATATACAGTGTGTCTCTAAAAAAAGTAAACCCAACTTCAACGGCAAATTTTCAGAAAACTATGAAATATTTACACATTATTTTTTCATGGTTAGATAGTCCAATAAGTCCTCTGTCCAATGATACCACGTAGGTTATGTAACTCTCATGCATGACTGAGCATGATTCAACTTAGTGAATGGGTGTGAAATCATCACTGTGGCAAATTCCGTGATCAGCATACTTTCTCACATTGTACCAGATGGCTCTTGTTGCTGGAGGCTGCCTGTCGGGGAACTGCACCCGAAAAGCCTCTTCAACTTCCACGAAACTTTTTGTTTCCTGGTATCGAGTTACCAGGAATACTCTCTGCTCAATTGTCAACTGTACCATGTTTGGAAAGCATGTGAAGTGTGAATGTATCAGGAACAACCTTTGCTGAAGTTGTTATGTAATCATAGGCCTAACAATGAACATGTGACAAAAATTTAACTTCAAATATGCCCTGAATGCATGACAATAGCAAGAAATAACTTGCCACAGTGATGATTTCACACCCATTCACCAAGTTGAATCATGCTCAGTCATGCATGAGAATTACATAACCTACGTGGTATCATTGGATAGAAGAATTATTGGACTATCTAACCATGACAAAATAATGCGCAAATATTCAATAGTTTTCTGAAAATTTGCTGTTGAAGTTGGGTTTACTTTTTTTAGAGACACACTGTACATATAATATATAAATATATATACACAGAAATGATGTGTATTTTGTATGAACCTAACTCGTCGTAACCAAAGCCTTTATGATTGCACAGCATTGCGTCATACACTCCAATTTTATTCTAACTTGACTTTCACATGAGAACAAAGTTGCATGAAAACATACGCACATAAATTCACATCAAAACAGACAACTTGGATAACATGTGAATTTCTGTCAAGAATGCTTTATATAAGTCTCGTCTAAAGACAATATTTTCGCTTTTTTTTCTCATGTAAGAATGGTAGATGGCGCAAGATTACATGATATGGACTTTTCCAAATATTTGAATTATTGTGTATCTCCATCACATCCCTTTACTGAAAACATATCGTGTAAATCAGTCTATGATAAATAACCCAGCCAACATTTGGACGTTTTCTGAACGTGCTTGAAAGGTTCCAAGTTCGTTATTTTGACGTTTTGTTAAAGCGTTTTAAGAACGTCTTTTTGTGGAAGGTTTTCGACGTATTTAAAACGTTTCAAATGGAGGTTAAAAATGTTTTTTAACTTTTAAAAAACCAATAAAAAAAACCTTTCGTAAATTTTAAGGACCTGCAGAAAGCTTTTGGACTGTGTACGTTCTGCGGACGTCTAGAAAACCTTTGAAAATCGTCTAGAACGTTCAAAAAAAGTTTTAAGAACGTCCAAAAAGTCTTATGACCCTTTCCAGAACGTTTAGAATGTCCGGGAAACCTTTTAAGAACGTGTAAAGTTTTTTTTTTTTATTTGGTATTTAAAAAATCATAGTTATGACATTATACAGGCACAATCTTGGATTAATGTTACATAATCCTAATCTTATCATAATTTTCTAGCCTGTTCCTAATGTCATACCACCTATACCTATACTACACCCTATTCCCAATTGATGAATCTGTATCACATTCTTTTACATATCAGCAAAATGTTGTGATGCATGAAGACATGGTTACTAAAATGAGATCACACACGCCTTAATTAGGCCTATTAACTTATGGAAATACCTCTTTTCAACACAATTTGAAATTGTGAATAACTGAACAATAACGTAGGTAAGTTTATTTTAACACAGACAGTTTGAACCCAGCATACATCTTTAGATTTCAACGTATTTTTATCTACTTCCACTAATAATATTCTCATTTGAATATTCATGTTAGGCATGAATATTCATGATGAAAGAACCAGTGACGAACACGTAGCGGACCAAAGAAAAAGATTTTTTTTTATGCGTACATTAAAGACGAAGACGTAGCAAACATAATAAAAACGTTCCATAACGTCCATTGACGTTTTTAAAACGTTTTCCAATAAAACCTGTGTTTTTGCGGTAAACGCTAAGTCCAAACTTTGACGTTGTATGTACGTTTTAAAAACGTCCATTTTATACGAATACGTGCGGAACCTCAAAAGACGTTTACGAAACTGTCTGAAAACGTTATGTGTTTGCTGGGAAATTATGAATGACTACTTACTGTAGTTAGACTTAAATTGAGAGTTTGTTGTGTAAAAAAAAAGAATAGATAAAAATCGTAATCTCAGCTGAAGTATTTTGTATATTGTAAGTCTGTGAAAAAAAGCTACCGTATTGCATTAATGAGGATATCATATAATCTATACATACAAACGACCGCCGTCTGTTTCGCGTGACATCTCTTTAAATTCTCATACTACAAATGTTGATCCTAAGGTTCATATACGTACACTTATTATTTTATTTAGAATACGTAAATTTAAAACCATTATAGTGCAATATCACGCTCAAAACGGCCAAGCACACACACAACGTTCAAAAAATCATCTTCTTTGTTGACATTTTGGCTGCATAAAGAAATCGAATGTAATATGCATCGATATGACAGGGTCATCCCACGGACTCGACACCCATAGTCATACAGCCAATTAGCTCTTCAATGGAAAAAAAAGCCCATAAGTCATAGAGCCCACGAGCTAATCGCTATAGGCGAAAAAGGCCCAGAAGCTCGACATTTTAATGAATAGGAAAAAAATGCCCATGAGCTCGATATATTGTAAGCGTACATCAATCCCCATGACCTATCGTGGGCTTATGTTCTACTTTTTTTTTGCCTAGTGTCTGTTCCGTTGGCCTTATTTTGCCTATTGTACCGAGGTGGTGGACCATGATAGCTCGTGGGCCTACTTTATGACGAGCTCATGGACCTTGTTCACTTGATAATAGTGTCTAGCTCGTGAGCTGTATGACTCGTGGGCTGTATGACTCGTGGGTTGGATAACTGGCGGACGCTGAGCTTTGTGACGTGCACGCGATATAAAAGGGAGCTTTAGATTTTGACGCGCGGACGTTTGAGCCGACGCTTGCGCTGGACGTTCTCCTCTCCCTGCGTCGTGTGGAAAAGTAGCTTTAGATTTCGCTGGGACGCAACGTATAAAAAATAAAATCGCGCCCCCATATGATCAGTGCATGAAGAAGCTCTCAAACAGCGTGTTTCTACAGAAAATCCGATAGACCTAGCATTTGCAAGCGCGTAATCAAACAGTGCGCTAACGCGGAACCGGGTTGTTTCTACAGAAAGCGCATAATCGGATTGAATCCGATTCTCCACCTGAATGCAGGTGTGACCGGATGTCTGGAAAATTGGCTGGTGCATTGTGGGCCTGGGTCAAGGTCAAGCATCTACTGATGATGCGGATGCGATCACCGATTGAAATGAACGAAACTGAGCACAGGGCCTGCCTAGCTAGCCTAGCCCTGGGCCGGCCGGCGGCCCGGCCTAGTGTGGGTACAAGTTTAACCACGACCGGCTGCTGGACGAATTTGTTTTCATCTAACTTAACGTTAGGGCTCCTACTCTAACGTTAGTTCCAACGTTTATATGGATTAAAAACTAGTTTTGTTTTCTACCAATTCTTTGGTTCGTCAATTTTTCACGGATCTTAAGGTTGGATTTTTATAACTGGATTAT
Source organism: Diadema antillarum (assembly GCF_040938485.1). Lineage (NCBI taxonomy): Eukaryota > Metazoa > Echinodermata > Echinoidea > Diadematoida > Diadematidae > Diadema > Diadema antillarum. Next base: position 210,736 of record NW_027271692.1, read on the forward strand.
CACATGTGACGAGACAACAGCAGTTCACAGAGACACAGCTTCTGTCGCGTCTGACTGAGTTCTGTAAGTGTAAGTTCTATCTATCAATTCTAACTAGTTTCTAGAGTAGAAGTAGAACCTCCTACTCAACTGTTGGGCTAGGCCCAACGTTAGGCATATTAGTCTAACATTTAACGCTAACAAGTTAAGATAAAAAATGATTAGATTAGCGCCTAGCAGTTACACGTTTTTATAGGCGTAAAGAGTCGTTGGGCCTACTGCGACTGGATCTTACTACTACTACAACTACAAGTTCTAGCTCTATTAAATGTTAGACTATTCATGTTAGTGATTTCCACATTTCTAACGTTACTTGTCATTAGGACACTAACAGTTACTTTTACTAACGTTTCTAAAGGGGCCCTGAAATCCAATTTTATTTGAAAACATCACTTTTGGGAATTAATAAGGGTGGTTCTAAGAAACGTTCCATATTATGGGCTCTATTTTGATTAGACCAGTCTATATTGACTAGAAATGGCTTAAAGTCAATCTAGAAGTTGAACTAGTTTGGAAGGTGTTTTTTTTATAGTTTTGTTAAATATTTCAGTAGACGTACTTTACTGGTCTACTGCATTACATACTGTCTTTACCAATGACTGACAGATGAGGAATATTCAGATTCGAGCTACTAGAACCTATGGCTATAGATCTACGAGTTCGGCTAACTTGTTACATTCTAATTGACAATACTATACTAACTAGCGCTAACAATACGTGTGAGATGCACATAGAATCTAGGGGTCTATTAAAAATAGATATTCTCTAACAAGAAATGTTAGGCCTAATACTTTTTAGTTCGGAAAAGACAAACTCTAAAGTCTAGCATTAGCAAACTAACGTTAAAAGGGTTTGTTTTACGAACTTTTTGTCGTTATTCTAAAGGTTCGTTACTAGGGTCTAATTTGTTAATCCGACAAAGAATCAAATAGAAATATGGATCTTGGTAGGGCCTATAAAAATACGTTTCGTTAGTCCGAAAATGAAAGGAAATTCAAACATTCATTTACTGAGTATCAAAACATAATTGAAGCACATTTTGTCAATCCAAAAGTGGAAAAAGTGAGTCCATTTGGGGTGTAACGTTAGAATATGTCTAACTGTTAGACCTAGTTAACGTTAGATTTAGAGGCAAGGTGCCTACCTAACAAACTTTACCGTACGTTAGAATCAACGCTATCTAACGTTAGCCGGTAACTGTTTTGTTAGGCATCCTAACAACAGCTACTTCTGTTCTAAAATCTAACGTTGACTTGGAATATAACTAACAGTTCTTTAATGTTCCATAAACCCGAGTTTCTACCGAATTAAATCCTACCTGCCCGAAGAAAGAGGTCTAATGTTAGCACAGTTAACACAAGCAGTCAACGTTAGCCCTCACGTTTAATAGGCCTTTGTTCTAACGTTACTTATAAATCCAATGACACACAGTCGATCCTTTTAGATGTAACGTTAGGCCGTTTGTGTTTAAGACTCTAACAGTTAATAGACTATACTGAACGTTTTAACTTGTTAAGTTAGAGTGGTTCTCTAGGTCTAGGGCCTAATTTAAAGGGGCCCTGAAATTCAAATGCATGTTGATTTGTGTTGATTTGAAATACCCTCAAGTTCTCAATACCACTTTTGTGGTGAAACGGATTCTAACGTTAGAAACATTCTATTTATTTTTAACGACTTTTTCTTTTTATTCTCCAGATTAACGTTAGACTCTACTTGGGAACGCCCACAAAAAAAAAAAAAACACCTTCCAAACTAACACGTTACAAGTTCTAACGTTAGATCTACTTTAAGACATTTCTAATCAAAAGTGTCCGGAAACCCAACCTCCCATCATACTTATATGTGCGGGATTTCCGAGTGCGACGTGCGTAAATGTTTGGGACGAACATCTTCGGACGTCTTGACCCACAAAGGTACGTGAAAAACGCTGAAAAATGCTGTTAGTTTTCGAATTTTCGACCCATTTTATAAAACAAATGATGCACAGGATTATTTCTTGGCGTTAGTGGAGGCGTATAGCTCACTCTCGGGTATTTACAATGTAGTGCAACACCGCCAAAATTACTTTTCCACAAGGTACCCCCCATGTTTCGACCCACAGTACGCCACTTTACATACACACACACACACACACATATATATATATATATGTATATATATGTGTGTGTGTGTGTGTGTGTGTGTGAGTGATTTCGTAGCATATGTATGGTCTATCGTGAGCCCCCTCCAATATTTGCCCCCCCCCCCCCCAATCCAAAACTGCTTCCGGCGCGCTGCAAAATAGTTCCCAATAAAAGCATAAGTTGCTTTTTTAGTGGACCTCTCAGTTCTCTTTCCCCCCCCCCCCCCCTCCAAACATAACTTAGTATTTTGTCGATTATGTAGGCCTATGTATATCTCTATATTTGTTAATTTTATTTTTATTTGATTTGATTTATTTTTTGTATGTCATTTTCTTTCAAATACATCAATTTTCTGATATTTCATTGACATAGTACAAAATAACAGTAGCATAAATACTTTTAACAATAACATATCATCATTTCCATCAATCATACAACACATTTGTAATATGATTACATGAGTTACATCTTTTTCTCACATTCTAATGTATATTATGCTTATGATACCCATGATTCCTGATTTATTAATATGTTTAGTTGGAAGAAAAATGAGATTGAAAATAAATAAACTTAATTGAATGAAGTTAACACTTATAAGAGTTCGTTATTCCAAGGGTTCGTTCATCCTAAAATGATATATAGGTTCGTTATTCCCAAGGTTTATTAGTCCACGAACTTTCGTTTCCCCGGGGATTCGTTAATCCGAAATGATGTAATGTTCGTAATTTCGAATGTTTTTTCTTTTCTTTTTTTTTCGGATATGAGGTCCTTCGAAATAGCGTATCTTATATCTCTTTTTCTTTGTTTGGATAAAAGAATTTTCGGAATAAAGAACCTTATTCCATTTTCCGATAAACAACCCTTTGGAATATAACTACATTTTCGGATTGAGGAACCTTAGGAATTATACAATTTTTTTAAATCATTATTTTCGCATAAGCGAACTTTGGGAATAACGAATTTTATTTCATTTTAAGATTAACAATCCTTCGGAATAAGCTTCATCCGCTTTGGTTGACGGAAGGATCGTAAAATATTCTAATCAGATTTATTTTCCCCGTTGTGATACAGAGTAGTAGCCTGCAAGGTTAAGGTTTACATTAGAATGTCACATTGTTAAATGAAAATGTCTCCGTTTTGAAGTCGAATGCAAAGTTTGAATGAGCAAAAATATTTTTGATGTGTGACGTACATTTTTTTACGAAGTTGTTCATGCATAGAATTGATTTACCTTCAATGGTTTGCTGAACAACGTGTCGACAAGTTTGGTCGGGTTTTTTTTTTTTCCTTTTTTTTTTGGGGGGGGGGGTATTAGTTTCCAGTTATTTCAACAATAGGGAGCTTTAGATTTTGACGCGCGGACGTTTGAGCCGACGCTTGCGCTGGACGTTCTCCTCTCCCTGCGTCGTGTGGAAAAGTAGCTTTAGATTACGCTGGGACGCAACGTATAAAAAATAAGATTGCGCCCCCATATGATCAGTGCATAAAGAAGCTCTCTGCGTCGCAAACTGTGCGGACGTGAAAATAGCCCAGTACGCGTAGTAAACAACTCGGGCGACGCAAGCTAAAAATAGATTGACTTTACTCGCGCTACTGCGCAAGCTCAGATCATGTTTTTTTCCTTTGAACGTCCGCGCGTCTAAAATCTAAAGCTCCCTAGTAACAGTAACAGTGCGAGTAAATAACTGCACTGATTACAATAGAGAACTTTAGATTTGCGACGCAGACGTTTAATAAGGCGTTGTGTTGGCCGTTCTCTCTCCCTGTGTCACGTTGAAAGCAGTTTTAGATTACTCGAGGACGCACCCTTTACAAAGTGAAATGGCGCCCCATACGTTTGGGACGCAAAAATGGTCCTGAACTGACGGTGCAAACTCAAATGGCACGATATCGACTCTGATAGGCGATTTCGCGCATGCGCGTCTTGAAAATCTAAAGTTCGCTAATATCAAACATCTCCTTACGTTTGAACTGAATGTGGTCGTCAGTCAATATGGGTATTTTTGAGGTGATCACATTCTCGACGCGACCATCAAATGTCACTTTAATGACCTCGAGCCCATTAAGGATCACATAAATCAGTCTGTAGATGAAAGGAGAAAAAAAGTATGATCGAGAAAAATAGGGAACAAACAAACAAACATACATGTATATATTCAAATATTATTTCCTTGAAAAAAAAACACAGAAAAGAAATGAAACCGAACTGATCTGAACACTTATTATTGCAACTGACAGACTAATTAATTGCCTTTCATTGACATAAATACATATCAATTGTTCAATGTTTGTGAATATTATAACCATGACAAAATCATTAATGTTAAATATATATATATATGTATCATGAATGAATATATACACACACACACAAACACATACACACACACACATATATATATATATATATATATATATATATATATAAAACAGTCGTATAAGCACCGCAGGAGCGAAATAAAAAATCTGGCTCTAGCGGTGTTTATATGACTGTTTTTACTCTTGATATTAATTTACTACACACCGACGCAGAACTTTAATATTTTGATATATATATATATATATATATATATATATATATTGAAACAAGAAAGGTTTTCGCTATATATATATATATATATATATATATGAAATTGCGAACGAGAGAGATCGAGAGAGAGCTAGACTGTGTGTGTGTATGTATATACAAAAGAAATGTTACGCAAATGGTGAGCTGAAGATTGATAACGATACCAAAATCCCGAAAGAATATTAATGCACGGGTGAGCACTGCTACCCAGTTTTGTAAAGGATATGACATACTAGTATTCAAGTAATGTGCAGTTTAATGCCCCGTCACTGTACAGGCATGCTAACCTGGAAACATTAAACTGCACATTACTTGAATATGAGACCATTCCGAAGCAAATAATTTTCAAACAACAATAGATGTATAAATGTACTCTAAAATTAATCCTCACTTAGGATTGGAACAATCATCCCCCAGCATTCCCACTGATCAGTATTGACTAGCCATCCCCTTTAAACATTTCAGTACTTTAGCAATGATTGACAGATGAGATCATCTGAGGAATATTAACTTGGAAGGATTTTTTGTGGGCATTCCCAAGTAATCTGAAGAAAAATAGAAGAAAAAAATCATTAAAATATATGAAATATTTCTAGATATTCGTTTCCCGGCGAAAGTGATGTTGAGGGTATAATGAATCAACACAATTCAACATGCATTTGGATTTCAGGGGCCCTCTAAGCAAAATTAAATGTGTACAGTCATTTGATAACTGGTATACTAATGTATATTAGTAACAGTAACAGTTATGAAATGTAACAACGACATTGCAAGCAAAACCTAATTGAATGTATAGTTCAGACTTGCCAACTACAATGTACATTTAGGGAGTTACCTGCTTTTAATATGAAGATGCATTCTTGGATTTTCAGCGTGTTTGCGAAGCCTTAGAATGACACGTATTGGACCCCTGCTCATACCTGTGCGCAAAACTGTCAAGTCATTTTCGATTTCGTTGAAATTCAGCATGTAAACTTTGTGATCGGAGAGGTCGAGGGAAAGGGAGAGCCCTTTCCCCGGCAAACCTTTAGAAAATAAAACAAAGCATGTTACAAACAAGAAATAAATGACTCCATAGATTGCTTGGGCTTAGAACGGACCAGGGAGAGATTTAGATATGAAGGAAAAAAAGAAAGAAAGATTGAAGCAAGTGTCAGAAAGACACCCTAGCCGAGAATGTCTCGAATATACATATGACATGATAATGACTGCAGAGATTGTTTCTTTGAGGAAGCTTGAAGTTGTGTACGTGAAAGAGAGACTGAGTTTTTGATATCGTATAGGAAACGAAAATTGTTGTGGAAACGGATCATTCTTTGTCATCTTATAAAATCCCAGCCAACGACAGGTACAAATAATCGGGTGATGCTGAGATTATTATTTCCATCTTTATTAACCCTGATTGACGAGGATCAAGATGAATCGAAACACCTGTGGATCTTTGATATTTGTTATTCCCCATTTGTTAGTAAATCTACGTCACGGGTTATTCACCTCACCTCGATAAGTGAATACAGGCGGCAATGACACTATTTTGTGATTGTGATAGGCCTATATGTAACAACATTTTGTTCATCGATTTTAACGAGTAATTTTCGTTTCATAGGGTAACTACGTAAGTACTGTTGAACTCGGTGAAGAGGAACATTCTTGAAATAATTTCAGTCATTGCATCATTCCGAAATTTAAGACTGCTGATATATAGACGAGACTATAGTCCATACTTCAAATGTCATGCTAATAGAAGCAAGACTACTATGTAAGCGTTCATCTAACCCATCGTCTTCCAGATCAAGAGTTTCGTTTACAAAGTCTTTAAATATTTTAAAATTTCTTGGATGATATGTTAGCAATGACGTTCATCATAATCATTCTTCCTGTCGAATTACTGAGATGGGGAACTGAAAAGTAATATGTCTCACTGTAGAATTTCATGAAGATTGATGTAACATTGAAAGCTTTACAGTGCAAATTTTTTACTCTCTCCTTACTTCCAGTTATGCTGGTAGTTGTTGAGTCTAGAAGAGAAGTTCGGATGATCGAGTTTGTCTCGTTGTGAATCCAGTACACAGCCGTCTCAACAGGATCAAATGACATGACAGTAGGTGTCGGTGAGGGCGCTACCCATCTATGTGTAATGAAACGGCCAAATCTTATTAGCTTAACGAATTTCATTTCAGCTACGGAAATGAAATCGGCTCTGGTGATGACTGCAAAGGTGCGCTCCTCCAGTGGCAAATCTGACAGAGAGAAATTCATTCTTATTGTAATTTCATCCTGTATGCGTCCGCAGGACAAGCTAATGATCTTCATGTCACAAAATGCAAGACAACAAGGATGGTGAAGGTTCCATTCAACTGAATATTCTACACTGCAAAAAGTTGGTGATAAAATTGCAATATGAATCTCCGAGCTGGTGTTAAATTTCTGTTGTTAGTTTGTAGTGGTAAATAATACCAACATTTCCGAATGTCACTTTTAAAAGAAAACACACACACACACTCTTTAAATTAAACTCTTTTTTTTTTAATGATAGAAAGTTCTTGTTCTTCTTGTTGATTTTGAACTTTAACAAGACGAACAAGAACTTTCCAATAAAAAAAAATATAAATATGAACACATTTACATCAAAATAGCGCCAATCGATGTTGTTTCCTATTCACACTGGGCGGGTCTTATACCATTGAACCTAACACCATAAAATATCAAATCAACACCATGTGTACACCAGCGCAGTGTCAAAACTATCCCCAGCTGCACAGTGTCAGATTAACACCACGAAATGCGGGGTAAATACTATTCAACACCATCTGATGCTTCCTACACCTGGCAGTGTAGTCCTCTATTGACACTGGTTTGTGCTAGATTTAACAACCGTGGTGTTAAATCCAACACCGATTTTTTTTTTTTTTTTTTTTTGGGGGGGGGCAGTGTTAGATGATACAAGTCCCCCCAAAAACATTAAAGTGAAATTATGGGATATAAAGAATGTCGATAGGACCTTCAAATTAATATGTCTTGGGTAAATAAAGAAAGAAAGATAAAGTATTATTCCGAAAGAAAAATCGCATTGTGGCAATATCAAATATAATATGCAAATTAATATTTACAGACTACAACTGCAGTTTGGTTTCCTCGCAAAACAATCAAATACAGGACTCACTAGCTGTGTCATGTGTGTAATGAGCAAAACCCGCTCTGACGAATAAGAGCGGAACCTGTGATAGGGGTATACATACCTACTAAGTGTATCAATTTTTATAAGCACACACTCAAGTGCTCTTTAAAAAGAGCGTTTTCCATTCATTCTTTTAACAATCTAAACTCATTTAATTCTAACTCTAATTCTAATTCTTCGTTGAATGTTAGTACTTGTATGTTTACTCTTTAGGCTTCCCGTATCTCTTCCGAGGACTCGCATGTCGAGTTGTTCTTTTTTCAGCATTATTCAAATCGTATTATTACACTATTGTCAACATTGCTAATTCAACTGTTCTTACGTCTGCAGAATGTGGTTGTCTGTATATCACTATTTGTATCGAGAAGATTCTGTTATTGCCCCGGGTATTTTTGCCTTCCATTTTTTTTTCTTTATTTTGGTCCTACGTTGCATCCGTGCTCTTCATACGTATCTTACACTCTGTTCAGAATTTGGGACCTATTAAAGCTTAACAAGCTCGCTTTTAAAGGGATGGCTAGTAACTGATCAGTGGGAATCAACGGGAATGCTGGGGGATGATTGTTCAAATTCTTGTGGGATTCAATTAAGAGTACATTATATATCAATTGTTGTGTGAAAATTATTTGCTTCAGAACGGTCTCATATTCAAATAATGTGCAGTTTAATGCATGCATATAAGAGCGATTCTTATAAAGTGTGGGATCCACACTTTATTATGATCTCTATGTTTTACTTTGTTTTTGGATGTTTCAGTCATTCCAGGCCCGATTTTCACCAAATAAACTTTGAATTCCTTTCAAACTGGTATGCTCTGTACTATATCACGAGAGCTTTCTTGGTATCTCTCAAAAAATTAAAAGCCCAATTCTCATCTCCACCAATACTGTCCCATCCCTTTAAGCTTTACAGTACTTACACACATCGACATTATTCAAATGACACATAACTCACTAAATATGCATGCTTCTAACAAACTGGAATAATGAACAAACTTAAAAAAGGAATACGAAATTCTCCCTCTGTAGAAAGCTCACGTTTCAGAAAACGAATTTGAAGGAAGAAGTTTATCGAAACCCCTGCATCCTTCTTTTACCCTTCTTGCGCCAGGGACAGTGCATTCCTATTACAAGAGCTCATCCCACGAGACCGACACCCACGAGTTCGACATTGAATAAAAAAGGTCCACGAGTCATACAACCCATGAGTTCGACGCCAGGTAAAAACAGCCCACGAGTTCAACATAAAACCACCGGGTTTGATGTGTCGGTCTCGTGGGTCTTGTTTGCTTAGTGTCGAACTCATGAGCAATCCTCTCATCGGTTGTATGATTCGTGGGTGTCGGTCTCGTGACATGCACCCGCATACAATGTTACGGTGTTTGCTTTTTTTGTTTGTTTGTTTGTTTGTTTGTTTGTGTGTGTGTTTGTTTGGGTTTTGGGGAGGGTGTTTTGTTTTGAGGAATCAAAGCTGAAATTAACTCGTCAGTATAGCAAACAAGAATAGTTTAACCTTTTTTTAAAATGCGTTCCTTCTCTTAAAGAAGTGAATACAATGTACTTACAAATATGTGATTCGTACACAAATATTGGTATTTTAATAACTACAGTCATGAAGAATAATTATTAGATGATGCAAAATATTTGTTCTCTCTTTCTTCCTTTCTTCCATTCTTTTTTTAAAGCTTCTCCTTCTACACCCATGATCTATACTCATATTACACACACAAAAAAAAAATGGTTGTTCAGGGGCACTACATACAATGATAAATCATCAGGGGCGCATCCAGAAATTCCGTACAGGAGAGGCGCACGCCCCTCTAGATCCCTTTTATCTTTTTATTTCTTTTTTTTTAAATCGAAAATAAAGAGGGGCGCGCTCCCGGTGCGCCCTGCCTGGATCCACCACTGATTATTTAGTTTATTAGCTTTCTAGATAATTGCAGTTTTGTTGAAAAGGATCCTCTGTGGACTTTGTGAGTATAGCAATTTTTTAGCAGGAATTTAAGTGTCAATTTGACACAACACTCGTGCCTTTGTCATGACATCTCCAAGTACTTTACCGAACCAAAATTGCCTCATCTCCTGAAACTCGGTCGTATGTTTTTCCATAAAAATGAGAGGGCTACAAAGCTTTTAACACATGTGGCATTTCTCCTATTGATAGTAAGAGCACTGTATGATACAGGCATTTTTACAGCACCAGGAGGACGAATAACAGGTAAAATATATGTGGCGCCATAGAAACAAAGTGAAAAGAGTAAAAGGAAAATGTTATATTCATTGTAAATTTCGACACTTATTAGAAAAGTTCTGAGGGAGAATCGAATCATACCTTCGTGTATATTCCGAATCTCTTTCAATATTGAGTGAAAAAGTGCTTGTCGCAAAGAAATGTCGAATATGTTCAAAATCCTTTGCGACAAGAAAAAAAAAAACCTGTTTACAACAATGGCAGCTGTTTGCGGATTTGATTGCAACTGTTAATCGAACGTGAAATTCCCTAGAATTCACAAACATGTGCATCTCAGTGACATATCTCCTGAAGACACGGCCCAACTCTCTTCTAACTGAGGGAGTGTTGAACCAACTGACATTTTTTTTAAAGAAAATATTTGAATTATAGCGATGATCTATAATAAATTTTCATAGGTGCATGATACCTTTATGGTTGTACTTCAATACTAAACACCTGTTATAAGCAAGGATCAATTAGGAAATATTTCCAAAAATAGAAAAAGTGGTGGCTCAAGTCTCCTGCATTTCCCCTGCGTTAAAGGCCAAGTCTACCTTCATGTACCTTTGGATTGAGTGAATGCAACAATATTAGTAGAACACATTAGTTGAAGTTTGGGGAAAATAAAAAGAGAATTTACAAAAATTCATTTTGTGAAAAAAGTGCACATTTCCTCAACTTGTCACTAACGTAGTTAGGTTAAGGGTAAATCTATTTCCCTGCCTTCTGAAAGAGGCACGTAAAGTATTCTTTTATTATGCGAGAAAACGAAAGATATGTTAAATTTTCTCTATATTTTCAATATATCGTTCTACACATGGGACATCACAAGCTGAAGAGTCTTTTCATCCAGCAGTGACTGAACAGAAACATGAGAAATTCATAACTTTTAATCAGATTGCCTAATTTTCCTGAAACTCACACTGGTGTGTTCTACTAATATTGCTACATGCTCTTGATCCAAATGTCCTTTGTTAAGAGGGTCCCAGTTAGGGTATTCTTTTAACGGAACCCACACCCAAAGGGGATCACTCGGTGCAATCCAATTTGAAGCATCATAGCTTCGAGTCTATCGAGTTAGCAGAAACAAAAGAAAACAAAACAACGTAAAACAAATCACAAATAAAGACCCAAAATTAGAAACAAAAGCAAGATTCGATGTGATCTGCATGACTCGCCTGTTGCACGTGCCACATTGCGTAACAAAGATGCTTTACGCGATGTTAACTTTTTTATGTGGACTTTTTTGTTTGAGTTATCAGTTTTCAAATAGATATTTACGTGAAAGCACGCTGCGTTTGATATCAAGGTATTTTGTGCCTTTCACCGCAAGAGAGAAATAAATTAAAGATTCAGCACGGTTCTAAGGGGAATGATGAGATAAGTTGTGTGCATTCATTATGCTGGTGACTTCTTATGAGTATATTCGAATGTGGATTGGCAAGTCAAATACTCAAAATTATTTGGATTCAATTCTTGCATTGTAATTTCTGTACATTTCCTGAAGTGAAAAAAAATCAATGACAAAAACATTTAGCTAATGCTAATCGAACCAAGAAGACATTATGAGCGGTAAAATACTCAGGAAAAAAAAATGTTGATAAGAACAATACTCTCCTACATGTATTGTAAAGGAAAAACAATCATTATGGTGACATATCGGTGCCAAGTAATCGCATGACTTTATTTTAAAAGATAGATGTTGGACTACTTGTAAACATCCATCACCAACACCCACCTCGACCCCCCCCCCCCCCCCCCCCCCCCGGCAAAAAAAGGGTATGCCTTAAGGTATGTATCTTGGGTCAAAAAAGAAAGAAAAAAGAAAAAGGAGAAAAAGGAGGTTTTCAGGGCACTTCAAACGTCCTTTTACATAGACGTTTGATTTCAATACGGTATTTTATAGTAGCTTAGTAACTTTGAATGTTGCTTTATCATACTATATTTGAATGTCCATGTTTGCAATAAGACAGTACAACTTGTCAACTAAAACAAAAACGGAAAACAAAACTCGATGAATTATCATGTTGTGGAGATTTATTTTCACAATTAAACGTGTGCAAACTAATTTTCCTTTTATTCATATCCCATTGCTTTGCGAGATCGTTTTCATGAGTGTGCCAGTGGCGGATCGGGGGGGGGGGGGGGGGGGGGACCGGGGACGCGCCCCCTCGTTATTTGTTTTTTAACAAAAGACATAAAAAGGAAAAATGGGGGCGTGCGACCCCCTTTCATTTTGTAAAGGTGCATTCCCTTTACGGAGTTCCTGGATCCGCCCCTGTGTACGTCTATTAAAGAAACACGACAGGTTGACTTACCAGTGAGATCAAACAACATGAGCACTATAAAGACTCCGCCCTTCATTCTTCATTCATTGCTTCACAACGAACGCGTACAAAGCCTATGAGTGACTGGTAATACACCATGCACTTTGGTCTGAATGTGACGAAGGATATGTCGGCAAACTCAATGCACATAAACTGGAGAACAAAGATTGGGTAGCTGTTCTAATGATTTCTTCGCATCTACATCCAACAAACTGGCGAGGCATCTAAATGCATACCGAAGAATTTAAATGTATGAGGCAGGTATTGCTGTACACGGATCACGGAAAGAAAATGAAATCCATGATTCCAACCCACCGTCTCATATCGAACCCTTTTATGGAGGCTTTGTGCATGTACCTCATGAATATATAGTGCCTGACTGTTTCTTTTTTTTAAATTCTAATGTATGTATCAGTGGTTGCAATTATAAAGTCAAGAATGACGCTTTGATCCCTTATTTGGTGTTCTCTGACAGCTTCTCGGCGTACTGCTAGTTGTTGCCCTTGAAACAAAAAATACAGTACGCTTATGTCGGGCAGACACACATTCCGAACATTGCGAAGCACCCAAAATGTTTCGTAAACGACAAGAATTCACAGATTTGATTTTATCATACCTTGTCTGATCAATAGGCTATAATCCATAATCCATTTTAACCGATCCACACTATGTCTTATAAAGAGGCAATTGTTTACTTAAAAATTTGGGAAGTAGATTATGCATCAGGAAACCGTACTTCGGCTGCATTCATTCAAAATGTTAAAGGCGTTTATTTCAGAATAAAGACAATGACCATGACAATAACCACTAATAGTCTACTGTTTTAAGATCTGTAAGATACTTTTGCATATTTTCATGTTTCCAATCGGTGGAAAACAGAAAACCAATTTTAGATAGAAAGTTAACATGGTTAAGGTCTACAAATACTTTGGAAAACTGTTGCTATAATTTCAATTATGCTTTCAAAGTTTGAAACGATGTTCAAATGGTAACTCTCCCAGGAACCTGAAAGACAAACGTCTTGTGATTGACCAAAAATGCCACTTTCAGGCTTACAGCGGAAAACCCTTGGTGGGTTTTATTTTGCTAGGTCATAGTGGAAAAATAAACGGAAATATACAAAAAAAATATTAATATGTTATGTAAAACAATGCATAACAATGCATAAAAATGATAACAATTGTTTTAAACCAATTTGATAACAATTGTTTTAAACCAATTTGAAAACAATTGTATGTTACTTGTTTAAACAGTAATGTTTTTTGAAATATATGAAAACAATTATGTGTTACTGGTAAAATTGAATACAGTAATGCTTTTTGAATTAATTAAAAACAATCACTTGTTACTTTTAGATAATGCTTTTGAATTATTGGAAAACGATAACGTGTTACTTGTAAATGATGCTTTTTGAATGATTTGAAAACGATTACGTGTCACTTGTAAATAATGCTTTTTGAAGTATTTGAATACGATTGTTTTACTGGTAAATGATAGTTTTGTTAATTATTTTAAAAAAATGTGTTACTTGTAAATAATGCTTTTTGAATTGATTTTAAAATAATTGCGTGTTACTTGTAAATTATAATTTTTTGATGATTTGAAAGCGATTGTGTTACTGTAAAAACAGTACTGCCTTTTGAAATATTTGGAAACAATTATGTTACTAGTAAATAATGTTTTTTGAATTAGTTGAAAACAATTGCGTGTTACTTGTAAATACAGTAATGCTTTTTTAATTAATTGAAAACGCTCACGTGTTACTTGTAAATGATGCTTTTTGAATGATTTGAAACGATTACGTGTTACTTGTAAATGATGTTTTTTGAATGATTTGAAAACGATTCGTGTTACTTGTAAATTATGCTTTTTGAATGATTTGAAAACGACCACGTGTTACTTGTAAATAATGCTTTATGACCGATTTGAAAACCATTATGTATTACTTGTAAATGACGTGTTTTTTTGTATCATTTAAAACGATTATGTGTTACTTGTAAAGGATGCTTTTTGGATGATTTGAAAACGATCATGTATTACTTGTGTGTAATATCCATGTTCTCACTCTTCCCATCCTTAGGAGAAATGAAACTTCGCAATGTCACAAAATGTTCCGATATTTATACCTTGAGAATAAAGAATATAATCCATTTTTTTTTTCAATTCTGAGTGTTCATGAATACACGATATATTGATGAATTGCATTATTGATATTTGGGGGTATTGAATTATTGGTACATGTATCGTGTTGTAGAGCTCGATCTCCTCTAATACATCATGGTGTAAATTGTAAATTATTTTCATTTCAGTGAAATGTCAAAAATTAAAACCACAAGGGCGCTATTTTACCCTATACACTGTATTTGGAACGATGCTTATAAATCTACCCACTTTTGATTAGATTTTTTTTTCATGAAAATTGTTTCTTTTTTATTTATGCTCAAATCTTAGAATGTGATAGCGCCCTTCTTGTTCTCAGCTGGCGCAATTTACCAGCCACTGTTTTCCTGAAATCTATAACTTTTCTGTTTATGTGGTTTCATTGCACTGGTGCAAAAAATTTCATGCCTCCATAGCATTTCACTGGGACGAGCAGTATATGAACAACAGGCGAAGAGGCAAAGAGCACAAAAGGGCACAAAAGTTCACGAATAGGACAATATAAAAAGGCAAAAGGGCATCGAGACACACACACACACAAACAAACAAACAAAAATGAAATAAAATAAGAGCAAGACGAAAAAAGGAGGGCAGGAAATTGATATGGATCATTTGTGAATGGGAGATTGATATAAAGAGCCGTTTCAGATTAGCAAAGATCTCATATTGTAAACGTGTTTTTAAACCATGTTCCATGTCATTTGGGTAGTGTTTACCTCGTCAGCACGTTCAGTAAGTCTGGAAGCAATGCAAATAAAGCACGTCTCTGACACGTACAATTCTCAAATGACGTTTGACCAGTCTTAGTTTGGGGATTTCCTCTTAATTTCCATAAATTTGAACGATTCTGGGTGCGCATTGCAGTCTGAAAAGTGTTGACGATTATATACATACAACTTAGGAATCACTTCCGCCACATGTGAGTACGTAATCATTGCGAAAAGTATACATTTGTTTGTTTGTTTGTTTGCTTGCAAGCTTTTTATCAAATTGACAGGGCATTGCGTTTTTACACAGGAAAGTAGGTCCCCTGTAGTGGTCTGGGGAGTCATAGTTTACTGTCTGAACAATCTAAACAAACAGTAACTCTGAGCACACCATGGAGTGCTGTTTCAGGAACGTGACTATTAACAAGATTTGTAACAAATGTGAAAAACTCTCTCACATACGTTGACCGCCAAACAAGCTAACATCCACGACAACAACAGCAACAAAATCCCAACAGTTAACGTTTTATGATATCACGTTATGGTCAAATGCACTGGCCAAGCAGAAGTTGACTTTGCACACATTTGACATCTAGATCATCAACGAGATCAGGTTGAACCGGTTTAATCGAGCAAAGAAAGTGGGGCAAACACGGATAGGAGTTTTGTTTACTTCGTCAGATTCGAGATTTTCATTATCTTTTTTTAAGACAAAAGAGAGGGGAAAATGTATAATGTTGTTATGGTTTTAATGGCGTGCATCACTCAGAATTGAGTATTTACTCAAGCACATGAGGAATGATTGTTATGATGTGCTCTATAAACCTTCATAATGGTATTCATTATATCACCTTTGATCACAATGAGTATATTCTACATGTATTTGAACAGGTGCCTACATGAACAGTGTTAAAAGGCTTACAATCAAATTTGTGCATCTACATAAACCTCGAGTGTAAGTTTTTAATGCTTTCTTTTTCTTTTTTCTTTTTTTGCTGTTGCAAGAATTCTGCTAGTTTTCCTGCCAGTTACATCCCTGTTTTTGTTCTTTTCCTTGTTATAGTCTTTTCTTTCCGTCCGTTTTGTCTGACGTCATGATGTCATGCTTTTTACGTATATGGAGTCCTTGACTGATCTTGAGATGCCCTGAGTAATTCACAAAATTTACTAGCTTTGCTTTCCTTTTTGATTTCTCTTTTCCATAAACAGTTAAAGGGGAAGGCTAGTAACCGATCAGTGGGAATCAGTGGGAATGCTGAGGGATGATTGTTCCAATCCTTGTAGGATTCATTTAAGAGTACATTATATATCTACTGTTGTGTGAAAATTATTTGCTTCAGAACGGTCTCATATTCAAGTAATGTGCAGATTAATGCCCCGTCACTGACCAGGCACGCTAACCTGGAAACATTAAACTGCACATTACTTGAATATGAGACCATTCTAAAGCAAATAATTTTAAAACAACAGATATATAATGTACTCTTAAATGAATCCCACAAGGATTGGAACAATCAACCTCCAGCATTCCCACTGATTCCCACTGATCAGTTACTAGCCATCCCCTTTAAAGAATATATTAAAGTTTAGTTGCTTACTTATTGAAATATTAAGACAAAATTACTATAACTGTATGTTTCACTGAAATTTGTAATTTATATTCTTCACTTATGTTAGCATTATGAATATTACCTTGTATTACTTTATATTGAAATAAAATTATTTGAATTGAATTGAAGAATCCTTTACAAATGTTTAAATGTTAATTCGAATACAAATATACGCTTCTTATTTTGATGCTACATTTTTCAAACTATTCTTCAAATAAGAATGACAAAAATCACCAAAAAGACATATCAGATGAGTGTATTTATTTCAAAATGTCTACTTTTATTTTTATACAACACATGACCTTCATAGGAAAGAAACGCACAATTAATCATCAGTGACTAAATAACATATAATTCTTCGTTTGCATGCTCGTAATTAAATATGAACATATGTTGAATATACATGTGAAATTATCTTGTTTCCTCTCATAATACGTCCTTTATAATCCACACATATTGTGTCTGCAGATGTTGAAGAAAAAAAAATAACAAAATACAAACATGTATAAGTCTCATCAATAGAGGGGGCACTTCATGGCAGTAAGATCAACAAGTTTTGTGTTACATAATATTATAGTGCAAGGGTACAGACAGGAGTACATATCAACAAAAATCCACAGAAAGATTTCATTCACCTCTTGATAGGATAGGATTAAATTCCCTCATGCCATTTCCCCCATAAAAAAATATGCAAAATAACTTTACGGTATGATTTCAATCACGATATAAATTCATTTTTTTTTCCAGTTCCATCCCATGTTAGGAGAGAATGCCTGGATTAACACCGCAAATGTAAACACTGTACCCCACCTATTCAAATCCGTGTAGTGTTCACTGCAAAGAAGAAAATACTGCAGGTTTCTCAATCATCACACATGGACTCACTTCAATAAAATGTGTTCCTCTACTTTTTACAGAATAAGGGGGGAAAAAAAGCCTAATAACAACTTGGAACCTTAATGAGAGCTGCTAAATGCTGATAACAAAGCAAGTTTGAAAAAATGCAAGAAATATTGGCAAACAACTGCGATTCTTACACTTTCACATCCGTTCAATAAACAGACAAGCAAAATGAGATGTCAGAACGGACAAGAAACAGGAATATATGCATATATATATAATATATCTATATACTGCCAACGTTGAAGCAGAGTCGAAATCATCATGCTTGTCACATGGCTTTTCACACATCACACCATGTGGAAAAGCTTCTTTCTCTTTTTATTTTGAATGGGGAAACTTTGCAGTACTAGAAGCCTACGCTACAACAAAACAGCAACATTGTATGACAGAGAGATATCAACATGTTCATCTCTGAAGCGATGGAAATGTATTTCGCCTATAACAGCTTATGAGGGGTGCATGATAGTCACCACCCACATACAACTAGGTACGATTTGGTCCTGATTAATATATTTGAATGTTTCAAACACCATGGATCAGAGAAATCTCTGTGTTTTTAATACTCTCCTCACATTTCGCTAGAAACCCCAGCAAGATGGCCAGGATTTCAAAAGAGGGAAAAAGCAGAAAGATGTAAGTTTCCGGCGTCTTACCAAAGAAATGAATAGACTGGGCCATGTTACAATACAACACAAATTTGCCCTTTTCGTCATGATAAGCCAAGCAATGCATTCAAAACAAAACAAACAAACAAACTACAAAAAAAAAAAATCTGTTGTGAGTGAGACCCAAAACTTTTCAAAATGTCTACAAATTTGTTTGTTTTCTTTACTTCTTCACGTCTGAAATTAAAAATACCTCATCAACACAATACAAATATCATTTGATTGAAATGGCACATTCCCACAAAAGTGGCCATGAAAGTTCAGTAACATTCATGATCTGTCCCCCAGGGAAAAAAGTAGACAGCATCTCAAACAGGTCGCAGATGATATAGCTACAAAACAAAATATGTCTCAGGTTTGCACCAGAAAAGCCTGATCTCTTGGCAGCTACAAATATCAAGAGCAGCCTGGCTTGGATTCTGATCTATATCCTCCTAGGTACCTCCCTAAATGAAAGACAGTCTGACAAACCATTTAAAATCTCGTCAAATGCCAATTTGGGACAAAAAAATCATGACCCATAACTGATCTTTCTAAACAATGGCAACTACATCATAATTTACACTGAAGGATCGTGAGGACTAGGAACTATTTGCCTACCAATTTAAAAACTGATTCTTTGATTCAGTCTTGGATGTCATGGTGTCCAAATAGAATTTGATCTCACCGGACACAGCTCTGGTTTTTGGTTTGTTTGCGATTCAGACTGTGATACAGCCAAACGAACTGACAAATCTGTGACACATTGGACAGTTTGAGAAGTATTAATACTGGCACACACACACATTTTATGAGAAATGTCTCCTTTGTGAGAAGACAACAGACTAACGTTCCTTCTCCATTTCATCTGAAATAACGTTGGCAAGGGATGAGAATGTGTGAAGTGGGGGGGGGGGGGGGGGGGGGGTTTCAGGGAGTAAATGCAGTTGGATATATACGGGAGATGGGAAACTTTGCACACCTGTATCAGATGTTTACATCACTATGAACAATTCACATATTTATGCAATGAGCTATTTCATGCCGGTAGGTATGAAATTCAGGTACGGCAAGCTGGAAAAGAGTGGGGAAGGTGTACAAAGAATTATAAGGACTACTTAATCATCTTTCATAGCACCACCCTGTATTTGGCAAATAGACATGTTTGTTTTCTTGTATCTTAATGAAAATACACGAAGTAACATCCGTAGCAAACAACCCCCAAAACAAAGCAAACGATGATACACTTGTCATAACAAATATTTTGTCTGTAGCAGGTAGTCCCAACAATATTTTTTAGGTCTCCTTTGAAGATACTGTAAAAATTAATTCAATCAGGAATTTAGGCAGAATGCATATCACGATGCTGGATTACCATTTTTTCTACAGTTGCAACGACCCTCTCGGTTGCAGCCATGCCAACGTGTCAAAAATGTCTAGAATGGACAGAATTTTTATTCCATGGGGAGGGAGAATTGCGAATGCTATGCAGGGGGTATAGATGCAGCCAGAAAGTAACTTATCAAACAATGAGAAGAACGATACAAAAGTCTGATTTTGTGAGCCCCTGGTCTCACACTGTCGGCTCACACAGTGAGTCACCTGTCCGCCCTTGTGAAAATCCAATCAATTTGGTCCAAACCATAAATGGGACTTGCAACAGTGGAGAGAAAACAAACAAGAAGATTTATTAAAGCTCCCCAATTTTTTTTTTTGCCTCTTCTTCACATCTAATAGAGCCATCTTAGCATGCATTCTACCCAAGACTGTGTCAGCTTAATGCAAACGAACAGACGTTGGTATGACATCATACAGCAGCTAGATCATATGAATTTAGGATACAAAATGCATTTCACTTTATATGACGACACATCTCTGACAATTTTCGTCCTTCCTCTAAAGAAAAGTCCGAAGTACAGAGAGATTAGTTTCGCGCCTATAAAACATAGTGTTGCCCTGTCATAACATCTCTTGAATATAGCGTCTTCTAATCAAGCCTGAAAATGGCCGACATAGGAATAAAAACAGTGAGATAGATGCTGACCAAGCTGTAATCATTCAACTGCCAGCTTTGTAACGTGTACGAGCCACGAGTCTCAATGTGCGTATATCTGAGCTGGGGCAGCATGGGAAATACCAGAAAGTCACATGACTTGGCTGCTGCACCGCTCGCCTCCCCCAGCCCCCATGAAAGAAACCCCCAATAAAAGACTCTTTTCCGTCACGGGGTTTAATGTCACAACAATACAGAACTATGGATGGCCTATTCATTTGTCATATTTCTGCTGTTCTTTCTAAACATTCATGAGAGAGAATAATAACAAAAAAGAAGCAATTGAGGGCAATTACATCGTGAGAGTCTCCACCAACGTTCATGCACACAAGTTGCGATAAAGATAAGCATATATTTGAATATAGATAGAGAGATAGATACCTTTACTACTGTTACTTATCTTGCACAAAATAGAAAAAAAAAAACATTATAAGAACCTTGTCTGAATATCCAGGAAAGAAAGAAAAAAATCCACTTAATTTTTCCATCTTGGGACATGTAGTTTGCGTGGAAAAGCACCAACGCGAGTATCGGGTGTGACTACGTGGGCATCAGGTGTCAAGAGAGTGGGGAATGAGACGTTCGGCTAGCATCAGCCGTAACCACTGCTGTAGGCGGCTACGGGCTGCGGATTGGAGATGTGCAAGGAATGAGAAAGCAACGATCAGCGTTCACCTTCACACGAGACACGCTTTCAAAACGTCACACAACTGCAGCGGCGGTCACGAAGCGGGCATCATTCGCGGAAAAAAACAAAACAAAGGAGAAGGAAAAACTCAAAGAGACGAAAATTATACCAACCACAGTGTAACAGAGACCACACTACTCATTAAAGCTCCCTCGCAACTTTACGAACATTTCTTCTTTTCATCTGTTTGTTTGATATCATCGTCGTCATTGTCACTTCGTTTTCTGTACAAAAAATATCTCTGGTAAGTAGGTTCCTGTGCAGTGATGTCGGTTCTTCATATACAAATGTTCGATGGATCAGTTTGTAATTGCTCGCTATATTTTTTTTTTCCTGCATTCTCCTCCAATCTCTCCCATCTCTCTACAATTTTTCCTTGGCAGGAATCCAGATGGTCGGCCCCGACTGTTCATGAATGATCTCCTTGACCTGCTGGTAGATGTTGTCGATCGTGTCGCCAATGACAATTGCTATAGATATAAAGTATCGAGAGAGAAAGAGAGATGGGGTAAGACGGTAGACAGCAGAGGTGAACTTCTTACATCCAATTCATTAAAGTGATGGTATAGTTGTGGTTGAGATGGGGCTTCAAGTTTCCAACTTTTTTTTTGTGAGATAATGAGAAAACTCCTATGAAATATGAAAGAGTACACAATTCTAAGAGGAATTCAAAGTTTATTTGATGAAAATTGGTTTTGAAATGGCTGACATATCCAAAAACGAAGTGGTCCTAATATAAGGCTGGATCAACCTTTTATTACAGGTAGGACCTCTTTGTTTTACTTTGTTATTTGATATCTCAGCCATTTCAAAACCGACTTTCAACAAATAAACTTTGAATTCCTTTTGGAATTGTATGCTCTTTCATATTTCATAGGTGGTTTCAAACTATCTCAAATAAAGTTACAATCTGAATCCCCCATCTCAACCAAAACTACACCATCCCTTAAAGCATCACTGTACAACAAAGCTGCATTTATTGTGTTTTTGCAACAATGAAATTCCCTGCAGCACTGACTGAATCGAAGTCATGATTTTACGTGGTTCCTTGACGGGAAAAGTCTTACCACAGATCACATTTATCTGGAATTGGTGTCTTCAGTGACACATGTCTGTTAAAGACTTGTGGATAGAAATAAAACAAATTGTGACATGTATGCACAAACCTCATTTGTAAATATGTACCATTTGCAATGTAGTAACCCAAACCCTACCCCCCCCCCCTACTTACTAGAAAAGAACAAATTCTAAAAAACAAAACAAAAAGGAACTGCAGGGTTCAGAGAATGTAAATGTCTCTTGTAGCCTACACTGAGATCTCAGGTGGTGGCTATTACAACAATTTCACTCTAGAGTAATATTGGAACTTTCATTCGATCAAGCAACATTGTAGAGAGAGTGCCTGTGTGGTGAGGAGACCCTCCCCTCCCCTCCCCCCCCCCCAAAAAAAAAAAAACTAGAAATGTCGCTGTAAGCGACTGGTTATACCCCCGCCAAACAACATTTCATAAGCTTTGGTCAAAAACTGAGGAAGTAGTTAAATCCGCAAGATCTTTCCTTGATCTTCTGCCATTAATATGCCGTTACCATGGCAACGTACTTTCGGGTACTGTCGGAAAATGCGTCTTGCACATCTACAACCAAAGGCACACATCTGTACCAAGTTTCATGGAAATTGGGCAAAAACTGAGGAAGTAGTTTGCAACACAAAATTTTCCATCATTTTGGCTCATAATATGTGAGCTGTTACCATGGCAACATACTTTTTGTCACTGTCAAGAAATGTGTCATGCTGACCTATATCCTAAGACAAACATTCAATATGAATTCCATGAGAATTGGAAGAACACTGATGAAGCAGTTTTGCCATGAAGCATTTTGCCCTATATTTTACCAATAACATGCCGTTACCATGGCAACGCACTTTTTGCCACTGCGGAAATATGTGTCTTGCACATTAACATATTCAGATGAACATCTGTACCTAATTTCATAAAAATTGATCAAAAACTGTGGGAGGAGTTCGCGACGCAAGATTTGTACCCATTTTTGCCCATAATATGCCGTTACCATGGCAACGTACTTTTGGGTACTGTCAAAAAATACGTCTTGCACATCTACAACCCAAGGCACACATCTGTGCCAAGTTTTATGGGAATCGGTTGAAAACTGAGGAAGTAGTTCGCGACGCAAGATTTGCAACGGACCGACCGCCCGACCGACCGCCCGACCGCCCGACCGACCGCCCGACCGACCGTCCGCTGATTCCTATATACCCCCTTCAAACTTTTGGCGGGGGTATAAAAAGAGAAAAAAGAAATAGGAATTGTGAAATTCAGCCAAGACGGACAGAAATGTGACCTG
Source organism: Diadema antillarum (assembly GCF_040938485.1). Taxonomy (NCBI): domain Eukaryota; kingdom Metazoa; phylum Echinodermata; class Echinoidea; order Diadematoida; family Diadematidae; genus Diadema; species Diadema antillarum. The sequence continues at coordinate 234,336 of NW_027271692.1, forward strand.
TGGGTTGTCTCGTCTTCCCTCACCTGTGAAATATTCCAAAAATTCCTGCTCCAGCTTGAGGGCCCGGTCGTAGATCTTGCGCGCCTGCTCCTCCGAGAACCGCCGGTTCATCTCCATGATGGACTCTACTGACTTGGGCTTGAGGAAGATGGCGATGGGGTAGAGCTGCGCCACCTGCAGGCGCTTGATGGCGTTGCCGCTGACATCGAGGATGCAGTGTTTGCCCTGGAGAAGAAAGGAGGATGGAGGAGGAGGAGAATGATGAGACCTGAAGTAGTCATTTTTCTGTCATCTTTGCACTTATCTCCATCATCATCCTCATCATCATCATCATCATCATCATCATCATCAACATCATCATCATCATCATCATTTTTGTCACTGTAATCTTGGATTTTGTCATCACAGTGACCACCTTTCTCATCTTTTGCCGAGCTAGCCGTTGGCACTTTCAGGTTAGCAGCTGACACTTGTTATCATCATTGCAAAGATAGCCTTCTTTAACCTCATCATCATCATCATCATCATATTTGTCATTGTGATCTTGGATTTTGCCATCACAGTGACCATCATTCTAATCTTTTGCCAAACTAGCCGTCGGCACTTTCAGGTTAGCAGTTGACACTTTTTATCATCATCGGAGAGATAGCCTTCTGCACCCTCATCATCATCATCATCGTCGTAATCATTTATGACGTTGTTATCTTCCCTCGTTGCCAGCTTTCATTATTGAAGTGACCAGTCATCAGACTGGAACGCTGCACACTAGCACTGGTCCAACAGTCCATGACCAGTAAACATCACTGTTGGACCAGTAACTTTTTCAGGAATGAACCAGTAAGAAAAAGGAAATATTGGGTACCTACTGGTCCAACATATTTGAAATTGTCTTCTTTTCTTCTGCTGTGAACATTCTAAAAGACATTACCGTAATAATCGCTATCATAGCCTTGAGCCCATGCCGTCATGATTACCATCCTCGTTTTCACTGTCTTCATCACCAACCATCATCTTTAATCAATATCTCTGAAGGTACTATATCATCAACATCTACACGCATACATCACCATCAGAACCACGACAAAAGTTATGTCAACATATTCACAGTGCATTTTCTATAGTACAAAACACAAGTGTTGATGAAATCGGTTTTGGATTCCCAGTAGGAAACAACCAACTACCCCTTCCTCCCATTTTTCTGCGCGGTGCAGATGCTGACCTTTTCCGAAACCTCCCTAACAGAGGCCACACTGGTGCCATAGAGGTTCTCGTTGTACTGCCCCGCCTCGATGAACAGGTGGTTCTGGATGTCCCTCTCCATCTGCTCACGGGACTCCACGAAGTGGTAGTCGCGCCCGTCCACCTCGTGCGGTCTCCTCGCTCTCGTGGTGTCTGAGGAGCGGAGGGACAAAGTTTGGTGAAACAAAGAACGTGAGTCTCCTGTCTTAGGGCTGAGTTTGTATTACATGTACACTTGCAGTCAAGAAATTTAATATGATTGGCCAGAATGTTGCAAGAACCACTCCCTCCCCCCAACCAATGACATACATGGAAAATGGTGACACTGACATCAACGCTTATCAAAAATTTTGTACTTTGTTTTGATAAAGGAAGTACCAAGGAATGGCAAAATGATCCATCCTGTGAAAATTTGAATTTTTCAATTGTTTTTAACAATGGTCATATGTCAGCAGGGCTTCTACATTTGATGTCTCACGAATATCCTTCACAATTAGCCCTCCCTGATGTACAACATCATTGGTAGCAAATTGTTGGACATCATTTCATCTCAATTTTAGATCTATAGTTTTTTTCCTACCATCAATTAATCACCTGTTTCAAGCAGTGTATACTCTCAATTCAACCCTTCCATGTCCCACGCACCTGGCCACAAATTACCAACCTTTTCAACTGGAACTCAGTCAATTCCCACTAAAACTTGGCAGAGGGTAAGTTTTGACAAATGCCCTCCAGTGTTATAAATCAACAATCCCATCCAAAGGCTTCATAATACAGGAGGGATATGTCGGATCATGCAATCCGAATTGGTAATTGATGTCTGGGCGGCTCTTCTAGTAAACAGACTAAGCACATTCATGGATCTGCACACTGGTGAACAGTGCAGGCTGACAAGACTATAACTATAGGGGGAGCTCTTCCACAAATGGGAAATGGTATCACTCACGTGGTACACAGCTTCCAAACTCGTCCGGCATCTCTGAGATGAGGTCATCGTTAATCCTGTCCTTCCCGGGACCGAGGATAATCACCGGCCTCGTGTATTTGACTGCAAGAGAAGAAGGAGCAAGGAGTGGTGAAGGATTTGTGCATTACCTTTAGCACTGACACTGGTAAAGCAGACTTATTGGGGTGTCTGTTTTTGTTCAACTTAAACCCTTTTATATTCAGTCTGTATGGAATTACCCGGCATATGCTTTGACGTAAATTTTCATGTTTGCTACAACTATTGCATGAAAAAAAAAGAAAATACATACACACAACTTAGAGAGAGAGGGATTAGATATGTCAAACTGGAAAATCTCTCATTGTAAATAACACAGGTATCAACTAACGCAGTTATGGGTATGTGGGACTGAAAAAAAAAAATGTACAATCATTCGGCTGTATAAGCAATCAACAGCTCTCATAAAATGTATTCTAGTGTGAGAAATTTGTCTTGATTCCCTGACTTACTCTCTTGTTGGACGACAGCTTCGTAGGATAATATGATATCCTCGTTCCCTGAAAGAAAAAGAAAGGACAAAAAATTAGTATTCAGTCCTTGAACAATAGAACATAAATGACTAGTGAATGAATTGTTTGAGGATTGTAAAGTTCTTGCCAATATTTAAAATTTTTGTGCGTACGTCGCTTCAGAGCCATGTATATTCAGCAACATTTAAGTGCTCCATTGTTTTGTGAAAATACTGGCCAAACACAGGACGGCACTTTTGTTTCATTGTCAAATTAATTCTCACAACTCTTAAAAATTTATACATAAATAGACTTGTAGGTTTAACACCATAGTCATTGTGTCATCTTGGGACAAAAACAACAGTAAATCTCACTGAAAAACAATGATATGACAATGCGTCTTTGTGGAACAAATTTAGTATCACTTGTATGAATTGCATGATAAAACATTAGTTTGCACATTTTTGTGTTTCTGCACTGACATGCAAAATCGATTTCACAAAAGTCTTGAAAACATCATTGTTTATTTTATATCATCAATTCCACTTTCTTTAAAAAAAGATCCTCCCCAGAAAAACCAAATTTCATAAACCAACCAAGAAAGTCAGTTCCTTCATGCAAACTCAGGGCAGGGAAACCATATTCTGTGGTTGGTTATTTTTAGTGCAGAAAAGTGACACACACTACTTAACTGATTCTTATTACACAAAAATCTTGTGAGGGTTATTTTTCATTTGACTTCATAAGAACCAAGATCAAATTCTATTTCCTTTAGTTAACAAAAGTGTGAGGTGGTGTGAACTTACTGTAGCTACTTTCACTATCGCTGGCATTGGATGTGAAAGCTGTGAAGAGGATGTAATGTGAGACACAAAAATGGTAGGAGTTAAAGGAAGTAAAGTAGAATACATCAGTTCAACAACAGTCATGACTGCAGAATAAGATCCACAAGGACAACATACTACATGTAGTCTGGGTTATAATCCACTAATAATTGTTATGCCAGACAAGTGACCCACAAATCAATGCTGCTCTAAAAAGAAGACATGTTTTATTTGAAGTGATGGACAAATAATAAATACACAGTTAAAGGTGGCTGGAGAACATGTCTTAATGTAGGGGAGGGTGGGGGCAGGGCTGGGACAGTGACATGGGGGGAGGGGTTGCCCCAAGTGGGGTCAAGGGTTAAGGGTTTGACCCTCATGTCGCTTTGTGCCTCACACTTAATCAAACTCAGCTGAATTACTTGGAATCAGTTAATTCTTAATCGCTGTCATTGTTTTGTTTTGTTTTTTCATTTTGCTGCTATGGCACCAGAGGTCTATAACACTAAACAGATATTCAAACCTTTATAAAAAAGGTGTCCAGAATTCTCATGGGAATGTTCTCATGTTCAAAGGGCATCTATCCCTCGACACACAGCGAGTTCTTATACACTGTACTTTACAGCTTTTGCCACCGATAACCCATCCCAAGCCATTTGCAGCCTTCTTGCAATCAAATTTCATCACGACACCTGCCATTTAAAACTGCCTTGTGAAATATGACCCCTCATTTGGAACCAATGACCATGATTTATGACGATAACACTGTGACAGCTGTCAAACCATTGATTTCAACATCACCTGGGAAAGGTTTATATGACATTATTTAAATACTTCTTCCTCATATCGAAGTGCCACGGCACAAAGGGTTTACGACATATCGAGTGCCAGGCTCATTTAAGCCCTGCACGTGAGCAAAAGCAACCAATACATAACATAACATACAAGTTGCTGCACAAAACCCTCTGAACAGCATTCTTCATATCATGGTGCAAGTTCTATATAGCATCAAAGCATAAAATACAATTTTGCCCATAAAAATATGACAACTTACATTGTACTCCCGTGAAAAACAGGTTAAAGTTTGCTAGTGCTACTAATGAAAGACTTAAAGGTGTCAGAAACCACATTATAATGTGCCAACAGAAAATTGCACATTTAAAACACTTTCTAGAAGACCATCTATGTTTCATAGAAAGTACCCAGAGAAATATGAGTTTGTGGGACTAACATGTCTTATTTGTCAAACACACTACCTGCATCAGGAGCTCATCTGGCAAAATCATGGTTTTATTCATGTTTTCTCCATATTTTTTCACTTCCAACATGGTTCATTGCTCATTATGATGATGAAAATTCAAGGATTCTCACAACCGTATTTCCTTCCTTTTTTTTATTACAAATTTTCTCTAAACAAAAAAGCAATTCATTTCAAATTATTATACACAAAATGGGTTTCACTTTACAACAATTGCAACGGCATCTCTACACTACATCTTGTCACGTGCCGAGATAAACAATTGGAAAGAAATGTGAGGGGTGGGGATCACATATCAAGATGTAAACACACATGACAGAATCATAAACAATTGCACTAACAGTGAAATATTACAGCCACAACACCCTCATCCCAGCCATTTTTGGGTGTGCTCATCATTGCAAATATGGGTGCATCATGAACTTGGGAATTTGAGAGTGGGAATTTGAGGGAAAACAGAATGCAAGCAGGCATGCATGCTCAACAAAAAGAAAGAAAAAAGAAAAAAAATTGGAGTGCCAAGTGGTCGTACGAAATTCAGGCCGAAATGTGATCTTTCTATCAAGTTTTGTGCAACGCGAATGTTCGCTGCAGGAAAAAAAAAACATGAATTCAGTAGCTGATTTGTGTTTTGTCTCAAGTTCCATATAATCACAATTCTTCTGGTAGTGTGAACGGAAGAGTGAATAATCACAAATTTTAATATCACCATATTTTTTTTTTCCCTAAATGAGAATGGGCCTATCACATGGGTGACAAGGGAACAATGTGAATAGTGTTAAAAGAAATAGTATGTTAGGGTATGATAGATACTTAATACCACAACATCTCTAACCTTTAAAAGCAAACTACATAATCCCACATGATATGAAACTTTCAGTACGATCATATGTAGTTTCTAGGCCTTTGATGGGTCTAAACTGCACATATGTTTATTGCCCCATACAAAACTAAACAAGAACACACCTACATTTTCTTTTAAAAGTGTTATCATGCAAGAGAGCCTAGTACTGATAGGTTTCCCAGGATCAAATTTATTGACTGCCTATGATTGAATCAGAAACTGAAAAAGTAGAACAATAATCTCTATTGACTATGCAGGTGAAAATATGAACTACAGACCATGGTCTTCATATGTGCAAATACTAAGTCATAGAGAAAAAAAAAACTCTCACTTTTGGTGAATTCAGCATTTTTCAACTTATATTCAGCATTCCAATACAGGTACTAGATGTTACGTGCATTGCTCTCGACAGAGTGAGTATCATTGTTGAAAAGTAAAATAATTTGCTACGCTTGCAACCAGAAACTAAAATTCAAACTTCCCTGTTACTGATATTCCCATAAGTGATGATATTTTACACTGAATAAGAATATGGTAACCAATAAAAGGGGCAATGAGGTTGCAGGGGTGAGTGATGACATCACAATCGAGCTAGTAAAATAACCTGGCACTGACGAGCTTGACACTTGACGTGCATGACAGCAAGCAATGGAGAGAAGATGTCGGCAGAGGGATGAGAAAAGAGAGAAATTAATGGCGGACGGCCGACTCAAACTCAACAAGAATTGTAGAAAACTAAGCCAGAAGCAAGAACAGATCGTTAAACCAAGACATGTAGGTAACGCGATCAGGATATAAACAGAAAGAAATCAGAAGAAAATATGGTTAAAAGAAGAACTATACAGAAAGATAAACAGATAGATAAGAAGATAGATTGACGGATGGACAGATAGGTAAACTAATGGATAGATAGCAGATAGAAGATAGATAGGTAAGTAGGTGGATCGAAATATAGAAAGATAGATAGGTACAAGTAGATAGATAGATGTACAGACAGGTATATAGATAGATGCATGATAGATATATAGATAGGAAGATTTGTAGAGACATGTAGGTAGGTAGGTAGGTAGATAGATAGGTAGGGAGATAGCTGTACTGATAGATATATAGATAGGTAGGTACAACAAGTAGGTAGATATATAGAAAGATAGGTAGATAGATAGATAGATAGATAGATAGATAGATAGATAGATAGATAGAAAGATAGATAGATAGATAGATAGATAGATAGATATATAAATAGATAGATAGATAGATAGATAGATAGGTAGATAGATAGACAGATAGGTAGATAGATAGATGGATAGATAGATAGATAGATAGATAGACAGATAGGTAGATAGATAGATGGATAGATAGATAGATAGATAGATAGATGGATAGGTAGATGGATAGATTGGTAGATGGATAGATAGATAGATAGATAGACAGATAGGTAGATAGATAGATGGATAGATAGATAGATAGATAGACAGACAGACAGACAGACAGATAGATAGATAGATAGATGGAGATAAACCAAGTGGATACTGAGAGTACCATGAAGATTTAACTTCAAGAAAGAAACACTGAGGAGATTTAGTTTCTCAGTCAGGCAGACTCATCTCTATCATGACATCTTGTATATATTCTAAAATCTTTATAGCAAGATGCATGTAAACATTCAACAAGCAAATTATCACTGTTTCCATAACAGCATGTTTGCATGCACTTTTAATTTCATGCTGATATCAATCTGCAATGCATTATTTCTTTAAAACAGACCAGCTAGCACAAGTACTGTCTTTGTTTGCATATTAAACAAACTCACAGCACTCATCTTTATAATACAACTAAAAATCTAAACAGGTATAATCAGCACGGAAGCAAAAATAAGAAAAAGAACACAAGTAGCATGTTAATAAAACAATCAAATGCACTACTAGTATCTATGAGTAATACATTAAAGTATGTATGAAACCTGTCCCCACAAATGGTTATCCATGCAAATTTTAATACATACTTAACTATAAAGGGTCTAATTATATATACAAAAACATATAAACATATGAAAGCTGAGAAGCAAAAGGGCATTAACAGCATGGAGTGTCAAGCATTAACAGCCCTCTGCTTCTAAACTCAAGAAAATGACTAGTATGCAGGGCTCAACAGAAGTTTCCATAAAATTAGCACACTTTGCTAAGAGCTAAAGACAACCACTCTCCCTCATCCTAGATTGGGAGAATGCACTGCTAAACTAAGACAAGTAAAAGTCGAGAAAAAATATCTAAAAGAGAGAGCAGGTGCTTACGTTCTGGATCGCTGGTCTCTTGGTCACTGTCTCTGTTCTTCTTGAACTTCCTGAAGAAACCTTTTTTGCCTTTGTTATTTAAAGAGCCCTGCTGGAGAAGACAACCAATAGGAGTTGGTTAGTGAACATGAGGTATGACATAAAGGCAATGAAAGCAAGAGACAAGACTACAACACAGACAAATTTCACATCCCCTGACTTCAATGGAGTTGAATGACAATCCCTCTCCAAGATGAACCAACTCTTCAGATCATCAATTTTAAATTTACACTTACCACATAAAAAATGTCTTGTGCAAAGTGTTCCATAAACCTATCCCTTACAGAGATCACGTCACTGATAACATTGCAAACTGAGATACAATTGATTCCCCAAAACTGAAGGCATTACCATTCCTGCACAACAGAATCAGTTCCTGTGTCCAACCTCAATTCTAAAAATTTTTCCCCCTTCTCTCTCACTTTCTGTTCATCTTTACTACCACATTAAGTAAAGTAGGATCAAACCCGCACCTGGCTACAAATACTAATGCCCACAAAAAGAAGAACACAGGTTCAAGTCCTGAAACCAGCCAAACACGGCATTCCTGGACCAGTCACTTATTTGACACCACTTTACTCTTCTCCTTTGGCACCGAGAGATTGGTTTATAAAGGATGGCTTCTGATCGATGAAAAGTTACATTTCACAGCAAAGGAACCACACGATAAGGCATTGGGATATGTGGACCTCTATTGGTTAATGATAGACCTTCACAACAGGAGTTTAGAGGCAATACCAAAAGATTCAGACCAAAAATTATAGTGTTTATAGAGCAATACCAAGATGAATAAAACAAGCTCAATGTTACCAAAGCTACCACAACCTTTGTACTACGACTATACATAAAAGTCACTTTTATTTCCCATGGAAATTTCTCACGCTGTTCAGAACTTAATTCCGCACTGCACGTTTCAGAAATTAAGTTTACCCCTCTGAAAATAAATTGAACTTTTGTCATAAATCAAGTCACATGACCTGTCAAAATAAATGGCTGCCTATGGTCTCTGCCCTGACATCAGATGCTGCCCATAATAGCCTTTCCACAATGCATTATTTTTGTTGACACGCTCACCGTTGGCTCGCTTATCGAGTTGCTCCCTTTGCCTGAAAACTTGACGCTCCTCAACCGGGCTTTCTCTTTCCTCTCCACTCTATGAAAGAAAAAAAAAATGAAAATGAAACAGGAAACGCAATGACCGACAAACATTGCATTGAATCATCAACAAATATTTTACAGCATGTGTCTCAATGAAATCACCAAAATGGCCTTGGGTATTGTATTTGCAAATACTTTTTGTTTCTAATTCTGTTTTTGTACAATCTTTTTTTTTTTCCTTTTTGATATTTGATATCATTACTATGATTTAGCCTTCCCCGATATGATTTCCTCTTAATTAGTAATCTATTTATACCCTCAATGATATTTCCGGTTTCAATAAAGCTATGTTTCGTGTGCAGTGCCTAGTCTGCATCATAGTCCCATGCAATCATAACAACGTATGTGTCCATAAAAAGGTACTGGCTTTACACGGGCAATATTTCTCAGTTGCAACATCACTGCAGTACTACATAGGTATTGAACACAATTCTGGTAACAACTGATCAGACTGAAAGGAAAAGTTGTACAGTTTATTAGATTATCAAATTCACCAATTATAAAGCAAAATTTATGCAATCCTTCGAAGAATTGACATGAACTACATCTCCATTTTTTTTTTTTTTTTTTAGGATTGTTTCTATGGAAAGTGGTACAAGGCAGCATGTCGATCCTACACTACAAACAAAAAACAAGAAAACGCACTAAACGAAAACAACACAGACAGGTGAGGGATGGGGGGGGGGGTCAGAGGGTGGACGATGGACGATAAAACGATGACTGACACAACGGATGACCACTAACCTCCTCTTGCTGGGAATGATGCCGATCTCACCCTCCTCCCCGTTGGGGAGGATGTGGCGGGCCTGCCACCACTCATCGTCGCTGGCGTTGGTCACATGGATGACGTCGCCGAAGTCGAAGCTCAGCCCCTGGCTGGGAAGACCACTATCCTTGCTCTTGTCATAGTCGAAGAGCGTCCTAAAATAAGGGGGATTGGAACAAGATATCACCACAGTGACAAATTGACATTATAAAATTTATTCTGTAACTGATGTGAACAAAAATTACTCAACACAGCATTCAATCAACTGAAAATAATGATAATTTCTTTACTGATGACTGAACTGAAAACCATCCTGATGGGAACACTGGACTGAAAGTGTTTTTTTCTCTTTGACTGCAAACATGATTGTACAACATCATTTTGTAACCATTTTTTTTTTCATGAAAACTTATGACTCTTAAGAATAATCATTCACCACAAACCAAGCCTGTGATGATAATAACAATGAATCATGATACCATGCAAATATTGGATTTAAGAAGTCAACAATCCAAAATAAACAGTAATTACCGGTAACATTTACTATTTGCCAGTATCCAATATTATCAATTATGATGATCCACTACAAAAATGGATGGGGAATTCCCTGATATGAGAGTACATGTGGTTGTTGATGCGTCCATTGTCGTCTAACCTTGGCGGCTGAATTGAATGGGTAACTACGCAGCACTAGAATTCCTGTCCACATATTGGATTTCAAAAGTCAACAATCTATCCGTTTATAACTTCCATCTAAAATACACAGTAATTACCGGTAACATTTAACATTTACTATTAACCAGTATCCATTACTATCCATAATGATGATCCACTATGAAATTCGATGGGGAATTCCCTGACGTGTGAGTAGTTGTTGATGCCTCTATTGTCATCTAACCTTGGCGGCTGAACTGAATGGGGATAACTACACGGCACTGGAATGCCTCAGGCAGGACACCTTCCCACAAAAAGCCTCTCTTTACACACAGAGGTTTGTCAGTTAAATTGCCACAATTTAGATAAAGCTGTCACCACGCTCTCCACCTCAAGACCAAATCAAGATGATAGTCAATCACCAATTTATTCCACTCTGAAACCCCAGCCAACAAAACAAAGCCCAAAATAGAACCTGCTTCACATGGTTATAGTTAACTCATTCTCATACAGAGTGGATTACTAGTTGCACGTGGGATGGCAAATTTTGCCAAACTCTGGGTGTTACAGCATGTGCACTGCTAGAAGGAATCTCCCTTGACAATGTCTTAACATTTTGCCCACCAACCCTTTCACTCTTAAAAGAAAAATAACTAAAAAACAAGTTTACTTTTATGACGATAGGGAAACAATTATTCATTTGTCTCGCGAAGAAGATCGTAGAAAGGTGTACGACGTTTCGCTCGCTACTGCTGAGCTTCGTCAGGTACAATAAGACACGTTGGTGCGTGCACGCAAGTTATAGCGTGTATGCGGACGTGGTAGTGGGCCCGCGGCCGCCGGAGCCGGGTCGGGCAGTGCGCCACACTGTGTCCGCTGTATGCTGCGTTCATGCGGACCTAGTTGGGGCGACGTGCTGCCAACTAGGTCCGCATAGACGCTGTAAACAGCGGCCACAGGATGGCGCACTGCCCGCCCCGCTGGGGGAGGAAACGTGCTGCCAACTAGGTCCGCATGAACGCAGCATACAGCGGACACAGTGTGGCGCACTGCCCGACCCGGCTCCGGCGGCCGCGGGCCCACTACCACATCCGCATACACGCTATAACTTGCGTGCACGCACCAACGTGTCTTATTGTACCTGACGAAGCTCAGCAGTAGCGAGCGAAACATCGTACACCTTTCTACGATCTTCTTCGCGAGACAAATGAATAATTGTTTCCCTATCGTCATAGTATTCACCGCGATGGTCAACATCTTCACAAGTTTACTTTTATCTTACAAAGACGTGAAAAGTGTCTTTCCTAAAATCAGTCGTTAAGTTGAAGACAACCTCACTCATATTATGTTGGGTATTATAACCATCACAGTGTCTGAGCTGAAGCATGTAGAATACTGGTTTAATAAATGGATTTGGTATATAGTAGGTTCATTCACTACAGGCACATAAGGATTTATACTAACAGCATGACTAACAAGTCCGCAAAAATAATTAAGAAGGAGAGACCCCCCCCCCCCCCCCCAAAAAAAAAAAAAAAATACAATAAAACTGAAACAAGAACCCCATTTCTATTGCCATAACCACAGTGGTCACAAAAGGTTTACGAACTGCATCATTTACCTGACGAAGAGCGTCCTCTTTGCCGACGTCCGAAGACTGCCTGTGGGACTAACAGAGTTCTGCATCATTTCTTCTCGCAGCGACTGGATCTTGGCCTCAAAGCAGTTGTATTCTGTAGCGGTGGATCAGAATGCAAAGCCAGACATGCAATGAGACATCACACAGATGCACACGATGTGAAACAAATCATATGAAGACTATCGTATCAGGTGGACAAAAGGGGAAACACCCATTCCGTAAACATACACAACTGTACCATTTTGACCAAAATCATAGATTAATTATCATAGATATGGTGATAAGAATACAATATCTTCCCACTATTTTCCACAGAATTTTGTCAGGCGGTCAGGTCATTCATGATGTACAGACAAAATGGGATCCCCCCAACATCCAAAGCTTTATGTCGCATCACACGCTTTAGTTGAATCCCGAAACAAGCAAACCTGATTTGATATCATCTCAAGCTAAACGGAAGAAGAGACCTCACCCAAGACTGGCTCCCTCCCCTGTGCACTCTTCCCCCTCCGATTCCCCCTCCTCACCTTTTATTTCATTGATTTATTGCCTGTCGTAAGAAAACACCATTTGTAGTCAGGTGATGAAACTGGCTTTCAATTTTATACTCAAGTGACACGCATCTACATATGTCCTCTCTGGCAACACAAAAGAACAAGACAGATCTATTCCTGTTTTGGTTTCCGTCATATGGCAGACTTTTATAGGATTTCTGATGTTATGTTCTTGCTCTCTGTAGAGTACGGACTGCATAGAGCAAATGAATTGCCAGCTGTCATTTGTAAACTAATGAAGCCATGACATGGGGAAACCAAGAAGGCTGTTAGCATACTAAGAGCAGTTGACATGAACAATGGCCAAAGAGTTATTAACAATGGTTGCCAGATTATCCTGTTGAAAACTAGTCCTGAGTATACTCGCACAGATGTCATTGGGAAGTACAACCTTGTACGTGCTATAGCAACAAAATCAGCTCGTCCTCAACGGGTTTAGCCAAGTTATATCAACAACAAGAATCTGAGTGTACAATGCATGATGATGCACAATCTTTGTATCCATGATTTATGATTGTGGATGGTGAAAAAAAGAAATCACATGCACTTTGAACCTTGTAATACACACAGCAATAACAAATATGTCCAAAAGTCAACTTATAAGAATATGAACATTTGAAGGATGCACTTTGTAGCTCACATATTGCAGACAAATACCTCAATGTTGTGGTTTCCCATGTCTTTTGACACACGCTCATCATATTTCAATACATTTAAACGGTTTAGATCAATGTGTTAGCTGCCTACTACTGAGCCCTTTTGTGTGTTTAATGAGGTGCAACAGGCAAAATGGTGATAAAGAGATTTGCGCATAAATTCACCCGATCATAGTAAAATATCTCAAATGAAAAAAGACAACAGGAAAATGATTAAACTGAATGAGAATAAGGAGAGAGAGAAAAAAAAAATCCATTGAATTAAAAATGATCACTCACATCATAATACGGCTCAACAAATACAGTATGTGCCCATCAATACGGCTCAAATTGCACCGATATCACATACAACTCTACGTCTGCTCACGAGTGCAACGGTAGCAGTCAAAACAAGAATGAGCTCTCTTTTTTTTCACTCCCCCCTCTCTCTCTCTCTCTCTCTCTCTTCCCACACAATGAGCTGAAAAACATTCCTAGCTTCTATTTATTTACTCATATCTCAACTTCCATTACCCATTCACTTCTGATCAACCTTGTGGCTGAATTCTCCTCTCCGTCGAGTTTGCTAATGTATCACAATATACGTGGGAGAGAACAGTCCAAATGTCACGCTATTTGGAAAAAGGTTGTTGAGGCAACTTACAAAGGGAATATCTGCATTTTTTTTTTTTTGGGGGGGGGAGGGAACTTGCTATCCACAAGCGGGTTTCCAGGGAGACATATTGTTGTAAAGGTGAGGAAAATTACAGACAAACAAACTATGGACATTAATAAACAAACACATTTATACACACATACACACAAACCACATGCACTCACACAACAATGGAGTTCATATCTCTATTAAAGATATTTTCTCCTGTGTCACAGTTTATGGACAGAAATATATCTGTAAAGGAGTGCGTAGAGCATAAATTACTGGACAGGACATACTCTTTTTTGTCATTCTTTCCTCAAAAGAAGAAGAAATATGACTTTTAAAATATGAGAGGCCTAGCTACCACATATTCATCATCAATGTCATTCAGTGTGACTCAATTTGAGAGAGACAGACAGACAGACAGACAGACAGAGACAGACAGACAGACAGACAGACAGAATATGTGGATGTTGGCACTCCCATCACAAACAGAATGAATTATGATACCGGTACATGTCTCATCTCAGTACATTCTCTAGCCTGTATACAACAAAACACACACCCCTATCAGCGTCTCCCCTGCATGCATCACAGCCCCTACTGTTTTAATACACATACACAGGGCCATATACAATGTGGGAGAAGGGGGTCGAAAGGGGCATTCCCCACCCCCTCGATATTTTCAGAGTTTGCCTTTTTTTATGATGGGAGGAATGCTACTTTTTTCTAGAAAAAGAATAGATATGGCAAGAGGTTCTTGAACACCGAAAAGCTTTATACTGTATGATACCTGTTGATAAAGATACAGTTGTTCAACTGTACATGACCTTAAGAATATAACTGTGACATACACTACGTAGGGAAGCATAGAGAGGGGCAGTACATGTATACTGCCTTCCTGACCTCACAAACATGGATCTCCCCTTTAAGGACATGCATATGTGTGTGTGTGTGTGTGTACCCAGCTGAAGTTGGATAAAGAATAAGGTGGCACTAACTTGACTGAAAGGTAAATACTTGCATAGCAGTATTTGAGCACTGCTGTGACTAAAAAACAGCAACAACCCAAACCCAACAAACGAACCAAGATGAAAATGGTTCTCCCCGTGACATTTGCGATGGCGACTCTACCCCCCTGACCCAGGCTTCACGATGGTGGTGTTGTGTAAATGTTTGCGAATGTTCTCAGAGCAATCATTACTGTCATCATTGCTACTAAACAAAATGCCATACCATGCATACTGTACGCATGATGTGTCTGCAAAAGATGAGCTAAATATGGTCGACGGGGAATACGAACCGTCAAGAGAGCTACAAGATCTATGTATCTTGCACTTGCTTATTATCACATTGTTGTACCCTATTTGTATCCAACAGACCAATAACTATCAAGATTAGAAACCGCTTAAAGATAAAACTATCACTATTTTATGCTAAATTATATCATTTTCAATCACGAACTGCTATCTGGAATGAACAGTAAAGTGGAGAGAGAGGGCAGTTTACAGATGTGCCTCGCGCCATTACTCCCCACAAGTAAGATGGCAAGTTTGATCTACATTTGTAATTAGTATCATGACAGGCTATGATAAAAAAAGGCAAGGGATCAGCCTGGAATTCAGGCCTGTCACTGATGTGCTAACTGGGCAGCACCACTACCAACCAATTCAAGCTGAGACTAGGTCAAAAGAGTGACACAATGGAGTTGGCTGGTTCCTTCTCTTCACTCAGTCTTGTACAATTATGCAGATTGAAAGCGCCATTTTAGGTATGATGATTACAAGCAAAAGAAATATCTACAGCTGGAATCCTGCTGTTGCTATAAATGTTTTCAACGTGTTTTTTTTTTTCTTTTAGTAATGACCCCCTAAAAATACCACGGGCCATTTTTTACTCAACCCCCATCAAAATATCGCCCTCTTTTAGAATGTGAACCTAAAGCTGTTATCACGCAATTCTAGCGGGGGGTACATATGGAAGTCTTTCCTAAATTCTACCAATGCATACTGTAATATACTGGGGGGATATTTAGAATGCAAAAGTACAAAGGAATGAAAACAGTGTTGTCAGTAACCTCTGTTCAATGTGTTTTCACTAACTGCTGAATTCTCGGTCAAAAGAAAATCAGAATCAATACGTACACTTGTCAAACACTCTTGAAAAGTGTGAAACATGACCACAATAACATGAGACCAACTGCCGTGACATGCAATCTCCTCTACATTTTTTTTTTTTTTCTTGGTAAGAAGTAATATTTGGAATTTGTAATGTCCTCTTTTCTGACTGATTGTGCAAATTTCTGAAAACAAACACATAAACACATCTACAATGTAGAAGTTGTCATACACTGCAGTCTGGCAACATTATAACCCAACACATATAAGTGCCCCAAGACTCCTCAAAGAATATATACTCCTCAACAATGACAAAATAGAGTAAATCATGTTAACTTGCGGACAAAAGACAAAACTTACATTTGCGGTCCTCTGACGCACGGTCACATACTGCACGATCCTCGTACCCTGTCACATCTCAAATTAATGACTGTATGCCACAGTCATATGATTTCCCCGATGATCCGGATATACGTAGAACTACACACCCTTGTTGGTAGACGGGCGGCCGAAATTTGATTGAATGTCAATACGACTAACCACTGTGTGTGGCGGCTTTCCGAGAATTCCCGCAAGGCATGTTTTGGCTGCACCGCAGAACATGTGCTTTCCCGACTTCTCTGTGTGTTTTTTACTACCTCATACAAGGCTATTCCTGCTCACTTTTAGATCCACACACACATAAAAAAACCCACCAACTTTGCCATTACTACCGATGGAACAATTATGGCGTCAACAATTTGTCACATATTACAGTGCACGTCTGTGCAATGAACATTTCAACCGGCACAAAGATAACTCCACCACGGCACTTAATAAAGTGACATCGTTTCTATTGCCTTGTTCTCACTCCCCACTATTTGCAACAGTTTATGCTCGCGTTCTTTCAGTTGCAGGTCCAAAGGTCCCCAGCACTGAAAAAGAAATTTTCAGCCCCGCTAGATAAGGAAGCTATTAAACAAAATGGATAGATTGATGTTTGCTCTGCCTCTGTCTGTAGCAATCCGTACCTCTCACAATCTCTCCTCTCCCATTCCCACCATTCCAGCATATACACTGCATGTATACACACACACAAAACCCCCCCCTGTACAGCAGTGATTTTGATCTAATCTTATCAGTGCATTGATGTGAAATGCCGCTTAATGGTTGCCTCAGTAGCATTTTGGGTAAATGGGGGAGGGGGTCAGTCGTTCTGGATTACACGACTCTTCATCGGAACCACTGAACCAACACGAGCCATTCACGGGATTCAAAAGAAGAATGCAGCTTACATTGGGGATAAAAGAAGTTAACTACGTGCTAACTGCAATGCCATTCAACATGGCACATAAAAAAGATGTAGAACTAACACGTCAAAGGTCAAGTGGTTAATAAGCAAAGGACATTTGTGTCAAGCTCTTTCAAATAGAGTGGTGTGTCACTCTATACAGGTATTCAGTTCTTTTTATTTTTCCATCAGGTCTTTTTTTCCCTCATCTGAATTCAGAGGGTATTGTTTCATCCATCATTTTGTCTGATACAAATGCATTTTGTTTCTGACACACAATTTTAAGCTTGTGAAATCCTTGCATCTGATTGGCCAAGAGAAAATTTGTTAGAAAAATAAAATATCTGACAAAATGGTTGATGACATGCCCCACTCATAATGACATTTTGAGATAACTGCTACTAAGTGACTGAAATGGGAAAGCAGTGAACCGCACACTTAACCTCCTTTTCATGTGTAGATTGGAGGACAGCTGTGGAATGGCCAAACAAATCCATCATTTTTGCTATCATTATGATAACTAATGCTATCACAATTGTTATAGGTATCATTATTTGTTATTATTATCATTATCATTATCATTATCATAAAAATCAAACATCATCATCATTATCATTACAATACCAATATTGTTTTTGTACTTTTTGCACTATGCATTTTCAATTTTTCTTTATTTTTCTACGCCAGAGCATCCATTATTTTCTTCATTCTTTCTTCGATATTTTCTTCCTCCCCCCCCCCCCCCTAAAAAAATATCTGAGTTCAGTGATTATCTAGATTGAGAGCAATCAGGTGCAGCACTACTTTTCTTCTTCTTTTTTTTTCTGCCATGGTGTTATGAATGGATGGACGCTGAGGGTGTGTCCCAAGCCTTTTGTGGAATGATCTTGACCTAAGGTGGAGTGACCACGCACCAGTGTGCAACCATAGATGCCATGGTCAGTGGTCAATGGGGGGAAAAGGGTAGTTTGAGAGAAGGTCAAGGGCTAGCTACTGAATTCAGGGTGCCTTGTTCATACGGACCTTCATAGCTCTGATATATATGTCATTTGCCCACGAAAACATATTGGGCTATTAAAGTTTATAAAAATGAACTTCTTTAGAGGCCAATTATCATATTTTTTAAAACCATTTTTTTCTCGTGTAGTATTTGTTTCAGTCCTTCTAAATGAGTTATAAGTTCAAATTACAGAATGAATACTATTCAGAGTAACTGACTTATCATGTCCACCTAGTCCCAGAAAAAGATTTGCGGAATATATCACCATCTGGCCATCATCAAATTGGCAATTCTGAATTTACTGCACATCTTAGAGTGGAGATATCTGTACTAAATCTGAGGGAAACGTCTGAATGCATGCTAATTTGTGGGGGATACAAATGCTTTATTGTCCTACACATGTGTTGCCAACTTGAGAATCATATATAAATTTAGTATTTAAGAGCCTTTTGAAAATGCTGCCACTAAATAAAAGGGCAGCAATATACATACAGCAAAGGACTAGAATGAAAGAAAATTATCCTCTCTTCCTTATGAACACTAACATTATAGATTAAAAAATAAGAAATTACAGTAAAGAGATTCAGCACTAAACTACACAAATGTGATTTCTAGGACTTGCTCAGTTGAAGGCAGAGGTTCTGAAAAGGTACATCAGCATGGTGGTTTAAAAAAAAAAATCATGGCAGCCCTAAATTAATCAGTCCACAAATGTCCCTTGATATCGGTTGTAACAATTCATCACATGCATGATGATTATTGTGCCCAGACTGCAAGAGGAGACATGAAGAAAGCAAACGTCTTTTGACTTTCACTTTCCTTTCTTTTACGCTTTCTTCCTCCATTCTCCTCTGCTTCTCAATTTCCCTTTCGTCTGAAACCTCAAGGCTATTTGACCAACAAATTCATGCGATCTTCGGGAGTATCCTCACACCAATTTGCATTCACAGACAAGAGCTCAGGAAAAGATTTCGATCAAGCTCGCAGAGAAGCGTCCTAAATGTCAACTGCACCAGAAAGAAGGGAATGCACGCCAAGCAGCTCGGGAAGGGCGCATAAAATATGGCCGACTTCTCCGAGACGGTCGCAGCGGCGTGGCGGATGGGCCACAAGCGACCGGGAGATGGCAAACATCAAATTACTTTGACCCTGAGGGAAGATTTACGGCTCAGCTGAGACGATTCATCTCAGATTTAAACAGAGAGAAAATATTATCCCAATTTTGATTTCTATCTCTCACTCTCTGTCTCTATATCTCTCTCAAAACCACAATTCCGAATCCAGGCTCTAGTAATCTGCAATTACAACTAAAGTGTTCATAGTTTACTTCTAGAGTGAGCTCAATTAATGTCAACTTATCCTACCTCAGAGGCAAAGGGGGGTGGGGGAGGGGACTGTAACGACAAAAGAAGAACATCCCATAATGACAAGGAGAGCAGGGTGACAAAAAATTTGAAAAGGAGAAGAGAAACAGTGAGGAGAAAACTGAACACGGAGAAGCAAAAATGAACGCGATGACTTAAATTTTGTAGGGAAGTCTAGAAAAGTGATGCACAAGAAAGTGAAAGAGACTACTAAAGAGGCAGAAGAAGACGAAAGTCCTACAGAAGACGTAGACTTAAAGGGGTGGTACAGTATTGGTAGAGATGAGAATTGGGCTTTTAACTTTTTGCGAGATACAAAGAAAACATTTATGATACAGTACAGAGCATACCATTTTAAGAGGAATTCAAAGTTTATTTGATGAAAATCGAGTTTGGAATGACTGAAACATACAAAAACAAAGTAAGACAAAGTGATCGTAACAAAGTGTGGGTCCCAAACTTTATTTGAATTGCTCTTTTTTGGATATCTCAGCCATTTCAAAACCAATTTTCGTCAAATAAATGTCGAATTCCTCATAGAATTACATGCTCTTTCATATTTCATAAGAGGTTTGTCATTATTTCACCAAAAAATGTTAGAAACCCAAAATTAGGTCTCAACCAAAACTGCTACAATACCTTTAAGTTATGAGGAAAGGAAGAAGAGGAAGATGAGGAAGAAGAAGAGAAAAGAGTAAGTAGAAGAAGAGGAAGAAGAAAGACAGGAAGAAACACATGAAAGGAGAAGAAAAAGAAGATGATGATGATGATGAGGAGGAGGAGGAGGAGGAGGAGGATGAGGAGGACCAAAAAGCAGGGAGAAGAAATCAATTGGAGTCTAACCAGCAAGACAGAACGTAGAAGGTTGTTGAAGGATGCACAATATTGTACCAATAAAGCGAGATCAAAACCATTTAACAATGGCTCATCAACTTCACGCCAACATAAGACACGGAGACTACTTAAACTCCAATTCATCATTTTACGATCATCTCACCTTCTGGCTTGTATTGCGCAACTATCGTCACGACCTGCCCCGCCCCCTTCAGCGCTAGGGCAGCATCTTCGTGTGTGGCATTCATCAAGTCTTTGCCATTTACCTGCGGAAAAAAAGAAGAGGAAAACATTGTCAGCCATGGACATGCATGAGCCAGCAAATGAGGCCTTTTTGCTTTAAACTCTGGATGTAACTGGGCACTTACATGTGTGTAAACTTTTAATAGCTTAACTTGCTAAGTTTTTGTCATCACTATTCAGAAATCCACTTCTCTGTCATACATTCAAACTTGACCTAGTTGTAAGTCAGCAAGCCCACTCAGGCATGGCAATGTCCCTCAATCCCATAGGAAGCCCATGATGACACGATAGGGATTAGGGGGATTAGGTAGTCTTTATTCAATGACAATAAATTATTTTTAGACATCTTTGCTTACTGGCAGACTCAAAAGCACTCCGGGATGCCTATCTATCAGTGAAAAAGTGCAGTAAGGGTAAATGAATGTCTGCAGATACAATGTAGATTCTTTCGCGGCAAGAACAAGCGTAACTTTGCACTCATTAATTGAGCCAACTGAAAATCTGCTGCCGAGCCACTGCAACAATTCCTGCTGTTACTGCAATTTGTAGTAATTGTCGTACAGCATTGTGTTAAACAGCATTTGGAGTCTTGCACTTACAAACAATACTATCACCCCAAAAACCCCCAAGTACACTTAACTTGTCGAGGATGAGTCGCGAGTATACTTGGGCAAGTGTTTATGGGAAATGTATGTTGTGGCAAAATCAGCCCGTCCTCAACTGGTTAATTAAATGGGTTAAGTACTATGGAAACTCTGTAAGCGTGAGGAAAATACCCCTAATGGCATCACAGCACAACCCACTGAATAGTAATATCAAACTACAATATTGACAGATGGGTAGCAATTCACCCTTAATATGACACCTTATGAGTTTCAGCCAGTACCAAAGTGCTACTCCCCCAGTGCTGGATTTATTTGGAGACATACAAATAGCAAATAACTCCAGCAAGAGACTCCTTTCCAAGAGAACATGTACAACTTTGATGTTGGGGAGAAACTGAAACAATTTTATATTCAGTTGTGCATACAAGTACGATCTGCCACATTCAATAAGCATTGACAATGAATGGGGCACTTTTGCAGTGTCCCTGAAAACATGGGCATGCTGTAGCCTGTAAGGGGCGGCAGGGAATTACTCTCGTGGTATCGCATAGTGATTCACTTTACATTTAGGTATGACTGCCATACAAAATGTCATTTGTGCAGCAAATTCATTACAAAGACTTGCAGAGCATTTTGCTTAAAATATACGATCATCAAATTATTCCCTGGGCTTTGACAATACTCTGGGCTAGAAACTGAACGAGGTGCTCACCGAGAGGATCTGGTCGCCACGCCGGAGTTCGCCGCTGAGGTCAGCCACGCCCCCTGCCAGGATGAAGGAGATGAAGATGCCCTCCCCATCCTCGCCACCGACGATGTTGAACCCGAGACCGGTGGCGCCCTTGTTGAGAGTTACTGACCGGGCTTCCCTGCAGAGACAGCAACAAGGTGGAAGGAACGAGGCGCCCCATTAGCCAAGGCACCCCAGACAAAATTCTCCCACTCAACACTGGACACGAAACTTCATACACCCATGTTAAGTCTCCTCAAATCGCACTTGTTTGAATTGTAATTTTGGTTCATGTTCACCTAACATTAAATTGTAAGGGTTGTATTGTTAGTTGCTGTTGTTTTATGTGCACACAGCATGCATAGCCTCATGCAGGCTCTAATGTGCCAAGAGCATCGGGTACGATACAAACTGCACAATATAAACATACATTATTACTATTATTAAGGTAGGTATACGTCTCTACAAATGCTCATCTTTTTAAAGGGAAATATGTAACTCTGAATGTGTCCTGAATCATTCAAAGTTTATTTCCCATTTCCTACAAGACCAATAGAAAAACATCTTAAGTTCAATTACAAAGAAGACTAGCTTTCCATTCTTCAAAATAAATTTCTTCCTGCATATCTATATATACATAACAACATTAAATCTGATAGATAGATCAAGAGATAGACAGATAGTGACACAGATGGCTATTCTCAGAGACACACTGCTTTCTTTCTCACCTCGAAAATCCATCGTCATTCTGGACGAATATCTTTGGGGCGTGTGCGTTGTTGAAAGCGTTCGGGGGCTGCGAGGCCGTCACCCTGTTGTAGGACGGGGGATCACACATGCCCCCCTCCATCTGGAGGGTGGGTGAGGGCGGCATGTCGCCCATCTTGGGCTCTTGATGGAGGGGAGGCTGCATGGTGGCATAGACTGCTGGAAGGGGGGGGGGTTGGGTGGGGAGGAGGTATGAGGTGGGAGAAAAAAAATGCAAACAAATAAGCTTTTATTTTCATTTTGTTTAGAGGCAGTAATTAGGGAGAAAAAATGCAAACAAACACATTTTTTATCCATTTCTTTTAGAGGCAGTAATTTGCATAAGCATTCATATGACAGTAATGTTATAATTTTACAATTATGCTTATTGTTGAAGAAACAATGTCACCATTAAAGTTCTATTACCTAAAGATTTTTCATCCAAAAGTAAGAATGAAGTATATCCAGATGCAGATGTGATATCTCGCAAAACTTTGCAAATATAAAAAAAACAAACAAACAAACAAATTGATAATCAATTCAATTCCAGCAATAAACAGATAATGACAAGATGCCAAATATCTTATTCTGATTCAACAAGCTGCAAATTTTTCCCCCTCTACCATGATAAAACATAGGTAGCATACGCACAATTCTACAGCACTGAATTTATGTAAACTTTTTGTGCTGCTGGCTGTGCTTAACTCTTAATGTGCCAGGCCCAAAACCCCTAACGTGCCAGAGGTTTTTACCTAACGCCAGAACGTTTCGAAACTGGACTAACAATGAAATTTAAAACCGCCATATCTCTGAAACTATTGACTTTTTTTAATTGAGTTCTACACAACATATATCAAGAAATGTTTGTTCTTTCGTGTCATGCAGTCAGTTTGCCACAATTTCTATCTGAACCTGAAATATTGCAGAAATAATTGATACATCAAAAAAAGTTATTAAAGATTTTCGTGTAGTATGGAAAAAAAGAGTCAGTCGTGTTTTTTCTTCAATGGAACACTCCCTTGACTCTGTGAGAAAGTTTTAGAGCAACATCTCCTCTTTCAAATGATAACAAAATTGTCTTCTAGAATTGTATGATTCCAAAGATACTAGCAGTTTATTTTGTCTTGGCAATTTCTCTTTTTGCCTCAGTAATTCATTCCCAAATCTGAGTCCTTTAGTCCCAGATCCTGTATTTGCAACTAAAGCAATAGTCCCGGGCCCTGGAATAGTGTCTTTTGTCCACCTGAGAAGGAAGAACCTGCTAATCCTCCTTTTGTCTAAGCGGACTGCGGGCGGGCGTACTCTATTGAAATCGGCAGGCCTTTGTCCACGCGCAATTCCTTTGCTAGTGTGGGGACGATTAGTTACATTCACCAAAACAAAAGGATGAAAGACTTGACCGACGAACCTAAGCTGACCCTCTGTGAGGGACAAAATAAAAGCAGCTTCCCGCAGGACAGCGTCCAAGCGGAACAATGCGAGTGGAACCGCATAGACAATACACGCAGATTCAATAGCATACACACGCGTGGTTTACCTATGAGACTTTTGACCCATACACATCTCGCAGAGGGTGCGCCCGCTGCGGATTTTCCCGACGCGAAAAAAATACAACTAGCTGAAAAATCGTGTATTTACTCAAAACTTTCCAATGTAAGCATGCTCATATTTTTAGTGGAAACGATGGCTATACTAATCAGCTACCAGTACATATCATTGGCAGTTGCTTGGTGTAACACATTACGGTACCACAAGAACTTAAATGATCAATGCTTTTCTTGCTCTTTTTAGTCGCCGATCGGCGACCATGGCACGTCAGGACTAAGGTCGCCGTTCGGCGACCATGGCACGTTAAGAGTTAAAGGGACTGTACAGTACTGGTTGAGGTAAGGGATTCATGTTTTGAACATTTCTAAGTGAGATAATGAGAAACCTCTTATGAAATATGAAAGAGCATGTAATTTTAAGAAGGATTCAACGTTTATTTGATGAATATCGGTTTTGAAATGGCTGAGATATCCCAAAAAGTGATAATAATAAAAGGCGACAGGCCACAACTTTATTAGGATCTCTTTGTTTCACCTTGTTTTGGGATATCTCAGCCATTTCAAAACCGATTTTCATCAAATAAACTTTTGATACCCTTTAGAATTGCATGCTCTTTGACATCTCATAGAGTGGTTTCTGAATATCTTGCAAAATGTTAAAAGCTAAATCTCACCTCGACAAGAACTGTACACACCCTTTAATGCTACTAAAACACCAAATATCTATGTGTGATTGATTGACATCCACATCTCATCGCCGGGTTCTCTACTACCTGGATTCGTGGAGGCCGAGTCGACGACCACGTTGGAGACATCCGGGGGCGGGGGTTGGTCCTCGGTGAGGGGCGAAGGGGGCAGCTGGGTGCCCGCCAGCAGGGTTGCGTTCTTGATCACGGTGAGGCTGACGCTGTTGCTGGTCGCTTTGAGCACAGCCACCGCCTCCTCGTGGGTTACCTCCATGAGATTGTTATCCCCCACCTACCGACAAAACGATAAAAACGAAAACGCTCAAGACACGGATAGAGTTGTTTGGGAGCTTTCTGAGAGGGACAGTAGGGCACACAGAATGGAGAATTAAAACAACTAACTGTCTCACCACACACTTTCTCCGTCCCGACTTGTAAGCTGTTTCAAGTTCTGTAGATGGGGACATTTGTTGTTCATGATACCGTGTAAGCGCCTCTATGTTGTACTTATATCATCATTCAACATGGCAAATCTTCATTGAGCAGAAATTTGTGTTTGTTGACTCCATGTCCAATTTTTGTTTTAATTTTGTGAATCTGTAGCCATAATCTGTAGTTGCCACTCACATGCTCGCTGGGCCTAAGCATATGTCAGCTAGAAGCTCCCATCCTGTTTACATACCAATTATGTATATCCCCCAAGAATTCTCTTGAAAATCAACAGGACATAATGTTATTCTGTTTTGCAAATGCACAGAATGATTTCACGCTCTGCTTCCCGTCCTCTTTGCATTCCTTCCTGAAATCAAAAGCTTGTTAATGATGCCACCCCAGAGGACCAGAATAATGTCCTCTCACTCTCGCTAGTAAGGATAGATACCAAAGAGAAATGGGGATGTAGCAGTGAGAATACTGTGCTAGGCTGCTATAAGCAACTACTGTTTTTGTTTTGTTTTTCACCATGACATTTAAGGAAATCAAGCATGTAACCCCACAGGGTGGGGGGGGGGGGGAGACAGACAATGAATGCTGATATGATGATGATCTTTGCAGATTGAGAAGGCTTATCAATGGGGCCTGATACCTTTTACCCTTTCAAAGACAAATCCCTAATATGCTCAGGCTGGGTTTGGTCACAGCCCCTATTACTTGTAAAAGAAGTAGTTGAGGCTGGGTGATGACGCAAATCGACGAGCAAATCCATTCCATATGAGTCTCACACGGGGATAAGGATTCGACTGATACATTTAACTTAAAGGAGCCATGGTCGGCAGGTATGGGGAGAAGTGTTGACGATTTGAGGTTTAAAAAATTGACACATCTTTGAAGGGCATAAAGGAGAATACATCCCCCATCAAGAAGATGCTATGAAATGGGTAACTCACGGCCGTGATCTTGTCGCCGACCTGCAACCGCCCGTCCTGCTGGGCGGCGCCACCGTCGATGATCT
This sequence comes from Diadema antillarum, assembly GCF_040938485.1. Taxonomy (NCBI): domain Eukaryota; kingdom Metazoa; phylum Echinodermata; class Echinoidea; order Diadematoida; family Diadematidae; genus Diadema; species Diadema antillarum. The sequence continues at coordinate 260,942 of NW_027271692.1, forward strand.
TCGTGACGAAGATGCCGTTGTCGTTGGGGACGTGCTGGTTGCCGAGGCCCCCGGCGATGCTGAAGCCCAGCCCCTTTTGACCTTTGACCAGGTCAATCTGGATGGTCTTGCCCGTCGAGGGGCTCCGTGGCCACCTTCGGATGAGCTGGTCAAACAGTGAGCAAAGAGGGGGAAACATGGATTTAACAGACCATTTTCGTACATCACATGTGCTCAGAGCATTTACACAAACTGTTTCATATGCGATCTTCAGATATAAGTAATTAAAGCCCATATACATTTGATTTCAAAGAAAAATATTTTCATTACTGAAAGATGTTTTCATGTTCCAGCAATCAATTTAGGAAATCTATCAAAGAAAAAAAGGCACAAGACTCAATTGTGGTTTTTCCTTTTGATATTCTTACACAAGTAGCAAAAAAAGAGACATAATGTAGGCTACTGTTCCTATTTAATTTTCTTCAAATCACACACACAGACAGAGAGACACACACATGTACACATACACTCATACACACAATTTTTTCCCCATCCTCTCCAGTAAAGATTTTGTTTCATTGTACAGAAATTGTACACATGCTGAAATAGGTGAAAAAAAGAAACACATATTCCACACATTGCTTTCACTCGCTCAACTACAAGCATATGAAAAATCAATGGAATAATGATTTAGCATACAACACAAACAATATTACAAAGCCACACATCTTCATCCCCTGATTGGGCGAGTGCGATGAGTTGCCCGGGCAACACTCACCATGTGCACCGTGTTGCCCGCCCTCTTGAGGGCGTCGACTGCAGCTTGATGGGACACGCCCAGGATCTCGCACTCGTTGACCTTGCATATCACATCATTGACCCTAGGGGGGGGGGGGGGGGACAAAAAGTCAAGATAAAGATTGTACAGTTATGTCGGTGCCTTGTAATGATGACACAAAATGATACTATTTGCTGACTACAGTTTTTTTTTTTCTGTAGTATAGGTTTGTTACTGTCAGGGCGTGGTATCTCCAAAAATATCGTTCAAGTTGAATTTTAAAAAAAAATTGAACTACATGTACCTCTGAGGCAAGATATTGTCAGAATTGTCGTTAAAACAATCATGACATTGACAGCAGCAAATTCATCATTCATGTGTCATAAACACTCTTTAACAATGAGGAGGAACTTTAAAGGAGGAAATGTCTTTCTTGTTAAACTTTATTGCGCTTTGATTACCAATTAGCAAGACCACTGGAGCATTTTCTTCACCAATTGGTACAGATTTCTGGAAACCATTGTCAATGAATAGAGCTTTACCTAATCCCTCTAATCCCTACTGCGTCACCATGGCCTTCCTGTTGGACATTATACTACACCTGAGTTGAGTGGGAATGCTAACTTTACAACTACTGGTAAGTCAAGTTTGGATGGACTGCTGAATGCTGACGAAAATGCATGGCACGTCAAGCTGAGTGCCTGAGCTAATAAAAGGGTTAAACAGCATCCACAGGTTATTTGTGTTGGCAAGGCCGGACCAATTATCACCCAATACGTCGCAGTGACATACACTGGAAATTTATAGGACAGGTAGAGGGGGGGAAAAATGATCACTATTGCACAAAACTACTCCGACTCAGAAGATTTAGTATAACTTATGCACTTATTATAATGAGAAATATAGGGGCATCATATAGGCCTACTTCCGATAAAAAATATGTTACCCTCTCTGCACAATATAACAAATAAGATACAAAAGACAACAGGGTATGAAAGAGATTACCCAAAAGAAAGATGGATGGATAAATAATTATACACAACTACAAAAGGAAAGAAAGAGAGTATAGATCAAGAGAAAGACAGACCAACAAGTTTTGTAGAAAGATAGAGATATAGATGGTGACAAATAGAAAGATTGATAGATAAATAGATCCACAGACAGAGAGACTGATAAATATAGACTGATAGATAGAGAGATAGATATATAGACAGATAGATAGATACATTGTAGATGCATAGATAGATGCAAAAATTGATAGATAGATAGATAGATAGATAGATAGATAGATAGATAGATTGACACATAAATATATAGAAAAAAAGATAGAGAGATAGGTAGATGGAGACAGTGAGAGATGCATAGATATACAGATAGAGGGAGAGAGAGAGATGGAGAGAGAGAGAGAAAGAGAGATGCAAGGATGCTAGTAAATCAAAACAAATGACTCTGATGATAAGAATGCCAGATGAGAAATGGGACTCAGAGAGGAATCAGATACTCGAGCGGCAAGATTGAGAGGAAGAAAGCAACCTTTGAAGGCAACTCAATCTACCGGGAGTGGAGCACGTCACCGCCGGTCTAGGAGGGGCAGGTGACTATATACTTGTACAGCCGCAGAAAACTGAGAGCAGTACATCATCAAGACACTTCAATTTTACAAAGAGATATATCAAATGGGAGAGATGGACAGAATGAAGGGGCATAAATGAGATAGAGATAGAAATATATATATACCTACCTAGATAGATAGGTAGATAGATAGATAAATAGGTATTAGATAGATAGGTGGGTAAGTAGACAGATAGATAAATAGATAGATAGATAGATAGATAGATAGATAGATAGATAGATAAAGAGACAGATATATAGAGAGGTAGATAGATAGATAGGTAGGTAGTTAGATAGATAGGTAGATAGATAGATAGATAAATAGGTAGATAGATAGGTAGGTACATAGACAGAATGATAGACAGACAGACAGATAGATAGATAAGAGATAGATAGATAGATAGGTAGATAGATAAGTAGACAGATAGATTGATAGATAAATAAGTACTACAGTAGATAGATAAATAGAAAGATAGATAGGTGGATAGGTAGATAGGTAGATGGATAGATAGATAGATAGATAGATAGATAAACAGATGAATAGATAGATAGATGAATAGATAAATAGATAGGTAGACAGATAGATGGATAGGATAGATGGATAGGTAGATGGATAGATAGAGAGATAGATATATAAAGAGACAAACAGATAGACAGAGGGAAGAGGAAGAAAAAAGAAAGGAGGTGAGATGATATGGGCAGGCACACTGAACCATATGGTAACAGTAGCACAGGGAGGAGCGATGCAGACACAGCGATGAATGAGCAAATGACTGATTAGGACATGAATGGAAAAGAAAAGAAGAGATGGAGAGATAGATAGACAGACAGAAAGAGACAAACTAAAAAAAAGTCAGATGGAATCGGAACCAATATAGGCTGAGACAGTTTGGGGAATTTTTTTGCATAAAATCTAGAACAATTAATTGCATATTATGGAAATTCAGGCCGTTTCTGTTCTCTCCCACCCCCTACCCATCACCTCCCCCTGAAAAAAAAGAAATGCATATCTGTATGCCATATGGCAGAGTTTTATATGATACAGGCATTATTGATGCTAGTTATGTGCTCAAAAATGGATATTGCATCAAAGGGTTTGTCAGCTTCAATCATCTGTGTGGTTGTGCGGTCAAAGCCTTTATTCTTAAATAAGCTTTCGCTGGTTATTCAATTTGGCCAGTCTTCACTTCAGATGTGCTCAGATGTGAAAATAATACAACAGATTTCCCCAAAGACTGATTTAAACAGAATACAGCCTGATTGATCACAAGTCTTATTAGATATCACAGAGTCCCATGATCAATGGCAATGTGATTACGACTTCTAGAACCTAATGCATAATTTCCATAAACATGTTTGATTTGTATAACTTCAAGCATTTAATTTCTGCTCTGTGGCCTCCTTCCGTCAAACATCATAATTCACTTTTGACTGATCATGATGTCAACCTAGTTTCAGTAATAATTCTAGCTAAAAAATGGTAATTACTATTCTGAAGTCCCTCCTGAACCAAACTAGGTGAACAATGTGATTCTATAATATTGATGATATTGATATATCGTCGGCCTTATGTATGTGTGTATGTACATAATGTATGTATGTGTATATACATATTCATATAAAAATCTATTCAGTAATGTCAAGTATAACTCGCGTTGACATACTCAGAATCTCAATTCCTGTCCTTGACGCTGAACGTACGGTATCAAATATTTGTAAAAAAAATACTGGACAGAGACAAAAAAGAGAGACATTTAGGTTACGTAAAGGGAATGAAATAAATGCAATATACAGGATCAAATGACCTGCTGCATTGTATCTTCTCTACATGGAAAGCAACCCTTCCTTACTTGAGTCTTCCGTCGACCGCTGCCGCACCCCCTGGAATAAGCTTGGTGATGAAGATGCTCGGGTCGTCCCCTATGTGCGGGTTGTCGGTTCCGCCCGCGATGCTGAATCCCAGACCCGCCCCGCCCTGGATGCGGAAAGATGAGAACAAGAAGGAAGAATTTTAAAATAGCCGAATCTTCACTTACGCCACTGTCACGTCTCATCCATCTACACAGCACATCTTGAAATCATGTCAAAAACTGTTGCAGAAAAGTATGAAAAATAAATATATGTATACACTTTGTGTATGTATTAACACAATAGACATGAATAATAATAATAATAATAATAATAATAATAATAATAATAATAATAATAATAATAATAATAATGATAATAATAATAATAACAATAATAATAATAATAATGATAATAATAATAAGAATATACATATATAATTCATATTGCCCCAAATCTGTTCTGTAGAGTGCTCAAGGTGCATAAAAACAGAGCAAAATTAAGACAAAAACAGGAGAGTTTTTACATGTTTTTGAAGGAGTCGCATGAAGTACCTGATGATTGCACCTCATGTGGGTTGCATGAAACTAAAGTAGAAATAAAGCACTGATGAACATCTAGTTATCTTCCTGTGTGAATGTTATTGTATGTATAAAGTGTCAGACATCTTGTGCACACGGCGTAGATTACAGTTATGTTCTGAGATGAGTAGGTTGACAATCAAATTATTGCCGTAACATAATCATCATAATGATAGTGCTGCTGTGGGTCTTTTCTTTTGTTTCGTGCCAAATTTTTAATCGTGTTCAATAAATCATTGGACTCCCAGTGCGCTCAACAATAAGCCTTGACAACACTTTATTTCCCATATTTTGAGAAACATTAACAGTGCATTTGACACACAGTAACACATGCCTGGTGATCATCTAATCAAAAACTGACATTAAAAAAAGATGTGATTGGGATGGTAGTGAAAAAAAAAAAAATATATATATATATATATGTACTGCAAATATACCCCCTTCTGTCCAGCCTAATGTCTTCACACATTTGTATGTGTGTAGTGAAAATTTGATTGTACTCAGATAATCATTTATGGTAATAAAAACTGCATAAACATGAAAGTAAAACCTGATCAATTGGGAGTACACATATGAGCTAAGTGTGAGTTGGTTAAAAATGTGTCATTAGATGAATGAATAAAAGCCCATACAAATACGCAACTACACCTTATGGCACTGCCTGACGAACTGCACCATCTTCCATAATCCAACATGGAGATTGCTTTGCTAGCATCAATTAGCAGCAGCTTTGCAGCATGGCGGTTTACGGACCCGTAAAATGACCCCACCCACCAATCAAAAGAGAAAGAAAAACAACATCTTTCTATCGGTTCAAAATACTCGCCTCAAAGGCATGGTCGCGAATCGATGGAAGGGCCCCCTCCTCTCAATCGATGTCATCCTCTTAAAATCAACATCTTCTGACTGACCTCCAGCTCTCCATTTTTTTTTTTTTTTTAACGAGGGAATTGGACTTCGCCTTTCTCGTACTACATAATGGGGTGTTGCTTCAACAGGGGCTGTCGTCTCATTCATGCACTGGCATGATATTAACATTTTATGGATTTTGCTCGAGACACACCCATGCAATTATTTTGTACTCAGAACGACAGATAATACATTTTATGCCACTTCGCACAGGGAGCGGATACACGGTAATGTAATACTGCATGAGACCGCAAAGTATGACATCGTAATGATTGCAATGAACACATCGCATCAAAACCAGGGACGCCTTGTCTGTAACCCTTCTGTGCTTCTGAAAATATTCTTTAACAGTATTGTGGAAAGCTGGCCAAGTTTACATCTTTAATGAAAAGAGCGAAAATAACCAGAACTTGCCTGACCAGCGAAAACAAACACTATTTCATAAAATATGTTATCACAATACAATATGTTTACAAAATAATTTTGGGTTTGAAGTATTATTCTTGACTGCAATCACCGGTGGATACATGATGACTTTTCTTGAATACTTTCTTCCCCTTTTTCCCAATATATCGATCAGCACTCCTGACAGTCCCTGCCTAGGTTCTGCTTAAAGTATGTACCCACATTATGTATACACTAATATTGGTCCCCCCCCCCTCCTCCTACCAAGCTAAACATCACTGTCAATAGCAAGGGACATTGATCTAAATCATGGTCCTTTGATGAAAGAGAATTATTGTTTGATTGCCATAAAAACTCAACGTGGAGTTTTAAACTTTCTACCTGACACGCTCACTTAGCTACAAGAAGTGGGAAGCACATATTATTTGAGTCTCTCACCATTTAACCAATTGAGGACGGGTTGATTTTGCTACAAACATGCATTTCCCATAGACACTTGCCCAAGTATATTAGTAGTAGTAGGGGTGAAAAATGCCATCACACTGTTCAACACCACCTCAAACAACAACCCATCAAAAATATGCTTGCCCTGCGCCAATTTGCTTGAAAAGAAAACACGCTGCTGAGAACCTGGCAGACAATGCTTTCAAAGAGAAACACTACACAAAAACAACACGACAATAACAACACACGCACACAGACACACACAGACATACACACACACACACACACACCAACAAATATGGTTGGTACGTGCTAGGAAACTTTCACACACAAGGCGACACTTGGGGCATCTTAAATTCAGTCCCAATCTCCGGACAAGATACTTTGCGTCTATACGCTGGGAGATTTGTTCGCTCTGGGGCACGGGCTGGAACAAGCTAACATAAAAAATAAAATTGTGCATATGTACAATTGCACCGCATGAGAGCGGGCGATCGCCGAGCCACGAGACGGATTCAAACCCTAAATTGTGACGAACCTGGGAAGTCTAAAGTAAAATGTTCAAGATCTCTCGCTTGCATTATCAACCTCCCCCCTCCCCCACTTTCACTCGTAGATCTTTCTCTCCTCTTCAAACGAGGGATATCGTGATATAGCCATCGAGGTGAGGTGGGGAGAATAGAGAAGGAACATGACTTAATTGCACATGTGGTGCTTCCAGAATTGATGTCGCATTTGCCAACATAGCTTTACATCCCCTAATAAAAAAGCCTCCCGGTAAAACGAAAGGGGCAGAGTCGTGAACACTGGCAATTTTACAATGAGGGAGAGTGGAGAAATGGGGGACGGGGAGAAATATAATACATGGTTACAATCTGTGAAAGTGTGAGAGAAAAATAAAAAGAAGTATATTGGTTGAAAGAGAGAGATGCGGAGTGGAAAGAAAGATGAGAAGAAAAGAAGGCTGATGTGATATATGTGATGGAAAGGCAACCAGCACAGTATACACCATATACCAAGTATTAAAAGAATATGATACACTGTCTATGATATAGAGAGAGAATGAAGGATGAGAAACAGGAGGATAGAGAGAACGAGATGACGTAGCAAGAATGTATCGTAGATGATGGAGGTCAAAGGAATAGAAGAGGAGGAGGAGAAGGAACGAGGAACGAGGAAGGAAGAACAAAAAACAAACACAAATATGAGGATGAGATTAGGAGGAGGAGGAGGAGGAGGAAAAAGGATGATAGTAGGAAACAAAGAATAAAGCTAAGGTTAAGCAGAGAACATAATATGAAAGGGGAAGAACAAACACAAATACGAAGATGAGATTAGGAAGAGGAGGAATAGGAGAAAAGAAGATAGATGAGAAAGAAAGGAGCAACAGAGAACACAATGTGAAAAGGGAAGAACAACAAACATTATGAAGATGAGATGAGGAGGAGAAGGAAAAGAAAGGATGATAGAAGGAGATGAGGAAGAAATGGCAAACAAGAACAAAATGAGAAAGGGGAAGAACAAACACAAATATTGAGATGAGATTAGGAAGAGGAGGAATAGGAGAAAAGAAAGGAGCAACTGAGAACACAATGTAAAAAGGAAAGAACAAACACAAATAGACTGTATGAAGATGATGATGATGATGATGATGATGATGATGATGATGATGATGATGATGATGATGATGATGATGATGATGAGATAAGACAGAGGAAGAGTAAGAGAAGGAGGAGGAGGGAGATAGTAGCAGATGAGGACAAAAGGTACAAACAGAAAACACAGTGTGAAAGAAGACAGGAGGAACAAACTGAAGATGAGATGGAGGATGAAGAGGAGGAAGGAGAAAGAGAAACAAAAGGAGAAAAGAGATGAGAGGAGTAAAAAGGAAAGAAGGAAAATCAAGGACAAGAATGCAACAGAATAGGAGGATATCAAGTGGAAAAAAGAATATAAAGGGGAAAAAATAAAACAGGCAAAACCCTTTCGAGTTGCAAGGACTTGTGCTGAACAAATGCGACAAATAAAAATGGGACTGAGATATGGATAAATGGATGAAGCAGCTTTGGAGAGATATTGATCAAACTTGTACCTTGACTGACTAAAATATTGTATATATATGAATTTCAGCATTCTTCTTTTTGTTTTTGTTTTCTTGTTATGCTTACAAGTCTCTTTCTTTCTTCCTTTTTTGCCCTTCTGCAGCTATTACAGAGCTGTGGCGGCAGCTTGCTGCATTTATTCCCATCCTGGTTTTCGCGACACAGGTTGAAAAGATTAAGTTTCCGCATAAAACCATGAATATTGAGATTGCTTCTTGCCAGATTGTGTGGATGGATCCCTAGCTTGTGGACGGAGGAGTTGACAGCACAGATCTCCTTCTTTCTCTCTCTTTATAAAAGAATTCTTTTCTTATACCCTAATGTTTTGAATACGAGTCCAGAGTTTGTTTGTTTGTTTTTTTTTTTCACCTGCTCTGAATTCTGCATGACTGCTACTTTCAAATCAGGTTTTCTACTTCAAACTGACACATATCTCTCTCATGGATGAAACAATTTCGATTTTGTTCTTTATATCCCACACTCTAATGCACATTCATACATAATCATTCATCCATTCATTCGTTTTTTCCATCTTCATCAAAACTTGTAACTAGATTTTTTTTTCATATATGAGTACAGATATCAAATGATAATGATAATAATCACTCAGATTCCATTGTTTTCGCTCCTTTGAAAAGAGGATAGTTATATTTTGGATCACAGTTCAGTTAACCCAACAACCCCAATATATCCAAATACTTGATGCATGTCATTCCTAGATCTGGCACGCAATGGGTTAGATGAGGCTTTTGGGCATTTAAATTATTAAATCCGTACTGTAATCAATTTCATGCTAGTATGCATACTGGAAGATATAACAATTTTCAATGTCAGGAAGTGGACACAATCATTCATATGAATTGCCCAATCATTCATATGAATTGCCCAATAATTTATATGATCATTGTACACTCAGTTTATATGTATTATTGCAAAATCATTTAAGTAATGTTATATAATCCTCCATATGTATTATTGTACGATCATTTATATGTAATAATGAATAATCATCTATATGTATCATTGCACAATCATTTATATGTAATATTGAATAATCATCTCCTATATGTATTATTGTACAATCATTTATATGTATGATTTCACAAACCAAATATCATTGCGCAACCCTGTGAAGCTCATGCATGGAGTCGGGCTGAACAGAAAGGAATAATTCTTTGACTCAATCAATTAATCAAAAAGCACTTAGTCCTCCTCCTGAAAGAGCTCCTTACCAAGAATTGCAAGCATTTAGATAATAAAAGAGATCGCATTCCATCGATTTGATAACAATTCTACCCCAGGTTGGAGGACAATTAAACTTCCAATGCCCTCTACCCATTCCTAAATAAATTATAACAAGCGAGAAAGAGAGAGAGAGGAAAAAAAGACAGAAAGACCCTTTCATCCTCCACAAATGTCATTTTCTATCTGACGTGAGGACATCTTTGTATAAACAAATTCTCCTTTCAGAACATCTCTACAGGGTTAAGGGGAGAGATGGCCGGGGGAAAAAAGAGATTTAAAAAAGAGAGAAAGGAATGAATATATATTTCTGAGATATATTTTTGACAACTTACCCTGACAAGTGTGATCTCCTCGTATTGCCACTGGGGCTCTTTGCTTTGTATCTGTAGAGCAGAACAAAACACAGAGAAAGACAAAAATAATGAAAATAGATAGATTTAAGCCCATTTAGCACAAAACAGGGTGTATTAACACAATATATTTCTCTCCTGTGCCCCATATCAACCATTCATTCAACAAATGGCCTGCTGTCTGTATATTCCTTGTCCAACAGTGAATTTTGGTTGCCCAAGGCAAGCATGCTAGTGAGTTTGTAGCCCAATATATTATGCTAAAACACAAAGCCCCTATCCAATCTGAGTGTATACCAGTTCTGGGTGCGGGGCATTTTACGGGAGAATCTTCATTGCGACTCTACGGGAAACATGACAAATTCATTATGCAACAAGCCATAATATCACAATATTACCGTATCCACACAACTCTGTACTGTTCCTCTGGAAAAGCAAATGAAGACACGCTTGTTAGCACAACAGCAGCATATGGTGCAATGCGTACAAACAAAGCACACGGAGAGACAAACAAAACAAAAATTAAACATGAAATAAATCAAACACTCAATGGATGCCTCATTATGTATTAAAGTTGATACAGCACAGCACTCCATACACTGCAACATCATGGCATTTTCCACATCACATCAGATCCCTTTCTCACGTGGCGACTGAAAAAGGATATCTACCCCAGCAGTCTCTGGGATAACAGCAATTTTTCGACGGACTTCGGAGAGTGACACAACCTAGCCCTGTCAGATGAAGGGGTGAAGCTTTCAGACGAAATGAGTAGAAACCTGAGCTACTCCTCTTTTTGATCCAGATTCAGTTTTGTAGACATGAGCTCACTGATTTGTTGCTACAAGGTTGACATTGAAAATAGCTAAAATATAACAATATCTGTCCACCCAGATCATTTTTGTCAGATCATGTGATGTCTGTCTAATGCATACAAAAATAATAAGGAAACAAAAAGTAAATCCCATGTACAATACACAAAAATTCCAGTTTAAACAGTCCACAAAATGGAGACAAAATAACAGCAGTCTTCATGGCAAGGAGACCTTTATATTGTATAGACAGGTTTGTTAATGTGTAAAACAAATTTTTAATAGTGGTGTTAATAGACAACCATTCTTCTATGTACATGTGGTCACTAAAGCAGGTTCGACTGAGCTACTGTAAAACGAGGAATGTTCGCGTGCATTTCAATTTCGCGAATTTGGCGAGAGCCAAGATTCGCAAAATTAAAATGCATGTGAAAGTTCTTGTCCACACTACACACATTAAATGTAAGAGACAACTCGCGAAAATTGCATGCCGCGAAAAAGGCCGTCGGCTCCAATTAGCGAAAATTTCATGCCGTGAAAATATTGGGTTTTACAGTTACTGTACCTGTTGTAAAATGACAAGGCACTACTTCTCTTACAAATACTGCTATTTCTGTTTTGCATTTTTATCTTCTTTTTAATGGGCAGTCTCTTTAAACCTTTTAGTATTCCTATTGTGCCATATCAGAATGACATGCTGTTTTCATGATTTATTGGCTTTTCCAGGCAGGTTTGCCACTCTGACCTTGTACAATGCATATAATCTCTACTGGTAATTTTTTTGGCTTACGGAACTGAAAATTAGATTGAAGCAATCTGCGGTATGAAAAGCAATAGTTGGAGCAGAATACACAATTGGAGATCAATTATTCAGGGCTGCTGGGGGGGGGGGGGGGGGGAATCGCATTAAAATGACAGAGACTCACACAACTTCGATTTTGCATATATGTAAACACAGACAATACAATTTATTTTAAGTCGGTGTTTTATCGATTAGTCTGACATTGATTGCTAGAGTTCCTTTCTTTTCTTTTTTTCATCAAAATAATAGTATCAGTTTCCCCACATGCATTTCTCACAGCGATACAAAACAGTTTCATTCTGTATAGCGCCCTCATCTTCAGTTCCTTTTTTTTTTCTCATAACTTTTTCTTTTCACTGTTATCTCACTGAATGTCGGACATGTCACATTCCAGGGTCATATACACTTCCCGGGAGTGTGGCGCAACGGCAGGTGCGGACAAACGGAACCGCAGGTTGATTGGCGATTTAATTTCCCCCCGAATTAGTGTTTGGTCTGTCAAGACCTCAGCGGTCCATCTCCAAACGGTTTCTCTCTTTTTTCCCTTTCTCCACCCTCGGTTTTTTTTTTCTGTGTTTGCTGACAGACACCTGGCACACTTATCGATGCTACCAACAAGTGCGAGAAGCGTGATATGTAATGCTCGTTAGGCTGCCGATAATTCTCATGGAGCCCAGCAGCGTGTCAAAGTCGGTGCCGTGATGTTTGTCCCCGAGTGCAAGATTTGATTTTTGAGGTGAAACATTCAAAATGCTCATTAGGCTGCTGTTAATTCTCGAGGAGCCTGACTGCATGCCAAAGTTAATGCCGCGATATTCGTCCCTGTGTGCACGGTTTGATTTTTTAGGCGAAACATACGTAACCACTTCAATGCTGCATACATCTCCCCACTATCAGACTGCCCAAGCGTGGTCATGAGAGCTGTATGCGCAAAACTTTTCATTTATTTAGCATATAAAGAGAAACCTACACTGTGCCATCGGTAGAAATCATTAACGTGACTATACCGCAAAGAGAACATACACCTCCAGTACAGGTTGCATCCGATATACATAGCATGTCATTGCATATCCACAGTTAAAAAACAAGTGACAGACATCCGCAGATAAGAGAAAAAAAAAATCATGTTTCTCTGGTCCCTAGCCCAGGCCAGTAGTGTGATATACAGTAGTAATTTTCATTATCAGCTTCTAAGTCACGACATGCAGACTTCTTTTCTCATTAACAACTGTCATGACAATTTGCTTCTTACTTTTTGTGGTCACATGAAGAAAAGATGCTGAGATATTTTTATATCTTTGTACGATAAGAAGAACAGGGAATCCCTCCCCCTCCCCAACTTACCCCATCTTCAAATACTTACAAATTGCTACCTTGCTATTTGATACCTGGGCAATTTTGTTGATTCGTTTGTTTATAATTTGTTTTGTTTTTGAAGATACTGGTGAAGACACCACAGATCCAGCTACATCATGAGATATGTTCATGCTTCAAGCTGAAATGATCGCAAGAAACACTTGGCATTTCTGGCATCCTTGCGTTTCAAAGAATGCTAGACAATGAGCAGGATATTCTTCACATGAATTTTCGTTTTTTTTTTCTTTTAATTGCAAGCCACTTTTGAGTTGAATCTTTCCCTTGTCATGCTGCTTTGTGGGCAGACCATCTTAAATCATCCTAAAGCTATCAAAGAGTATAGCTCCAGTGAGTGTGTTACCATGGCAATAAAAAGAATCATGACAGGTAGCCAGCATGGACAGCTATGAGTTGCAGAAAGTTGAACTGCTACAAATGCCAAGTCCCAAGCAATTGTGAAGGAATGATCTAATTTGAATCTAGGTATGGCCAGGGTTGTACACTGAGAGGGACAAGTACGGTGGATATTTATCAAATACTACACATGATATGCATCATTACATACATTTCCCATCAAAAGAATGCTCCGATGTACATGTACAGGAATGCAGAAATCATAGTACATGATATTATTTTCATGAGCGATGCTACACTTGTTGACACGAGATACACCCGGGCCCTGTTTCATAAAGCTGTTCGTAAAGTTATGCACAACTTTACGAATAACTTAAATATGGCAAGCCAAGTGGGTGTCCTAATCATTGTTAATTTTAACAGCTAAAGTTGAAATTGCAGATGATAATGATTATTCTAACATGTTAACACAATCTTTCTAGGTGAAAGTGTATTTTTACCCCAATATAGATGAAATATTGACATACAGCCATACTTTGCTTAATAAAATGTAAGGGGAAAATATTGCACACATTCTGGCAGTTCATATTCCAGTCGTTCGTATGATCGTGCATAACTTTACGAACAGCTTTATAAAACAGGGCCTTGGGACCCCACATATGAATGGGACCCCCTGGGCCCTTATCAATGGTTCACTTTATTGAAAATTGAATGCCCAATCTGCTGCAGTACAGTGTACGATGATGATCAATACTGCACAACAGAAGGCAGCACCATATCCTTAATGGACCCCACTGATTACCAAACTATCATTTAGCAATTTCATTAAGATTTGTTAATGAAAGACTTCAAATTTATATCAAATGCATCCTGCTCACGTGTGTCAACGTCATGCCAATTTGTGGTATTGTTGAGCCATTTTCCGACTTTCTTTTTTTTACAGTACTGACATACTGTTCATATTGTCTGCGGATGCAATGTAAAGAAATATTTTCTTGCAGCTTTTGCATTCACCACTTCCTCCCTGGAAATTAAAAGAGCGCCACAATACTCCATCTACATACAGCATTTCATGCGTGCCCCAATCAGCAAATTAGACACGCAACCACACGAACAGCATGCACCGCGGATGAAAACGCATCTCGAGGCACAAACCACATTAATCTACACAACATGCGATGAAGAAACATAAATGTATCTATATGCAGAATGAGATAAGTGTGCTTGACGCACATTTATGCTACCTCGTCGGTGAAAATGACCACATTGAACATTTAAGCCGCCACAACTGAGGTCGACGTGAAAGATGACACACACGCCTTTTCGTGAGACAATCATGTCCAGTGATTCCAGGAGCAAAGCGGAACTGAAACACGATCAAACGTCATCTACCCGCAGATAACGAGCAAACGAACAAACAAAAGACAACATACAGACTACTGACACAGAAGGTAATCACATTGGAAAGACATTTGTGTTTGTTGAGCACATCCACAAACTAGAGAAGCACTCTGAAAGCGCAGACCTCCGCCAAGCATGCAACCCATTTTCACCCGCACTGATCTTGTTCTTCCACAGAGATCAGTGATTTCCATCCATACGTACTGCATTGTGTGCTGAAAGCCGCCCGATTTCCCAATAGAGAAGCCTTTGTTACGTCATAAACCCTCAACTCCCTGGCAGAAACTAGAGCACGTACTTTAGTGCGCGCATGCAAACCTCAAATACTAGTACGCGCAGCCTGAACTCCCAAGTTCATTGACCCTACCCGCCAAAATATCAAAAATCCTTCAAAAATTCCCCAAAAATTCTCGGATCACTGCCAAAAGTTAATCGTTTGTTACTTGTGTCATTCCAAACCGTTCCTGCAAGTTTCATCTTAATCCGTTAACTACTTTTTGAGTTACTTTGCACATAGACAAACGAACGAACGAACGAACGAACGAACGAACTAACTAACTAACAAACAAACAAACCAACGGTAACGAAAACATAACCTCCCCCCTTGGCGGAGGTAACAAACACACAAATGAGAAGCACCACGAACACTGGTGTTACAAAACAGAGTCGAGCATTAACAACTGGACCACACACACACATCAGGATATAAAAAGTCTCTTTTCTGACCATCTTGATGCTGCTACTAGACTCTCAAAGCCATGCTTGTTTTTCATGCGTCTACACATGCATGCACATATCGTGAAAACCAAAACTGAACAAAAGAAAGGGTAAAGCCATACTCACACAAATCAAAAAGCAAAAGCAAAATGTTACACAATGGTTAACAATAACAGCATGTCTACTGAAGGTCAATGGTCAAACTGACAAAGGTCAGAGGTGAGAGGTCAGACTTACAGCAAGTGACCCCTCTGTTTCTATTCGAGTCAGAGAAAAGAAAGGATAAAGGCATACAACGTACACACACATTTTGCTACAAACTCTAAATGTTACGCAATGAATGGTTCACGACAACAACATGTCTACTAAAGGTCAACGGTCAAAGGTCGGAGGCCAGAGGTCAGACTTACTGCGGGTGAGCCATCTATTCTATCTGAGTTGGCGTGTGACAAGGCTGGTGAGGGCTGGAGGAGGGAAAACAGACAGAGGAAGAAAAAATATAGAACAGCACCAATGGTTACCATGGAAACAAGGGCATCCTTTGGTGTGAGACATGAGACAATTTGTTTTCAGTTGACACTATATCATTTATCATGATGATGATGAGGGTGGTGGTGGTGATGAAAGAGATGTGAAGATAGCAACAAGGAATAATTTTCCTGGTACGGCATAGCAATTTACTATGCATCTTGGTATGACTGCTATACAAAATGTCATTTGCATGGCAATTTCATTACGTATGCTTGTACACCAATTTGTTCAAAAATGTATGTCCTCGACTAAAATTGCTATTCAATTTCAAGAAGGAAATTATTCCCTGAGTGATAGTCATATTCATACTAAATATTACCATTGTCATTCTTTATCATGATCGTAATCTGAGCTGTGGTCTATTCACAGAACATCAATCAACTACTGGTATATGTAAAGCCAGAACACTACTGTTAATATTATCATCATTGGCAATGCAATTATTCTTAATTTCTATTACACAACGACTTAATATTTCATTGTGAAATTTCCACCATACTTTCCCCCACTGAATGCTTTTTAATTTTTCAGGCTTCCTTTCCTTGTTAGTACATGGTCCAATGAATTGCGAGAAGAGGAAGAAGAAATTTTAAAAAATGTTGTTTTCCGCTGAAATCACACACCGGCATCGCAACTTCAATGGCGATAGATGTAAACTGTTAATAAAATACGATCTCAGTCAAGTGGCTGTAATGCAATCATGTAGCGTTTGCTTGAGAAGTGAAGATATATAGTAAAAGAAAGAGAAAAAAAAGGGGCAGAAAGAGAGAGAGGAAATGAGTGCTTTTTTCATTACGTCAAACTGGAGGCGTGAGACACCATGACAATTAAACCAATCTGGCGCTAATTGCTCCACAAATCATATCTACCCCAGTGCATTGGAGGACACTATCCTCTCACACAACGGGCATCCCTACAGCACATTTGGGGTAGAAATCAACCCCTTTCCCCCAATCGATACGAACATCCCAACACTGGGCAGTGTTTTTCTTCCATTGAAGGACTTTGTATCTCTAGTGGATATCTGCAATCTTCTTTTTTCTCAATCACTGCTTCTTACCCTCATATCAACATCTCGACACAGGGTGATTTTCTTCTTTCATGGCAGTGAGAGCCATTGTATCTTCAATTGAGATTCTTGATTTTCATTTTTCTCAATCAGTGCACTTCTTTAACCCGTTGAGGACGGGCTGATTTTGCTACAACATGCATTCCCATCTAGACACTTGCCCAAGTACACTCGGGACTCGTCCTCAACGGGCTAATAATGTCCTCATTTTATAAAAATTAAGTTGTCATCCACAGGGAAGAGTCTTCACAGAAAACATGGGAGAAAAAATAGCATGCCGTGGGGCTTTTTATATTTTTTCTCTTCACAAGGTTGCCAACAAAATACATGTACTTTTATCAGCGCAAGAACGCACATACATGTACTTTTATCAGCGCAAGAACGCACAATCTACATCTGGAGGAGATATTGCAAAGCACCATATAGTTTACAGTCTGACAGTTGCGCAAACCACACCGTGACGTAGACCGCGAAATCGCATTGATGCTTCTGAAAGGTAGCACAACACTCTATGCACTTGTTAATCTTAGTTACATAATTATCAAAAGCCCCTTTAGTGCTACATTTACAACTGATCCTAATATTGGTAGACATTGTAAACTATCTTCGTCAAACGTTTCTGTTTTAAATTTGCGATTCTTTCCACTTCTCACTGATTTAGCACAGATCTAATTACTTTGATAAGTTCAGTGTAGTATACTATACGTCTCCAATTTAGGTAAGATGTGCTGCAAAATTCAGGGTAGCCAA
Source organism: Diadema antillarum (assembly GCF_040938485.1). NCBI lineage: Eukaryota > Metazoa > Echinodermata > Echinoidea > Diadematoida > Diadematidae > Diadema > Diadema antillarum. The sequence goes on from NW_027271692.1 coordinate 278,986, forward strand.
ATCAATGACAGTATGATGATAATGATTTCTGCAGTGAAATCTATCCCAGGAACGGACGGGTTAAAGTTCTTACGCAGCACTGCGAATGCCATCCACACATGAAATATTTCGCGACTTCATGGAGTGTGTGTGACTAATGATGGGTGCTTCATTTATTTTCCATTTGGCCCATGTGGCGGATCATTTCCACTTCAGGAAATAATTGATGACATGAGGAGAGCTGATTATTCCAGCTAATCTGACAAAATCATCCCATCGCTTTCCCATATCTTGAAGTAATATGCATCCTCAAGTTATTATATGCAGAGATGACAAGAGCCAATGCGAGATATATTGAAATAAAATATCGATGTCGATTTCCATAATTCTCACATGACATGTTCAAAGTGTTTTACGTCCTCTTTGTTAAGTAAACACTGGGCAGAAATCTGAGTTGTGTTTAGACATTAATGACTTGTTGCATTTATATCACATCAGTGTACAGCCAGACAGACCACCACTCACATTAGTTTTCAATTTCCATTTCACTTAAATTGCATATATCATAAAACTGAGCCTCGTCTGCTCTGCCAATGTTGCTTAAAGCGCCGTCGCGAGATCGCCTAGCGGAATCACCCTTTTTTACGTATCCTCCATGCGAGCTTGCGAGCGGCTTATCTATTCACGCCAGTGGTGTGTGTGTGTCAATTTTTCCACGGCTGTTGTATTGGTCATTGTAATATGACAAATCAACTGCCTTCTTTAGCTCGTGTTTATATGGAAGTCACTTCAGTGTTTGCTGCAAAAAAGCAATTTAAAGCAAAAGCAAAAGCAAAAACAAAACAAAACAAAACAAAACAAAGACCTCCACTACAATAGAGATGTTCAGAAGAAGAAGTCAAATGACGCCATCCCAAGATGCTGTATGAAGGCTCGACACAAGTGTACACTGGTTGAAGGGGGGGGGGGGATGGGGATGACAAATGGGCTGGCCATGTTGCTAGGGGTAACGGTACTTGTGTTGTCGGAGGGGAAGAGAATGAATGGAATGTGAATTGATTCTGTGGCTTTATTTTTAGAATACCTTTGCATCACAAAGTAATCTATTTTTTTTTCCTGCAAAAAGCCAAGCTTTCTCAGTGCACATAAGTCTTGCCTTAAATAAGATACAAATAGCATACATGCCAAAAATAGCTTTGCTGTAATCTGAACATAAACTCCCATGATGAAATGAAGAGGGATGGGATGAGAGATAGGATGGGCAGAAAAGAGGAGAAGAGGAAGAAGAGCAAGAGAGAATGGAGAAGGAAAAGGGGAAATGAGAGAAATGAAAGAAAGAAGGAAGAAGAATTGAGAGATCAAGAGTTTGAGGAGGAAAGAAAAAAAGAAAGAATAATATTGTCTACACTGTCGGGCACCATTTCCGTACAACCGCTCAACAGGCGGACCCGCGGCGACAGAGGAAAAATAGTAAGATTTAGCCAAGGTAATCACACGACCCAAATAGATCCAATGATGCGTGTTTGTGTGTGTGTATGTGTGTGTGTGCACGCATACTGTATCTGTCTGTCTTTGTGTGTGTGTGTTTGTGTGTGTTCATTTCCTAACCAGGACATTTCCTCACAAGAGAATAGCCCCTATATGTGCCAAATCTCGCCGATAGTTCTCCCCCGCTTTATCGCCGCCCGTTGACCTCTTTCGCAACTATTTGAGCACGGCAGGGGGGCGGGGGATGACCACATCAACACCAGAGCTTCAGGCGGCAATTTCCTTCTCGAAGATGTCAAACATTGATCAGCGGAGCCGACTATGCAAACCTGTGGAATCGACCGCAGTAATGCCTGTCAAAAAAACTGGGTATTGAATATGCATATTTATCCGACAAACAACGACAATGCTTACACAAATTTTACCACGGAACACCTGCCCATTCCTGCAAGCAGGCAAATTTTCAAATATTTGAAAAGCACCTACGAAAGAACGACCTTCACAATTCAAATCATTTTCTTCTCTTTTTTTTTTCCGAAGCTGCAGAATAGGGGCTTGAATACATCAAAACCTTGCATTACTATGACAGCATTATGCTCAACGGATAATCACGCATCATGACGTTGAATCTGCAACTCACTCCAGCTCGTATTGCTTTACAATGAGGGCGATGGATACAATTTCAGTCACTTAGCAATGATTAGCACTTCTTCCTTGCAGAACTCCAGTCATTTTTTCCTCTTCACTTTGGGAAGGGCACAGCAGGACTTACGTTCATCATCTACTCATCTTTACATTGGTGTCCCCATTCTGCTTCATAAATGAATGTATGTAAAACTCCCCTTTTAAAGCTATGCATTCTCTTTGGCTTTTAATATCATTATCTTTTTTTTTTTTGTCGTTGTTGATTGCTCATATCTCATAAAGGATGAGATCAGAGATGATATTATGATAAATACCAATACATACATAGAACGGCAGCAGTCATGCATGTTGTAAATTTTACCTTTTCTTGTTTTTTTTTGTGTGTGTGTTAAAGGTTCTCATCATACTGGTGTTCAACATTTTCTTGTTGTCTGTGAATATCCATACATTACAACTTATTCGTAGTACTAGCTCCCTTTTCATCTTGAATTTAGACTCTCCCTTGAATGATATACATGTATCTATTTTTTGTACCTTACCTAGAATATTGACATCTTCTAATGCACTTACTCCCATTCCTCACAAGAAAACATGCTAGGTCTCACCTGATGATAACACGCAGCTTGGTATGCTCTTTCTCTACCAGCTGTTGCAAAAGCGGAAGAGTGTGCGATCCATTAATTGTAACGCAAATGCTGAGCACACAAAACTTGCCGAGCTTGAGCAAATACCCCTAATGAAATCTTTGCAATTGCGTAATCAGCTCCGTTAAAATTGCTCTCCTTTTTTTTTTTTTTTTGGGGGGGGGGGGGGGACACATTCCTAAGTAATTTCTTCAAATTCCAACACTGTCTTGTTAATTCTTCTCCTTCTCCTCCTCCTTTTCCTCCTCCTTCTTCTTCATTTTTCTGTAAAAAAAAGGGGGGGGGGCATCCATGGACCCCCAATCCCATTAATGATACAATGTGGCAGCTACCGACACTTGCAATACAGAGAACCTTTAAAGCTGAGGTAAAAATCGAAGCTGGATGGTGCCTCTGCTACGCTCAGATCTCCTGATTTTCTCGAATATCAAACATCTCCTCGATGCTATTCATTTGCATTAGTCCCACTCATTACTCGACGATGGGGAGGCGCATTTTCGAGTCGGCAGCTTTTTTCCCCCCACCCTGACAACAAACTCAAAATACTGAACGGAAAAGGAAAATAAAAGACAAACAAACAAACAAACATCCCATGAGAATCTAAAAATACTTCTTTCAGTCAGCCACTGGTGCATAAAGAAATGCCACTAGCATATTTTCTCATGATAGCAGTAAATCCAGGTGGGTTGTTTGTTTGGGGCAGGCCAGAATGGAATTGAAGATTTCCATCTAGTGGTAATACCCAGGCAAGTAAATTGCTATAATAGGAATCTGATTCTCAGCAAAAAATGTTAAGGTAAAGGCTTGAATTACAGGGAAAGTTTAACTCATAAATTTCACCAGATGTATCCAGTGTATCTCTAGAAATTCTTCATATCAAACCTAAATTGTGACATCGTAAATGGGCAGGAAATGCACCAAATTTCAACATCAGTTTCTGAACCTCCCCCCTCCCCCTGCAGAAAAAAAATAAGACAAAGCCATTATCAATTCATCCAGGTAAAGCCCAGCATGGCCATCTCACATTTTCCACCGCAAAATATCCTGTGACATAGCCGCATCCATTAGAGATGCTACTATGAAATCTCAAAATCAGCCACATTTCTTCTATCTTGTTGCCCATCTTTGCAGCTTTCTGTTGTTGTTTTTGTTTCCCCTGAGGGGAGTCGGGGGGGGGGGGGGGGTTAGGGGAGAAACTATTGGGCAGAAATGGAGGTGAAAAGTTATTTTCCTGAAGAAGAAATAAAACACACCACACAAATGATAATTTCAATGATGACACAGTCAAAAGCTGTTTGACTCCCCAACCCATGAAAAGCTTATGTTTGCGGTATTCGGCGTGCGAGCTTTGGGCGCGAGAGCGACGAAATCAGCCTAATTGAAAGCGAGAAAGAGAAGGGGCGCTAATTTGAGAGGGCATATTAGGTAATTGCTGCCGAAATGAACTGTTGGCCAACGGGCTCACCTCTAATCCTAATATCACTTTTCTTGCTCTCTCCCTCTTTCTCGTAATTACAGAATGGAGTATTGTCTTGCTCAGGCTTCTTTTTGTCTTCAAGACGAAAGGGCTGACTTCCTGGCCAGATACTCCCATTTTGTTTTGCATTTTTCTTCCATCCATTTCCAAACCAACTTTACAAATCACTCCTAAAAGCTTCTCGGACCCACTTCCATCAGAGGAGATGACAAATGCACGAAACTACGTCCAGAGCAGAAAGCTCACAAACGACAATGTCTTCACAACGGCTTTGCCATAAAACATCTGGAGAGGGGTTTCTAGATATTATTAAAATGAAAATATTGCATTTTCAAAGTATGCATTTAAAGTGCCTACAACCCCCAAGAAATCCCAACATCTTATTGCAACATACAAAATCCTAAAGTTAATGTTTACAAGATAACAAGCACACATGGTGAATATGATGTAAGTACCTGAATGGAAATATGTTGATTTTACACAATTCAAATAAGAGAACAGTTTGGTACCTAAAAAAGATAATACCAAATGACTACAAATGCTGGAAAATTACCCTACATTTGGGCATTTAGGCAGTAAAGCATGAATCATACTCGTAGTGGGCTGGATATATTTCTCTCAGCAAAACAATTTCTTTCTCAAATTCTCTCCTGAAAAGTCCATGAAAAATAAGTGTGTGTGTGTGTGTGTGTGTGTGTGTGTACAAATCTGTCTGTATATATGCATGTGTGTATGCAAGTATGTCTGTATGTACGTGCATGTATGTATGTATGTATGTATGTATGTATGACTATATGTCTGTATGTAATGAAGACAAAGATGGACCACAGACAAATAAATACATGCACACACGTAAATGTGTATACTGTGCATATCAATTATTCCTAGTGAAGATAGCATCAGCAAGAGCTGTGGGCAAGCAGTATCCGTTATAATTTGAGAGTATGTTCATCTGTGGAAGTTCTAAGTGTAATGTATGTACTGTCAAAATAAACCTAATGTGCAAGATTTTTCGTGACAATACAGTTGTGCAAAGACATATATGTCTAACAGCTCTAGTGGAAAGATGACCAAGTCAGAGGTCAAGGGTCAAAGGTTACAGGGAACACCAGTTTATACAGCTGGCCTCCGCTCCCCCCCCCCCCCCCACACACACACACACACACAGAAATCTAAACTTGGAGCTTTCCTCAGTAGATATGAAATTGTTGGTCTTGATATACAAAGTATGCTGCCATTCACCAGTTGAACCTTAGTTCCCCCATATCCCAAAAGGTTTGGTTATGATTTTCAGTCCACTCCAAAACTCAATGGCTTAACTGATGGGATATAAAGTGTGTGAGCAGAGCAGAGAACTTCAATTGTCAGATTTAGGTGGGGGGGGGGGGGCTGGTATAAAGGGGTGTCTTTCTAGCACCCATTTTGTGTGACTTTATTGTTTGTCCATGGAGGGAGGGGAGGATGAAAATGATGACCTGCTATTTATGGAGTGATAATTTTTCATGGGTGGAGTTTGTTTTAAAGGGATCGTGTAGATTTGGTTGAGACCTAATTTCAGGTTTCTAACATTTTTTTTTTGGCGAGATAATGAGAAACCGCTTATGAAATATGAAAGAGCATGTAATTCCATGAGGAATTCAACGTTTATTTGATGAAAATTGGTTTTGAAATGGCTGAGATATCAAAAAAAAAGCAATTCTAATAAAGTGTGGGACCACACTTTATTACGATTGCTTTGTTTTACTTTGTTTTTGGATGTTTCAGTCATTCCAAACCCGATTTTTATCAAATAAACTTTGAATTCCTCTTGAAATGGTATGCTCTGTACTATTTTATAAGTGTTTTCTTGGTATCTCACAAAAAGTTAAAAGCCCAAATCTCATCTCCACCAATACTGGACTATCCCTTTAAGGCAAGAGACTTATGCCATGTGTTTCTCTTATTTGATCATATGGCGTTGCAGGTTCATTGGTATTAAAAGTGCGAGAGTAACATTCTTCTTAAAAGTTTATGTGTCTTTTTTGCAAACCTGAAAATGAGATTTCTTTCATCAACTGGTATATTGTACAGGTAGGTAATGCAGACATTTCATCATAGTAATAAAACTGAAAACATTTCTTTATGATGGAGGGGACAACAATACAACAGATTTCCATTGAATTTACTCCAATCCCCCTACCCCACCCCCCCCCCCCAAAAAAAAAAAATCCAACCTTTATTCTCGGTACAAAAGGGGAGCACATTTTCAAGGGACATGGAGTTAGTTTTGTTTGTTTTGTTTTTTTCACTTTTGTTTTCTACAAACTCTGTGATGCATTTCAATGAGATTTCATTACCGATGTTGGGAGACATTATTCTTCAACCAAGCAAAATTTTGCGACATTTGCAAAAGGGATAACAACCTTTAAGCAAGTAACGTTATCATCAAGGCAGCCCTTAATACACACAGTGCCACCCATGCACATTTTTGCTATGTTTTTTGTTTTTTGTTCTTGTTTTTAGGTCATGTACTGCGTGTAGCACAAGTGTGCTGTACAAAATGCATGCAGATGAATATTAGATGCTATCCTTGGTGTCAGACCAATCTCTGATTTCGGCCTGGTACATCAATTAAAACATGATTACATCCCGGGAGACCACCCCTGGAGAGTCAGATCATCTTGGGTTTGATTGGCTCCTACTTGATTGGAGTTTTCAATGGTGTGAGAGAGAAACAAAAATAAAAATAAATCCAACTGCATCTTGGATCAAGACTAGGTGAGATGAATGCATAATTATCTGTTCGTTTGTCTGTACGTAAGAGTATCTATGGTGAGTGCCAAATCACTGTCGGTGTGTTGAACTTCAATGCTTGAAATGATAAGTATCAAAAACATAGTGAGGGCTTACATGCCTGAAATAATCTGCCTTTTTTTTTCTGAGAAACATGCACACATACACATTCACAAGCAGTCTGGCTTGTTTCGAATCGATGCCAAGCGTAAAGCAAATTACCACCGGTGGGATTCTTCAAAATGCAATCTGCTGCCCACACACCAGAACTACATCTTCTTGGCGAGAAAGATAGACCAACCATCAATGGCTTTATAGTTGATGTGAGTGTCACGAAGACTTACTCCTCCTCCTCTGCCTCCCCCCCCCCCATGTCTGAACCCCCCCCCCCCCTACTAACTTTGCACAATGAGTGGAGGGCTTAGCGTATCTTCTCGACATTCCACATCACTGGATGTGGGTTGCTATGGAAACTGGATGACTGGCATTGTTGAGAACTTGAGCACTGTTAGCAGCTCTCAGGATTAAGCATCGCAAAAGCTTTGAACATGACAATAAATTGCTTTAAAAAATTAATGTGATCAATGAATAGATGAATTTTAGACTCTAGAGGGCGGTCTCCCGCATACTTAATCTTCCTGTCGTCTTGAAATATTTGAGGATCATTTCATTTTTTGTGGAAAAAAATCCATAAGTGTTGGGTAAGAACTTTACACCACGCTGTTCTGGGTGTAAATTGTAGTCCACCGAGAGCTCAATATAATCTACTCCCTATTGATCTTCGGCCACCTTGAAGAATGACATAATGAAAATTCACCATATTTTTATTTTGTTGCAGGGGGAATAATATTACTCTTAACCTACGTCAGTAACAAGTAAAGGAGTGATTACTTTTTTTTTTTAATGATATTTTGTGGAATCCTCTCCATATTTTCCTCATTATATCATTCTGCTCATGTGACATCAAAAACTGGAGTGGTCAACCTCATTCAGCAGTGACTGCCCAGAAATGTTAAAACAAATTCACTGCTTTTGAACGAATTGTCTGATTTTCCTCAAAGTTTCACAGATGTGCTCTACTAATACTGCTACATTTACTCAATCCAGGAGTATATTAAGGCGAACTTGTCCAATAAAAGTACGCATTCTGAAAGCCCATGAAGCTGATTAATCCATTTATTACAGTAGTTCATTCCTTATCTTGAAGCACAGATTCCTGGCTTGGATGCATTGTAACCAAACCTATCCTTAAAGTTTTGGAATATTTTTCACAGTTTTCAGCATTGCACAACAAACACCTTCACAAATTAAAAGCAAACACAACTTAATTACAGCAAAATATTTTCCTCCTTGAACAGAGTGTGAAAGGAATGAACAAGACAGTGTCCTTTCAACGACACCTCTGCAAACTTGTTAGATAAAGAGCTGATCATGTGACAATACTACTTATGGGATGACACTGAAACTGCGGTGGGTTCACGCGGCTTACGGCTTTTTGCGGAGGAATACCATAGTCCCACCGACTCACAGATACAATTTCTAATCTACACCCCTCCAGCAAATTATCTTGACTGGCTTACTGCAAAACAACGATCAGCGATATCGGTTAAACGAAACGGTGTCGAGGGCTGAAAATACAGTAACAGAAAGAGAATGAGAATGAGAGAGAGAGAGAGAGAGACAAAAGAAAGGGGGGAGGGGAGAATAAGCCCCTTATAGGAAACATACACACACATACAAACCTAAACACATACACAGACACAGACAGACAAACAAACGTTTATGGGGGTGGAAGCTTTTAAAACTAATAAGAAAGGTTCATGTTTTTTATGTCTATGCGAGACTGCTTTACACTTAGTGTGACAAAGTTACAAATATATATAGAATTGGGATATGTTCTCTGATAATTCATACTTAAAATTCAACATAAGCAAATCCTCTTCAGCTTCAGCTTCAACTTAGAATTTAACAAACTTAATCTCATGGAGAATTATTATTCCTCCCACTCAAAAAATGAAAAACTCGCACAATAACCACTACGACCAGAAATTGTGTTTCCTGTAAGTACTACTAGTATTATGAAGATTATGGAAATCTAGAAGTCACTATAATCACTGCTATTAAACTGAGTAGTTAATACATCAGTGACGAAAGTTTGTTTTCTTTGTTATTACTTCATCTACGATGCTTTTATCACCTTATATGCAACATACCCAACAAACTACTTTTTTGTTGTAGCTAGTTTTGATTAAAGGTCATGTTTACCTTTGGGAGCAGTGATTTCAAAAATGTTCAAGATATCACTTTTGATGCATATTTGTAGGTCAGTTGTATCACTCACAAAACATCCTACCATATAAGATTTTTTTTCAATAAAGCCTAAAATATAAGGAAAAATCACCTTTTTTTGTCATTAAACGGTTACTGAAGATGGTTTAGTCTGGAGACATTTTTTTATTATAACTATTGTTCACATTTTGTATATTTAACAATACTTACCATTGATTTTGCTGGTTCAAACTTTTACATTGGTTGTTTCTATCACTAACTCACATTTTAGAACTATTTTGAAGCACTAATGCTGGGTTTTTGTTTCATCTGCAAATGGTAAACTATGCCTTTAAAATCCCCTCCCCTTGTAGGCCAAATGCACTGGATAAAAGACGAGTTACATAACTTGCTGGCAGTCATCCCAAAATAATCACTGATATCAATTTCAGCTAGAATCTCCTACCTCAGAAGGGGCAAACGAATACATTACATATATATTTCCTTCCAAGGTTTTCACTTTTTGCCCCTCTCTTTCTCATATACTGGATTTGTAAAATGTGAAAAGCTAGTATAAGACAGGGGCATGGCAGACCACCCCATACAATTTGGGATAGTTTCTTTCTTGATGTGATGTGGGGAAAGGGCATGACACTTCAAACTGCTGCTTTCCATGGTGCTTGCGTTTTACACACCTTGAGTCATTCTCGTTCACTTTCCATTCCTGCTTTTCACACTCTCTTACACTTACTTAAAAAGAATATAACTTTTGGGGTATTTTGCATAAAACTAATGTCATTAAATGGGAGAAATATGTAGCTGCTTCCCAACATCATACTTCAGCCAGGAGTCGATGACTTGACTTCCTGACTTAACCTTTGAACCTCCGTGCACTGTGGGGAAACCTTGACGGGAGGGGTCCACAAAATATGGGTTACCAAACTGTCCATGCCAATATGCACGTAGGCACAAATTTGTGTACCAACGAGAATTCATATTTGTTTTTTGTTATATTTCATTTCACAGGGGCTCTCCAAACAGTGAATAAAAAAAGAATCAGTGCATTGACCTTAACCTTGCAAACAATGAAGCAAATGAAATGAAATGGAATTAATTCATCTACCCTTATTCACTGATTAGCGTGGGATTTATGTGCCGAGAGAGGCTCATCCTCTGTATATTGCAATTAGGTGGGCAGATACAATGTATGACCAAAACAAAAACAAAACCAAAATAGGAAAGCAATGCTCAACCCGTGATGTAAATTACATGTAGAAGGCAGTTTTGTTTTTGTTTTTGTTTTTGATTGTTTGTTTGTTTTTTTGATTTGGTGCTATAGTATACCTCATGTAGTACTTTCATGTGGGTAAAATTCAGGTCTAAAATACATTCAAGACTGTGTTATGATATGAAGCATGGTGAATAATCTCTGCTCATGACAGCTGCAATAGCCAGTGTCAAAAAAGAAGAAGAAAAGAAAATAAGATACTTTAAAGAGACATCTCTGTCCATCCATCCATCTACCCTTCCGCAAAAGTAAAAATAACAAGGAAAAAAGCTACATTGATAGACTATCGAATGTTTCTGACATATACGTTCATGCATGCACTACACAAAATAGTATGGTACCATTTGCTAGTAATCGGGAAGAAAATATACTGGAATGATCACTCCAGTATATATGTAAAATGAAGTGGGTAAGTATTGAGCCTTTCATCTGATTCCCATCCTATCCCCCCCCCCCCTCGTGTCTTCTTTCTTGTCAGTAACAAGGTCATCTGGACATGGTGGCAAGCTGCGTGAGACAAAATAAAAAGCATCAGATTTTATTTTCCACGTCTAAAGAACTTGTCATCAACAGATATGCTTGTACCTTTCTAACATCTTTCAAATGTCCCTGAAGTTAACTAAGTTGTAGAGATCATGCTTAACCGCGTCTTATTCTCTCCCCTTCCGCCCCATTCCCTCCCCTACCCCTACCAACACCCCCCTCCCCCCATTCTGAAATCCAATGACATCTCCATTGAAGACGGTTCTGGGGAGTTTGATCGATAATTTCTATTCTACGACAGACAATAGCCGTAAAATGGCTGTCGACATCCCAACGATTTCGGCAGATCGCAATACCGTGGCGCTGCGTTCTTGCCATTTGCCGCCGTGATGTCTTGACAATATATTTCCTGCAAGCTTGTGCCTGTATGAAGTAAATACCTTCAATAATATTTTTTTTTTCCTCTCGGTGTGACCTTTTCCTAACTGTGTCTGTCTCGTCTTTCAAAATGGCCCTCCCTTTTTTTCCCCCGCTTTATCTACTGCTGATATAGACACACTAATGAAAGACTTGAGATGGCAGAGATAACTGCACAGCAGATCTATTACTGCCATTATAAAGGTACCTTGATTATCTCTTATCTTCAGAGAGTAGCAGCAATAAATGTAGGATAGTTACCAAGAAATAAAGCAGTTACAGAAAAAATAGCAACAACAAAACAAGCCCACTTTCAGACAACAACAAAAAATCGCCTTTGCTAGTTGTAGATGTGAACAAAGCCATCTGAAATTTAGAGCAACTTTCAAAGGAGGAGCCAAACAAAACTGTGATGTAAAAAGGACAACTTTTGGGGCACCTCCTTCCTTTGGTGAATTTCTGGGTTAGAAAACTGGTATTGGCAGCCTGTGAGCTGCAGACAAACATTGATCCGTTTCTTTATTTTCGCAAAAACACAAGTGCCGAGGTTAAACTCGCCACATCCGACGTGGAAGCCCGTGGAGAGAGAAAATACGCAAAAACAGTTCTGTGGCAGAGTTACCAACATAAATCAGCCTTGGGCGTTGGTAGACACCTGCTGCAAAATTTTCCGCTACACATAATGACGCGCACCAATAAATACTCTGAACCGCACAACAAGAGGTGACTGAGTAAGGGGGGGGGGGGTTGGGTAACGGTAGATGTCTATGCCGTTATTTGTACTTCTACTGTGGGGGCCCTAAACACAATGGCCATATAATATGTCCTCTGAAAATTGGAACAGACTTTTTTTTTTGAAGGGGGGAACAAACAATGGGCAATCAATAATTTGCAGTTTAATTGGCAGTTACGACTCCAGGGATGCCTGTGGTATCGCGTCAGAGCCCGTCAGCATCTTCCACAGACTGCTACTTGTGACGGAGCAAAAGAGAAAAATCAATAACACCACAACGCGTATTAATACATCGGCCATCATACTTCCAATGCAGGCTGGTAAATACGAGATGAGAAGGTATCGCAATTATGAAGTAGCACAACCGTTCAAAAGACGGCCTATTGGTTCTTTAGTGTTTCCTCTCTTCTTTTTTTCCAACCGTAAAGAAAAAAGAAGCATTCTAGGCTGACAAGTTGGCCTGCCTGGAACAAGCGCGACTGAATAGCGCCATCACAATGAACGTCTCCATTAAATATTGATGCTCTCTCTCCGAGGAGGCAACCTGTTACCATGGCAACATCAAAGAGGACCAGTTCACTTGCAGGTTTTGGGGTGCAAAATGGAGAGGAAAAAAAATGGAGGTTTCGGGTCTTTATAGTGTAGCAAAGCACAACACAAATATACACCAAAGGCATCTTATGGTTATTAGTTTATTACTCTCAAAGTGTCTCCAAAATATTTCATGACAGCTTAAATTCTTAAAGCCAAAATATGGTTCTCAGCAATGCTCCAAAAAAATAAAGAACACAAAACAACTGTTTTCAGCATAAATCTTTCATTACTGATTATAAACATTTCCCTTTTTCATTACACACCCAATTAAACCTAACTGGAACTTAATAGACTTAACACATATTGAAGGCAAATCAATTTTTTTAGCATTTGTTGAGCTTTAATTGAAACTTCATTTCCACATTTTCCAGAGATCTGTGGATTGGCTCTCCAATAAAAATGTCATTTCCACTTAAAATCTACCACCCTGATGACAAGCTTTTTAGATATGACAGTTGCTTTGACTCTAAATACCACACAAAGTTCACTGTCTATTGTGAATCAAGCTCTTGCGCTGAACCTATCAAGAAAAGCAGTCATGTGGTTGTAAATTGCATTCTAATGTAATCTGATCCAAGCTAATCTGATCTACTCTAATCTGGTATAATCCCATCTATTCTGGACAATTAGGAAGTTTTCACAGCAATTAATATTTTCTGTAGTCAATCCCCAAATGCTTTTATGATGTGCAAGTATTTTGTTCGCAATTTGTGATGGTGCGTCTGATATGTTGACAGTTGCTGAAATCAAGACCATGCTTTACTTCATCTGGCGGGCAAAGTGTAAAAATCGAAGTAAGAGATTAAAAACAAGAGACCCGCGGGTCTAGCGCTCACCTGAGTATCGCAAGTTCACCTTTCACGCAGTCACTAATCTAAATTATTCACAGCTCTACCAAAATTTGACGAGGCATTCTCAAGTGGAAGATGAAAATGTACAATAAGGGCCCAATTTTTTCAAGATTCCTTAATTTGGGGGAATTGGGGCCCCCTGGGGCCCTCTGGGTGGGGCATGGTGCCCAGTTTGATAAATTGAGATCCTGACCACCTAGGGATGCTACCTGCCAAGTTTGACAAAAATCCATCATGAGGTTTTCAGGAAGAAGATGAAAATGTACAATTCAGGCCTCCATTTGGACCCTTCCAACCACCCCCCCCCCCCCACCCCCAAGAGGGGCACCCCTGGATCTCCTATGAACAAACTTGAAACTACAGTCATTACTGTACTCACTCATAGTATTATCTCAGCTCTATAACTTCTGATTCTAGAGAAGATTTTTAAAGATTCCTTCATTTGGGGGGTTTGGGCCCCCTGGGGGCCCCCTGGGCGGGGCATGGTGCCCATTTTAACAAATTGAGATCCTAACCCCCTAGGGATGCTACCTGCCAAGTTTGGTGAAAATGGGTCATGGGGTTCTCAAGAAGAAGATAAAAATATACAATTTAGGCCCCATTAGGACCCCTCCTCACCCCCCCCCCCCCCCCCTGGGTCCAAAGGGGGGCACCCCTGATTCTGCCATGAACAAACTTGAAACTACAGTCATCAATGTGCTAACTCATAGTATAAACCTAGCTCTATCACTTCTGGTTCTAGAGAAGAAGATTTTTGCGGATTCCTTAATTTTGGGGGGTTTGGGCCCCCTGGGGGCCCCCTGGGTGGGTCATGGTGCCCATTTTAACAAATGGAGTTCCTAACCCCCTAGGGATGCTACCTGCCAAGTTTGGTGAAAATGGGTCATGGAGTTCTCAAGAAGAAGATGAAAATGTACAATTTAGGCCCCATTAGAACCCTTCCCCACCCCCCTCCCCTGGGTCCCAAGGGGGGCACCCCTGATTCTGCCATGAACAAACTTGAAACTACAGTCATCAATGTACTAACTCATATTATTAACTTAGCTCTATCACTTCTGGTTCTAGAGAAGAAGATTTTTACAGATTCCTTAATTTTGGGGGGTTTGGGCCCCCCTGGGGGCCCCCTGGGTGGGGCATGGTGCCCATTTTAACAAATTGAGTTCCTAACCCCCTAGGGATGCTACCTGCCAAGTTTGATGAAAATCGGTCTTGGGGTTTTCAAGAAGAAGATGAAAATGTAAAAAGTTTACGCACGACGCACGACGGACGACGGACGACGCACGACGCACGACGCACGACGCACGACGGACGCCGGACGAAGGGCGATCGCAATAGCTCACTTGAGCCTTTGGCTCAGGTGAGCTAAAAACAAAAAAACACACTCTTACCTGAACAAGCATGTCATAATTTAATTGGAACTGATAGTGAGGATTTTGTAATATGAACTATGGGATTTGTAATGAATTACAACCACAAATCTTACAAAATACATGGTCCTAGTTTTCCTTGTGCTTTTGCCATGGCAAAAGCCTGCCCCCCCCCCCCCCTCCCCAAACAAGAATGGGTCAACCACATAGCAATGTGGAAAATGACTGCAATGCATAAGACTGGGTAGACACTTTAAAATGAAGGAAGGGTGTTAAACATCAGAGGAAGATGAAGGGGGGAATATATGGAGCCAGGCTGTAGCTCATTATTCTAAATGCACGTTACGACTGGCAATCAATCACCATGGGGTTTTTTTCTCTTCTTCATGACAGATATGATCACAGCATGACTACATTATAGTGGCAAAGACAAAGCAGACTTCTGCCTGATTCAAAAGGATTCAAATCCACGTAATATCATGGCACAGACACACAAGGAATGTTTTTCGCCCACCTTCATTACCTTTCAATAAAAGTTTCAGGCTTAAATCTAGCACACACACCTCACGATGTTGTTCTGATCATTCTGAGATGTTAACCCGTTGAGGACGAGTCCAGAGTATACTCGGGCAGGTGTCTATGGGAAATGCGTGTTGTAGCAAAATCAGTCCGTCCTCAACGGGTTAAACTGCTAGAGGACTCAACGGTTATGAAGAAAATAACTTAAAAGACAGAGAGAGAGAGAGAGAGAGCAATTCTTGCTTGGCTTGGCAGTCAACTCTCTTTTTCATCCCACATGAGGGGAAAAAAAAAACCCACACAAAATTTAAGCCAAATCGCCATGGTAACGAGAAACCATAAAAAGTGTTCTTGGACTTGTCACTCTGGATGATCTTTCATCACTCAAAACCAAGTAAACCTCCCATCCTGAGCAAATTTCGATTGTGGAGCTACCAGAAATCCTCACAAAGAGGTACTCTCTATCAATGTATGCACTCTGTGTTTCCAAGAAGCATCAATTTTTACAGACTAGGGAAGAAAGGAGAATAAAAGAAGAATAAAGACAATTCAAAAAGACAAAAATGCTTTGTGAGACTCAGAAAAAAAAGAGGAGTGCTTCGAGTGAAAGATCTGGAGATTGTAATATGAGTTTATAGAGAGCTAGAGAAAAATAAAACACTCTGAATGAATGTAACAAAAGCATAAAGAGTGAAGAAAAGAGAATGTGTGTATGTATGTGTGTATGTGTGTGTGTGTGTGTGTGTGTGTGTGTGTGTGTGAGAAAGAGTAAAAAGCATGCACAAGGCACTGATCATGGGAACAGAGGAGTTAATACAGATGGCTAAAAATATAGCTATGAGAGAGTACCAAAAATATGTCATGCAAACAACTTCAAAGAGCACTAAGAAAAAGTGAGGTTCGATGACAGCAGCCTATCTCGCGACGTCAACAAAATTACTAATCACAATCATTGACACGGATACCCCACCCCTAACTCATCCTCACTCTACTTCTCAAAACAAGAAATTGGAAAGATTAATAGATAATCAGCATTCCTGGCTGAAAGACTGGACAACAGGGAAGGACAGGAGACGGGACGAACACACGGTACCTTTCGCCTTGGACAGAGCAGCGCCGAGGAGACGTTAACGAACACATGCATCCCGGCGACGAGATGCGGGATTCCCGTCACCCACGACGACGCTCCTCTGGCTCGTTCATCCTCCTCCTGTCTACGTGTTACCTACCCTACAGCTCTTGCACAGTCTCTCTCGGAGTGAGTGCAAGTTGATGTGTTGCTCTCCGTGTATGAGTGTGTGTGTGATATCTGTGTGTGTGCTTAGGTGGTTTGTGTGTGTGTATCTGTGTATGTGTGCGTTCCTTCATATAGACATCTGTGCAAGAGCTTCCACTTATGATATTGTGTGTGTGTGCGTGTGTGTGTGTGTGTGGCTATGCTGCGCACGAGTGTGTGTGGTGTATGAGTTTGGGAGAGGGTGTGTGGAGTTCTCCCACGACACAGAAAGCCCGCTCTCTCGTATCCGCGGGAGACAACAGACCAGCGAAGCAGCCCTCGCCGGGGAGAGCGATAGCGGGCGACGGGAATGAATTGGTGAAACAGGTGGTTGCTTTGTGAGAAATTAGATTGGATAGGGAGCTTTTCGGGGTAAAAACAAACGGCAAGCAAAGAAGAGTAGCGAGAAAGAGAAAAACACGGACGGAGAGAGAGAAAGAGTGAGAGGGAGAGAGAGGGAGATGCTCCAGTGCATAGCATTTTCCTCGTTTTGTTGTTCTTAGATTTCTTCTCCCCCCCTCAAAGCGGCAACATCTCGTTATGGCTCGCTTTCGCGGATAACTGGAGGAGGAGATAGGTGGAAAAGTGGGAGAAGTGAGCACCGTTGCCGTGCGGTATGCTAATGATGTTTGGGAGAGGCCCTCTCTCAACAGGGGTGGGTAAGGCCTTTGTGGCTTACTTTACAGCAATGGTGCGCATTATCATATGGGACGACATGGGTATGATTCCCTGTTTCCGGGCGGGGCACGGGAGGGGCACGGGGGGGGGGGGGAGATATGGTGGTATCATTACCCCTTTGAGGTTATCACCTCCACATCTCATTGCTCATTACATATCATACTAGATCTAGCCTCTGGCAGTGACTGGATTTATGAAGATAAATGATGTGACACTGACAGTTGGCTTCAACATCTTAGGCGCATCTTTTTGGTCTAAACATTGATGCAAATGCACTTCAAAAAAATACTACCTACAGTTCATCTTCAGGATTTCTGGCAAAGCAGCAACGATGACATTGAAACCATGTCTAGGACAGAAGTTTTATCATGAAATTCACAGAAATGTGGTCAATATGATGTCCTTATGGACAGCTTCTGTACACCAAATGACAATTATCATTGAACTCTTTTGTATTGTGAACTTGGAACTTCTACACAATAAACACCACACAAACTTCACATCTTAGTTAGACAAGAACTTTCTGCGGAAAGGCACTCTACTGTTGATGGGTAAGAGGTGACAACATTTCTATTCCATATAGTGACGTCATCAAAAAAGTACTTGTATGCATGCCATCGTAGCAACTCACATAATGCGTACTGCAACAAACTTGTGATGATGACATAGTTCAATTTCCAAATATTCATTGACTCCTGCAATATGTTTTTAAAAAAATCGCTTATTCACGAAAATATGGTATGCCATTTGTGTGTGTCTGTATGTATGTGTATTTTGTGTGTGCATGAGCAAGCTCAGAGTGATAAATAAAAGGACAGTCCCACATGTGTGTTGTGTATTCTCACTAGACTCTCCCCACTCCTACTTGTGTGTTCACCGCCGAGACGAGAGACGAGACCGTGGGACTCTTGCTTTTGACGGTCACGCAACCTGTTGACGTCCTCTCAGAGGGGCATGGGAGCGAGGCGAATCAACTCTTCTCCCCCGAACATAAAAGACAAGACGTCACCCTATCCCATCCCCTCTACCTCCCAACAGGGGAAGAGACGAGAAAGAGAAGATGCCTTCTTTTGATTGGTTTCTGTTGTTGTACGCTTTTCTCTCTCTTCAAGACGACCCCCCCCCCAACCCCTGGGGGTCCCCACAGTAACTCGACCAAAATGCAATCAAAAGGTGCACTGGGAGTTTAAATTTCTTTTCTGCAGCCATGGGGGGGGGGTTCTTCTGACATTTAGGTGGAGAAGCAAAGTCAGGCTTCCAGTATAGAGGCACACAAATTCTTGCACTTGGCACAAACTACATATATTTGTTCTTTTTTTTGGGGGGGGGGGAGGGGATTGTTATTGTTGTTGCCTTTTATTGGTGAATTACTTAATTCAGAATTTTTCATCTTAAACCCACTTGCCTTTGAGATAATATTTAAGAATAATGATGAAAACAAACATCAGTATTTTGATTTGGTTAAAGCTGAGGTAAATGCAATTTTATTTCCCTTTGACAGACTCTACCCATATGTGCAATATGGTATGATATGAGAGGACAACATGTGGGAGCAGGTGTATACATGCATGTGAGAGTATTTATATGCATATTCTTTTACATAAGCTTGTGAATACATGTGTGTGTATGCATATTTGGTGTGTGTGTGTGTGTGTGAGTGTGTGTGCTAGTATTCATGAGTGCAAGTTGGTGAGGTCTTTATAGTTCGAACAAATGTATTTATTTATAAATTTTCAACATTGAGAAGCTCATGCGCACTAATGTAAACTCATGAACAATTCAACCTCTGATTGCCATGGATGATTTGAATGAAGACCATTCTATCTCTCTTTCCATCTATCTATCTATCTATCTATTTGTCTATCTATCTATCTATCTATCTATCTATCTACCTATCTATCTATCTATCTATCTATCTATCTATCTATCTATCTCTCTTTCTATCTATCTATCTATCTAGATTGTTTTATCTCTCTTTCTATCTATCTATCTCTCTATTGATCTTTCTATCTATCTCTTTCTATCTATCCATCTATCTATCTTTTTATCTAGATATCTACATCCATATATCTATCAATCTATCTATCTATCTATCCATCTATCTATTCATCAGTCTATCTATCTATAGAGCAGAGAGAGAGAGAGGAAAAAAGAAGAGTAGATGAATGTGTGCTGCTGTTCCTGAAAACTTGTTCTAATTTCCACAGAAGATGATGATTGATGGTTTCATTAAATTCTAACACATCTCTCTTCCCGATAAACTGGCGACAGGTGCCGTACCACTACTAAGTACCACATCAAACACACTGTATGATGCTATCGTACTTGCATCTCTCTAGATCCAAACATCGACAGCTGAGAAGCAGAAAGGCGCTATTGCGCTTTCAGATTTGAGCATAAATGAAAACAAAACAATAAATTTTGTGCCTTCAGATTTGAGCATAGATAAAAATGAAACAATCAATTTTCATGTCATAAAGAGCTTATTTCAATCAAAAGTGGGTAGATTTATAGGTATTGTTCCAAATATTGGATAAAAAGCACCCTTTTGGTTTTGATTTGAATATTATTTTACTGAAAATGGAAATGACTTATTAAAATGGACACCATAATGTAGAGGAGATCGAGCTCTACAATGTATTACTAATAATTCAATTCTTTTTAAAATGCGATAATGCCCTTCTGGTTCTCAGGCCTTGGGAACCTAGAAGTTACTCAATTTGCAGTCTCTTCTAATCCTAAGCTCTATATCAATGAATACCACAATAACCCTATTTTTTCCCAGTTTAACCTAGCCCCCACCCCCACCCCCAAAAAATGCATCAATTGCTTTCTAGGACATTGAGATCAGTCCCATCTCATAAGAAAAGGTGTTGTCCAGAGAGGTGCCCAGGCCAGGCTGATTTCACCAGTGTGAATGGGGCCATTGAATGCCTTTCAAAAGTCTCCAGTGGAACATTCCTGGGGCAATGTTTCACTAGCTGCCAATCAAAAGTGGACCATTCTCATCAAAACTATACTGTGAGACAGTTGCACTTAATGTTACGAGTGTGAATGTGGATACTCCTTATGGCAGTTCTCAAATGGAAAATTCCCTGACGTTGAATCATTCCGACAATCACAGCAGAGAGCTCTCATCAACAGAATACGATGTAAAAGCTCTGCTGATCTCTCAAGTGTGAATGGGGTCATTCGGCTCCCCTCAGAAGAGAATATCCTCAGGAACTTTGACAGGGTGCTCCAGACAAGAGGGGTAGTGTCAAAGTCACTCTTCCCCCTACCATGATTTGATTAAATCGGTTTCTCCCCCAGTCTCTCATTACTAGGAGGAGCAATGAAGCAAAATGCCAACTGAGCAGTTCCAAGAAAAAGAGGAACACAACTTTCCCCTACCCCCCAGCCAAAAATAAACCAAAACTGAAAAAACAAAACAAAACAAAACTCGAAACATATAATAATGTCACGATCAGCCAGCTTTCACCATCTCCAGCACAGAAACAATAAGTTTTTTGGCAGCCAGGGAATTCAAATTCTCTTATCATCATTTTCATTCCCCCCCCCTTTTTTTTAACAACCTCCTCAAGACTATAATATTTCTCCTACTTCATCAATATTCATGTACATACATACATACACACACACACACACACACACACACACACACACACTGAGTAAATTAAGTCTCTCTTTCATGTATTTGTATATACATATATGTTAAAGATTGCCTAAGTTCCACAGAATGTAAATGTGTTTTTTTTCTACATGATTCAGATCAGCATCACACACATTTGCCAATCACAAATGAGGATGACATCTAAGAATTTCTTCATTTAACCTTATAAATAAAACTTTACCCTACTGTAGGAAACAACAAAAAAATAAATACATAAATAAATAGATAAATAAATCTGAAAAAAAAAACAGAACAGAATCAGGAAAACATCTAAAAAAAAGATAATCCAATGAAAGCTGGAGAGACAAAAAAAAGATAAAATTTCCCTTGACTTCTCTTGGTTTGGGCGAGAAGGAAGGTGGGGTTTATTCCCTTCCCCACCCCCCCCCCCCCAAAAAAAAGAGAGAAGTTGCACTTCTTATTGGTGTATGTGGCATAAAACAGGGAAGACCACCGATCTATTTACTATTTGTGTTTTTCACAAAGGAAGAAAATAAACTGATCAGGTTTAAATAACACTTAAAGGGAAAGGCTAGTACCTGATCAGTGGGAATCAGTGGAAATGCTGGGAGATGATTGTTCCAATCCTTATGGGATTCATTCAAGAGTTCATTGTATATCTATTGTTGTGTGAAAATGATTTGCTTCAGAACGGTCTCATATTCAAGTAATGTGCAGATTAATGCTCCGTCACTGACCAGGGATGCTAACCTGGAAGCATTAAACTGCACATTACTTGAATATGAGACCATTCTGAAGCAAATCATTTTCACACAACAATAGATATACAATGAACTCTTGAATGAATCCCATAAGGATTGGAACAATCATCTCCCAGCATTTCCACTGATTCCCACTGATCAGTTACTAGCCTTCCCCTTTAAGGTAAAATGTCATTCTCAATGTTTCACTCTTTCCCTCAAATCAGTTCCTAAGGTTCTTACCTCTGCTGGTGAGACAGTGGATTGTGCTGCGTATGTCTGTATATTTTCCTTTGGTTGCTCTACATGGGACCCTACCACTGGAACAAGGCGGGGGTTGCCATCTGTTGGAGGGGCAGAGTCATCTGGATAATGGTATTGCTGCAAAGGTAGAAAAAAAAAAGTAGAAAAAGAACATGGAGTTTACATCAGAGGTAAGTAATCCAAGCACAAACTGTTGTATTTAGGATTGCAAAGTAGAACAGGATGATGATTATGTACTCTGCTATAAAACAAGAATCTTAAAACTGCCAGAAGAAATAACAATAAAATAGTTTAAAAGCATACAATGGATTTGTGATGGCAAAGAAAAGAAAAAATAATACATCACATGATTGGCCAACTTTCGTTCTTTAAAGGCAAGTTATATCATGATCATTTTGCACGCTACAGATGAAAAACTAAGTACAATGTACATGGACACTGGAATCACTGTAAAAAAGCTATTGGTCTATTATACCAAGACTGAACTGTAATTATCACACACACACACACAAACACACTCACTTTTTTTTTTGTATCTCAGTAATCTTTATTTGATGTCTATAATTTCACATGACAAAAATATTCATCTTGAATATATAAACACAATATACAATCAGCAATGTTCAATCAACTAAGAAAAAAAAATTGAATAAACACATACACATACACACAAACAATATAAAAAAAACCCAACAACATCCAAAACATGAACAGGTAAATTTCAGACATGTTACATATTATAGAAGACCATGATCAAGAAGTGTGAAGGAGACCTCTTTAAATAATGAATAAATCCGAATTGGGAACAGAGAGCTCTATTTTGCTACAAATGTGTTCGTGACCTGTGCAAAGTGCAAGACTGCTGAGGTAAGCAACAATTCACACCACAGATTCCTTCGTCAAACAAGCGTCACATCGGATGACACTCCCGAGTTACCTTGGAGACGCTGTGTCTTCACGGGATCGCATCGTGAGCGAGTTTTTTTAGAGTATGGCAAAATGAGACACAGCGTAAACACCCCTGAAAAGGACGGCCTGCTTGTCAAACGGGTGACTAGTAGGATTAAATGCGGAGTAATGATCACCAAGGCGGGAAATTGGATCCTACCTGCCCCGTGGACGGGGAATCGGGTGGGTCCGTAAACTGGTTTTCAACACACAAACCTAACTCCATCCATCTGAGAGACAGCTTGTGAGAAGAAAACCTCTCACACCTCACTGGATATGGTCAGAGCAGAGAAAGCAAAGTGTTCCCTCTCTTGGCAGATACATTACAGTTCTGTGCACTCGGCAGAAAAAGAATCACATGCATACTATGTAAGCAAGTGGTGGAGGAGTGGAGTTGACAAGCACTGCAAACTGGCATGGCATGACTACGCTGATAAAACATATTGCTCAAAACTAGATATTTGGAGAATTATACAGCTCTCCCATTAGATGTGTTTCCATCTACTTGATATCTTGACTCAACTTGATTTGTGAAAAAACGATAATCTACAATTCTTTATTATTTATTCTTTTTTAGTGGGGGAGGGGAGACAAATGTGTTAAATGCTACTTGATTGACTATGAGTATGGTTAGTGCATTTCAACATTATAGACAAAGTAGCCAACCATAGAGCATTTGTAATATAATTTAAAGGAAGCATTTGGAACAGCTGATACTATTCCAGATATAACATTGTCTTAGCCTTTTTGTGAATTGCGCTCATTTCTATCTCTAACCTAATGTTGTGGCACTTTCTCTTTGTGAAACAGCATGTGGTCCAAATCACCAACGGATCCATACTATCTTTATTTTCCTTTTGTAATGACAGAGTTGTTCAGTACAGACACACACTGACGGGAATAATGAGGTGAAATTTCATTCCGCTCGTATCCAACCGAAACAATGAAACTGAATGACTTTTGTCATCACCTTCCAATTAATTTCCAACGTGGTCCCCACTTCGGACAGTGTTTAACATTCTTTCAAAGCCACGTCATCATATTTCCAAAGGTAACTGTTTCTTGTCACTAGATATCTGGCTAATAATGGAATAAAATGAAAAAGACAGCTTTGAAAAGACCAGCCAGATGTCAGATGAAAAAGAGCTTCTCTCTCAAAAAAGAAAAGAAAAGAAAAGAAAAGTATCTTAGAGAAGCCTCACAGAACTACGAGTTAATAATGCTCAGGAAGAATTTACGCTAAGTGCATTCACATTGGAATACTGTAAAACATTATATTTTCACATCATGAAATTTTTGCGAATTGGCACCGAAGGCCATTTGTGCGGCATGAAATTTTTTGCGAATTGGCACCGATGCTCATTTTTACGGCATGAAATCTTCGCGAGTTGCCTTTAAAAATCAATGCATGCAGTGTAGACAAGAACTTTCGCATGCATTTTAATTCACAAAATCACAAAATACCACAGTGTTTCTGCTTGGAAAGAACACATCTGTCAGGTAAGCACTGCACATCCTATATCTCCTGGGGGAAGATGACAAGAAGTGTGTCGGGTCAGGTGATAAATATACTACTGTTCTTGCAGTGGTATTTCATGCACAATTCACACTCACTTATATCACCTGCATATTTTGCCCAGGGCTAGAATTTCCATCCTAAATACCGCAGTATTTTGTGGGGTACATCATGGTGTATTTGCATTCACATTACAATTTCCCACGCAAAATATGGTGATATTTCAACGTAAATATGAATGCACCTCGTGTACAAATCATGTGAATCCATTCACCTCTCAGTGAATGACATGCCTACACATACCAGCACTGATGGCATGTCTGGCTGTGAATATGGAAACAGTCAAGCACCTGATGCCAATGGCTAATGCTTCATATTCCTTCTTCTTTCTTTTTTTTTCTGGAGACTTGGAACACTGATGATGCACAAGTATTGTTTCTAAAATTTCGAAAATGGGAAAAAATATCACCCAAGATTTAAAAACAAGCAAATAGAAAACACTCTTATTCAACGCATGATACAGATATTCAATTGTGACATGATGTGATTTGAGAAACGAGAAAGTGTACATCACAAATCCTCTTGCCGTGCTTCTTCAAATCAAAGGGGAACAGATAATTCAACTGAACAGTACCTAGATGGCCAAGTTTTTCAATTTTCACTTTGGTACCTTTCAGTTCCATTTCATATCAAATCATCTGATGAGAGGAAGGAAAGAGTCCATCTTTGCTTGACATCAAACGATTGCAGCACTTGGCCATCTCCGTAATTAGTTGGACGACTGGAATCACCCGGACCGTATCGACGGACGGGAACCGCTATGCTCCAGATGTGTACGGAAGAATGACGGTATTGACATAGCCGCGGGCCTGTTAATTGACAATTGTGTCAACAGAGTTTTTGAGGTGCCGCCTCAGCCACTGACGTAATGGTCAGCATTCCGCTCTCCGGCTAGACCGACCAGGCAACCATGTGGGACAGAGCGATCGCAGACTATAACTAATGCTTACTTTTCAAGCAAAGTTCTTGAAGTATCGCTGTAGTACTATTGATGCCAAACAACAGAAAGTAACTTTGCAATCTTCGTTCATTTCATGGACTAAGGCTTCCCTTGGCAACTGTGAAGAATGTTCCAGAGTGGAAAATTCCTATGCCTGGACGGGTGAAATACGATTCATGGGTAATAGCTCATTTAACTGCAAGAATAACTTATAGAGGAACATGGAATACCCCTTAAGATACAATGCTGTGACATAAGGTCAAGATCTACCAGTACCTATTTCTGGACTTGAATGAGAACAGAATGAGCCAGGTTTCCATGGCAACAAGAATGTTATAAAGTCTTTCCAAATCTCATTTTAGGGCTGTGGTTGTAAATGGGTTAACTCTCACAGAATGTAATCCTGCCTTGTGTCTGTGGGGTGCAAAAGCCCAGCAGTGGAAAGATGAACAATACTGTTCCACGTACGATGAGGGGAAGTGTGACATCCCATCCCCATTATTAATTACAAATATGACAATACCAAACAATGCAGAGAAGCAGGACGAGGAAGAAGGCAAGAAAGGGAAACAGGAGGAGAAAGATGACAAAACACGGAGGATAGGAAGAAAACAAAATGGAAGACATGAGAAAGGAGGAAATAAAATATACAGAAAAAAGATGAGAAAAAATGGTATACATGACAAGGAAGATAATAAAATGGAAGGGAAAGATTTAAGAAGAAGATGAAAAAGATGAAGGAAAAGGAGAAGAAGAAGAAGAAGAAGAAGAAGAAGAAGAAGGAGAAGAAGAAGAAGAAGAAGAAGAAAAAGGAAGACAAGGGAAGAAGCTTGATACTGCTCTGACATTTCAACTTATGCATGCTGCAAACCCTTCCGGCTGATATCAAAACCTGTGAATCATTTGATCCATCTCCTTTGTCTTGAAGTGCCCGTGTTACCAAGGGGGTACAACATCATCGGAACAGACCGTCTCCATGAAGTGATATGTCAGGGGTATATTTTGTACACTCTGCGAGGCATTTCTCAGGGACTGGCATCCTACTCAAATATGAAGATGACCCAGAAGATGTCGGATGAAGATGGATGGGACCGGAGCGCAAGATGAGTTGTCCTCCAATCGCCAGGGAGACGGGAGGAAAGGGAAAGGGGGGTGGGGGAGTTAAGCCAAAGGGTGGAGGGGAGCAGGGGTGGGAAAAGTAATGACAGGCAGCCATCACCACGGTTACGAGTCAATTCACAATGTGGAAAGTGTAATGGGAGCTTCAAGCTCATCTCAGGGAGAAAGACGGACAGAAGAAAGAATGAGGTAACGACATCTCCCTTGAATTCACAAGCTGGCAGAAATATCTGCCTTCACACTCATACAGGGTATCTTCCCTACAAAATAAATCAAGCAGGATCACGTATTCCGACCCCGGAGCATAGAGTGAAAAAGATGAGACATAGACCAACAGGTATGGAGGAAATATACCTCAATGATACACAATACACATGATAAACTTGTTGATACACCATACACCATGATGAATACATAACGAGTACAAACAGTAGAGATGACTAAATAATGGCCTCACAAATTGAGCCCATGAGATTTCACCTCAGGGCGAAGAGTTGTTTCAAATGAAATTGGTTAAATGCAAAAGACAACTACCAAAATGTCAGAATGCTTGAAATATCTCTGACTCATCCAACAGGGCCTGCTACTCAGGTATGGTAGGAGTGCCATGAATAAGACAGGAATAATATTTGAACCATGGGTTTTAACTTTCCACAACCATTCACTGATTTCTCGCTACTGATTCAATGCATAAACCTCTGTGGAGCACCTTGCCCTTTTAAAAGAGGAGAGTTAGAGGTGATGTCATCCACAGAAGGGCCACAAAAAGAAGAAAAAAAAAAAACCTCACGATGAAATGATTCCAAAAGCATGAAAAAAAAATGATGTGGAAAAAAGTACCTGCAGAACAGGAGATGGAGAGAAGAGAAAAGGAGGAGAAAAGAGAGGAGAGAAAATGAGCAGGAGAGAGAAGGGAGGGTGAAAGGAAGGGGTAGATGGTGGGGGAGGGGGGCTGCAATTCAGCGGAATTGAATAAATGGCCAGTGTGTGGTCAATTTGTTGAGAACACACCGCTTGGATGACACATCATGTGTCACGCCGATTCAGATTTCAGATTTTCCAAATCCCTGCAATTTATGTCAAACCCTTTTTGCATGCTGTTTTTTTTTTTCCTTCTCACCTTTGTTTTCAACGTACATTTTTTTTTTTTTTTTTTTTAATCATGCAATGGCGACCTACCTGAGGGCAATTAATCCACCTGGTTGCAGGTGTTGCCACCGTGGGCGAGCTTGTTTCACCTCTAGTATCATCTGCTCCCCCGTTTAGAGCTCTGGGGAGATGCTATGATGATTGGTATGAAGATGCCCTCTATAGCGGCTCTAGCCTACATGTAGAAGCAGAAGTAGGGGCAGTAGTAGGCAGTGGTGGTGGTGTGTGGGTATGGTATGTGACGCAGGTGGTAAGCTATTAACTGTCATGTGATAATGGGTCGGATGATAGTGGTACTTACATCATTTGAGAGAGATGGAGAGAGAGAGAGAGAGAGAGAGAGAGAGAGAGAGAGATTGAGAAAGCCAGGGAAGGAGATGGAAAGAGTGAAAAGATGCATGATATTGTCGCAGTGGAAAAGGCATGATGAGTAATGGTTGAGGTGAATATTAGCGATGGCTAGGGTTGAGGAGTATTCAGGCTGGGGTGGCGAGAACCCTTTTCCCATTTTGCGCAATAGAGGGCACGTAAAGAGTCCATGTATGATATCGATGGCATTGATAGTACCAAGAGTTCTATCAACTTGTCAATGGGTTGAAATTATGCTTAAAAACCAATAATGAACCCCCCCCCCCCACATGGGACTGAATAATTAGTTCCCATGATGATGATTAATGATGAGCAAGTCAAGGTAATGGTCGATCGGTTATGTTCACGAAGACTCGTAGTTAAGCACCATGTGGACACAAAACTCAACGAACTTAAAGGGGCAGGTTTTCTAACCATGTGGACACAAAACTCAACGAACTTAAAGGGGCAGGTTTTCTAACCTCGAGGTCAAGCTTCGTTGTGTGGACACACGTCGAAGTTAGGGGGCAAAAGCTTAACCTTGAGGTTAGGGCTTGTCGTTTGAACGTAACTGATGATAATGATGATGATGATGATGATGATGATGATGATGATGATGATGATGATGATGATGATGATGATGATGATGATGATGATGATAATATTGATGGAGAGGACGAAATATAATAGTGATAATTATAATGATGACGAGGTGGAGGTAGAGGAGAAGGAGGAGGAGGAGAAAGATGACGGTGAAGATGATAGTGATGATGATGATAATGGCATCGGTCATAATGTTGATGATTCCAAAATTTTGATACCACTGATAGTAATTGACTCGACAACTTCACACTCATGTCATGTCGTCACCAATACTATAATAAAGCTCCCTCACCCCCCCCCCCACACACACACACACATAAAAAAATGCCATGCCACCTGTTATGCTATGGGCTTTCTCATTACATGCTCTGAACCAAAAGGATAAAACGACAAGGGCCATACCTGATGATAAGTTCATGACATTTGGGAATATGCTGCTAGACAAACCATCCAATCAGTCTCATATCACAGAATAATTGCTAGGCACATAGCTTTACCAGCCTTCCCCCAGCTCAAAAGATGACCGGCTTACATATAAATATGTACGTACCCTTTCAAATACAGCCAAAGCAACATCCTGCCTTACAGAAATAACACACAACTGGTCATAAACCTCAAAACTAGCATTTGCCCCCTCCCAACCCTGCTCTACTGAAAAATCCCATTCAAAGAATTAGACAGTGTGTAAGAACGACTTTATTAAATCACATTTTATGATATCAAGCTACCATATTCAGTATAAATACATATTGCATCATAGTGATTGACATCTATGTCCTGAATTTCTCATTTCCTTCTGTTTTTCAAAGAGAATTGCTGTTTTAGACTTGAAGTAAAGTTTTGCAACAACAAGAGACCCGCGGGTGTAGCGCTCACCTGAGTATCGCAAGTTCACCTTTCACGCAGTCACTAATCTAAATTATTCACAGCTCTACCAAAATTTGACGAGGCATTCTCAAGTGGAAGATGAAAATGTACAATAAGGGCCCAATTTTTTCAAGATTCCTTAATTTGGGGGAATTGGGGCCCCCTGGGGCCCTCTGGGTGGGGCATGGTGCCCAGTTTGATAAATTGAGATCCTGACCACCTAGGGATGCTACCTGCCAAGTTTGACAAAAATCCATCATGAGGTTTTCAGGAAGAAGATGAAAATGTACAATTCAGGCCCCCATTTGGACCCTTCCAACCACCCCCCCCCCTACCCCCAAGAGGGGCACCCCTGGATCTCCTATGAACAAACTTGAAACTACAGTCATTAATGTACTCACTCATAGTATCATCTCAGCTCTATAACTTCTGATTCTAGAGAAGATTTTTAAAGATTCCTTCATTTGGGGGGTTTGTGCCCCCTGGGGGCCCCCTGGGCGGGGCATGGTGCCTATTTTAACAAATTGAGATCCTAACCCCCTAGGGATGCTACCTGCCAAGTTTGGTGAAAATGGGTCATGGGGTTCTCAAGAAGAAGATAAAAATGTACAATTTAGGCCCCATTAGGACCCCTCCTCACCCCCCCCCCCCCCCCCCCCCGGTCCCAAGGGGGGGGGGGGCACCCCTGATTCTGCCATGAACAAACTTGAAACTACAGTCATCAATGTGCTAACTCACAGTATTAACCTAGCTCTATCACTTCTGGTTCTAGAGAAGACGATTTTTGCGGATTCCTTAATTTTGGGGGGTTTGGGCCCCCTGGGGGCCCCCTGGGTGCCCCCTGGGTGGGTCATGGTGCCCATTTTAACAAATGGAGTTCCTAACCCCCTAGGGATGCTACCTGCCAAGTTTGGTGAAAATGGGTCATGGAGTTCTCAAGAAGAAGATGAAAATGTACAATTTAGGCCCCATTAGAACCCTCCCCCACCCCCCTCCCCTGGGTCCCAAGGGGGGCACCCCTGATTCTGCCATGAACAAACTTGAAACTACAGTCATCAATGTACTAAGTCATAGTATTAACTTAGCTCTATCACTTCTGGTTCTAGAGAAGAAGATTTTTACAGATTCCTTAATTTTGGGGGGTTTGGGCCCCCCTGGGGGCCCCCTGGGTGGGGCATGGTGCCCATTTTAACAAATTGAGTTCCTAACCCCCTAGGGATGCTACCTGCCAAGTTTGATGAAAATCGGTCATGGGGTTTTCAAGAAGAAGATGAAAATGTAAAAAGTTTACGCACGACGCACGACGCACGACGGACGACGGACGACGGACGACGGACGACGGACGACGGACGACGGACGACGGACGCCGGACGCCGGACGAAGGGCGATCGCAATAGCTCACTTGAGCCTTTGGCTCAGGTGAGCTAAAAATGCACAGACAATGAATCATGTGCCAGTCCAGTTGATATCTGGATAATAAAGAGATTCAGAAAGTGATGGGCAAATATTCCACAGACATTCAAAGACATGTTTGTAAATTATCTTCCATATCATCCTGACATAAAATTATAGTTTCTTAAAATAGAATTTAGCATTATAGGACATTGACTGCAATCCATCCTTCCCACAAGTCTACATTGTCATACCACTTCACCTGTTCATTCTACAATGCAGAGCAAAAAATACAGAAATAGAAACAAAACAATTTAAAACAAAACTGAAAAACCTTCACTGATCTTATGCCTTGCTAGATACGTGGCATATAGTATGTCACCAAAAAAATTACAATCTGATTTCCACATCGATAACTTTAAATGTGATTAAACTGTCTAATTGCTATATTAGGATCTAAAAATATAAAATCTTACCTGCATTAATTAAAAAAAAAAAAAAAAAAAAAACTCCATTCAATTTGGTTAAGTGGTCACAGAGAAATGTGGATCGTTGTAAAGCATGTCATGGGTCTGTTTCTTCCAAGTTTAGCACTCGGAAGATCTTGGAACTGCATATCAATGTGTGAACACAGTAGACAGAACTTGGAGGGAAGGGATTCCTGACATTGCTCTATAAAGGTCCTCATTTCTCTTTGACCACTGAAGCAAATTAGATGGAATTTTCTGTAACACGTGGGTAATAAGTTATAGTGTCATACCCTGAAATTATATTGGATTGATTCACTATCTTTAAAGTTATTGTAGCGGAGGATCCCTTGTATTTTTTTGTGGAAGGGGGGGGGGGGCATACGGTATATGCAACTTGCTCCAATGACACTGCAGTCATTCAATTGCATTTTAGATCGCCTCCACCAGACTCGTGAATGCACGGAGCTAATTAGATACAGCCACTACGAATGCGACCCGGCGCTATTTATCATGCGGGATTTGCCATTGAGGGAGGAAATCGATAACAAGACAAATTGCCTGAACATCCGATGAAACACAAGCTTTCATCACCCGTCTAAGTCTGGCTGTCTCGCATGCTCGTTGCGAAAACATTTGAGTCATGAAATCTATACGCCCCGGAACCCCACGCGACAAATTGTATTTCTGTATTTATTCATTCCCTACATCATCAACAGTTACCACATTTCCCCCCATTCAGATCATGATAATAAGCCAGTACTATAGTGAAAACAGCATGCGGTAGCAGAAGCAGCATTATAATACATATCATTGGCTGAGAACCAGAAGAGCTTAAATAGCACAATTTTTGGGGCGTACTATAGAGCTCCATCTCCTCTAAAGTGTGGTGTCAATTTAGAATTATTTCAGTTTTCAGCAAAATTTTAAACATTAACCCGTTGAGGACGGACTAATTTTGTTATAACGTGCATTTCCCATCTAGACACCTGCCCGAGTATACACGGGACTCGTTTTCATCAGGTTAAAACCACAAGGGTGCTGTTTTACCCAATATTTGGAACAATGCTTACAAATCTTCCCACTTTTGATTAAATAAACTGTTATTTCATGAGTATTGATTAGTTCGTTTTTATTTACGCTGAAATCTTAGAATGCCATAGCGCCCTTCTGCTTCTCAGCTGACGATATGTTGTATCCTACATTCATGGGTCATCTTGAATACTGGCTACATTCATATAGCATTCATACAATATTCCATTTGGGATGATTCATGAGGTATTTACACTGAAATAATCTGTGACCCCCAAATACCCCTTTTCACACTATATCCTGCAGAGATACCTTGTACAGTATGTGTATGTTCACATTATGTCCCATTCTACTCCACTGAATTCCTGCCGTTCACACTGACCACGTGTATCATCTTACAAATATGGCATCATCACACTTTCACATTATGTACCACATTGTGATTCTAAGATAAAAGCATGGCTAATTTTGCATCTTTCATTTCCTGTGTTTCATGTTCTGTCTACTTCTTACGTACAACTATATAATGTATGTTATTCTCTTTATATGTCCCTCTGCGCCTCAGAATAGGCCACTAGATCGATGGTGCACTACAAATGCTGTACTTATCATTATTATCACTCTGGCAAAGGTTGTTAGTTTGGGAACAAGAGTCCACCATATCTCATCATGTATAACATCTTGAATCAATACAGCATTGGTTGCGCCTGTCAAGGCAGATGAAAAGATCAAACCTGTACATAAACAGGAAAGAGCTTTTTACTATTAAAGTTAAGAGCACCCTGGAGAATTAGAAGAATCAGAGTTTTAAATTTCTCACTCTAATCAGGTCAAAACTTGAGAAGAACAATGCACTGAAAGATAAAAATAGTAGATACAGGTACAAATATATGTACTGCCATTATGGACCTAAGACTAGGAGGGATCGTGTCCTACATAGGATAACAACCTGTGATTAGTCTTCTTTCAGTCTTTTTCATTATGATGATGAATTAATCCCAGTTCACCAGATAACATTATCGACTGGGGGGGGGGGGGGGGGGGGAGGGGAGGTAGGAACCCAATGAACCCAGGCTATTTCTTCACAATCAGGGACTTAATTAGCCCACTCTCATCACGGCAGGTCCAGATGATTAATTGAGTGCCTTTGTCCAGTTGATGTGAACCTATAAGTCTCAAGGGGATCTTTGTCCACCTGCCGTCATGGTCTAAAATTCATTACGAGCCCGGTTCTTCGATACAAGCGACGCATTCATCAAAATCATACTGTGCTCGACCAGATTCACACGGAGAGATATTGCTGACGTGGCACGACAAAAAATAAACTTACAATGCAAAACGCAACCCTGAGGTGACTATCGCAATCGCTCTCACGTCCGTTTAAAAAAAAAAAAAAAAATCACTTCATGCATGAGAGCACACTATCTCTACGACTAGATCTGCATACCGGTTTTTGCGCTCAAGCATGCAAATAGAACTCATTTCAGGAGAAGGGTGAGTCTTCAAAAAAACTTTCCTGAAAGCCCAATCAAGCATGCAATCCACATCTCAGCTACCCCTTCTTCATCTCAAAAGCAATTCTCACAGGTAATTCCCGAGCTTTCATGAAAAGAAGGTCATGATCGCAGTTGCCGCGGTGACAGGATGCAGCCGACATGAAAGTCTCAAATCAGGTAAAGCGGTGCTGGAATGACAGCACATTGCTGTCGTGAACTGTTGCGGACGCCTTTTAGAAATCCCACATCGCTACACCGGTCTGATATGAATATTCAATGGGGGATACACAACAAAGATTATTTTAAACATTCTGTGACAACGTCAAGATATTTTTGATCTCGTCACAGGAGGAGTGTTCGGTTCACGATCAAAGTGGGTCACGAGCCTTTCCACACTTACAGAATTTTAATCAACTGGGCCTTTTCTTTTTCAGCTGTCATTTGTGGTATTGTTATGAATGCTCAGTGAAATTCAGACCACCCAACATTCCTACATTGTATCATAATTCATTGACGAGAAGAAGGCATAATGTATATTCTGTATAAAAGTCTATGCTGCATACACCCTTCTGCCTGTACAATTGGGAAGCAATTATTTGGAAAAAGATGGAGTGAAGAGTATTTGCAAGAACATGTCTTTATCAATGTTTCTGTTATCTAATTTTTTTTTAAAGAAGACATGCACAAATGAAGCTTTTCCTACAATTCAATCTTCATAAAAACTCAGATATATCACATCACTGGTGGCAGGTGTTACACCATCGTGTCTTAGTCAACAACAAGTTTGTACACTGAACACCATTGGTGTACAGTACCTAGATGAACCCTGAAAATATTTGCTTCTCTCACATGAATGTATCAAAGTGGTATTATAAGACTTGACACTACTGGGCTTAGACCCTTCATGGTAAAACATCAAACACTGATGGTATTAGACACAGAAGCATGATACTGGCACACTACACCAAAGGTGTAAACCAAGGTGTAAACCAAAACACTGTGGCATATTATGGAATATCCTGGAAATCCATAAAAACTACTTGAATCACTGCACTCTGCATCACCGGTTGCTGTTTGTTTGTTTGTTTGTTTTTCAGCAGAGATTACTGACCTCATCCAAATTGTTGGATAAGAAGTAAAAACAGAACACAGAGAAATATGCGAAATAATAGCAGAAAGACAGTGGTGTTCATTGAGCCAGGCTCATAAGGAAGCTTGTCTGTTATTACCATAACAATAACTACAGACTTATCCCCCCTCCACTCCCCCCCCCCCCAAAAAAAAAAAAAATTCTAACAACAAAACAACCACCCAGAGTGTAGGAACTACACTGGATGAGATGAAAAAGTAAGAAAAGAATTAAAACAAGGTTACCTAAGGGGACCAAATTGAGAAAGTATACAATTTATGAATTCATGAATCTAAAAGAGGGGTGCTGAGCGGTAAAGAGAGAGAAAAAAATAGAAAGAGGGAGGAGATGGAGTAGAAAAAGAGAAAGAGAAGAAGTTTGTGTATTGAGTGTGAATAGGTGAATGTGTAGCTGCCTTCTTTTGTGTGAATGTGTTTGCAGGAAGGAAGAAAAAAAGGCTGCATTACATACAATACAATGTGCGCTAGTGTCCAGAGGAGAAAAACCTGCATGGCCATTCCACACTTATGACTCATCCCTGAGTTATGTTAAACATTACACGCATGCCATGCCTGTGTGAAAACACACACAGACACACACTGCCGATGAGTGACAGTGTTATATGGGAGAGAGATGGAGACCTTCCATTCTACACACTCCATACACACACACACACATACACACACATGCTGGTAACACTCCTGTCATTTGCACTAATTCGTGTATGATATACAGTAGGTACTAGCAGAATATGATGCATGGGCCTATTAAATATCCATGCATATCAATACATATCATCTGCCCCGTGGTAGAAACCAGGGGACACAACTGTACGGAACATTATCATGCAACCAAGGAATAAGAGTGCTAATGTGCGATTAAAACAACATTACAGTGCTATGAAATTTGTGACGCATTTTTAACGATGGTGTGCGATCTATTCATGATAATCTTGCCCACCACCCTAGTCAGCTACAGTTACTAGTGAGCAACAAAGCAGGGCTAAGCTACAGATACACACGCATCATACATTTTAATTAGATATGTAGCCTATTGTTTCACTTCAACATAATATGACCTGTGTTTTCATTTGGTTAACAATAGTTGCACTCTTATTGCTCTGTCAATCTGGATAAAAAGCTAACACCAACCGCAGACAAGAAAGACTAAAGAGAGAGAGGAAAAGAACAAACAAACCCCAAATCGCTGGAAAGAATGATTTCATCACCCCAGAATGCGAACTTTCCTTCCTCTTTCTGACCTCTGCGATATTGGGGGCAGGTTACCGAGAGTCTGACCTCCGGTACCACACCGTGGAACCACAATCGGCCCAATTGTACCACATTCCAGCACCAGGAGACAACCCTGCCTCATATCCTAATGTACCAGAACAGGGCTGATTCTGTTTTGTGAGTAAATCATTAATGCACAGTCTCTCCAAAGGATACATTCTCTATTCCACCTTTCCTTTCTTACATCTGTAACTACTGGGGGGGGGGGGGGGGGGGGGGGAGGAACCATCAAATACAAAAAATTATACTATAAATGGAAAAAAAATGAAAATACCACAGAATACTAATAATCATATTGGGATAGACACGATTTGACAATTATGATTCTTTAAATCAGTATTGTCACTGATACAATGTTCTTATGCATCTTCATTTTATTCATTTTTTTATCTATTCATTTTTTAATTTTTTTATCTTTTATTTTTTTTTTGGGGGGGAGGGTTACAAAATTGAACTTGCATAGTATGAGATGCTCACAGCAGCAATCTACTACATGCAGTAGATGGATGTGAAATGTCACAAGTATAGCATCATTGCACCCACGGCTGAGTGCTGTGACGTTCGAGTGCTGCAGCCACCCTCGAACCTACGCAAGTTTGTATGCTAATGCTGTAATAACCAAATTCTTTCACACTATGAAATGCATCTCCAACATTACATGATTAACACTCGGGCGGTGTCTGTGTCGATGTGGCGTCTCCCCAGGGACTGGTGGTTAAAATTAACATGAACTGCTCAGAATATCAAGGGACTGCATCAAACTCTCCTCCGGTCGTGGGCTGTAATTGCAATTTGCAAAACCCAGTGATGGAAACAGAACACTTTTCTGCCTGTTTCTTTTCTTTTAAATCTTATCTCGTGTCGGTTTACGAAATTGGCATGGGTGGCTCCACACAGTTTGGCGGTGCTAACGAGCCAGTGCTAGTGGCCAAGTCCTCGAACGCCCGACCCAGCATTTCCCCACCGCACACATGTGCACCGAGACGCCCCTTGTGGTGTCGAGGCTATAAAACTTGTGAATAATCAATGGAGCCATAATACTTCTGGCACCAACCGCTGCTACCAACACTTTCATTTCGTGCCTGCTATGTACCCAATACAGGATACTGGAGAATGTTTTTCGCACCCCTCATCCCTCCCTCTCCCCCCCCCCCCCCCTATGGAATTTCACAGATGTCAAAAGGTAACAAAAAAGAATGGAAATTTATGAGGATGATGTGCACATTGACATAATTTTGGGAATTGTCACGCCTGCTGAACGAAAGAATTGCCAAGGAGAAAAATCATGAAACAAAACACAGATTAGTATATTAAAACTAAACTAAAATAGATGATAAATATTGTCCAGCAGTGCTGATACATTACAAACTAGAAAAGCACTCTGAGAGCGCAGACCTCCGCCAAGCATGAAGCTTATTTCCACCACTACATTGGTGCTAAAAGCCGCCAGATTTCCAAATATAGAAGCCTTTGGTACGTCATAAGCCTTCAGCTGCACGGCGCGCCTCGCCCCAGCAGAAACTAGAGCACGCACTTCAGTGCGCGCAGGCACACCTCAAATACGCGCAGCCTGAACTCCCAAGTTCATTACCTGCCAAAACATCATCCTTCATGATTCCCCCATTCTCGGATCACTAAAAAGTTAATCGTTTGGCGTCATTCTCAACCTTACCTGCAAGTTTCATCCCAAGCTTTTTGAGTTATTTTGCACAAGACAAACTAACTAACGCAACGGTAACGAAAACATAACCTCCTCCCTTCATTCCTACTTATCTTTGGAACACTTGACAAAAAAAAGAGTTTGGGACAATCACAGCAAGAAAGCCTCATCAAACACCAGACATTTTATAGACGGCCCTG
Organism: Diadema antillarum; assembly: GCF_040938485.1. Classification (NCBI taxonomy): domain Eukaryota; kingdom Metazoa; phylum Echinodermata; class Echinoidea; order Diadematoida; family Diadematidae; genus Diadema; species Diadema antillarum. The sequence goes on from NW_027271692.1 coordinate 317,321, forward strand.
ATGGTCTTTCCACCAGCACTAAAACAGTCAAACTGGCCAATACAGATTTGACCAGGGAGGTCACCTCCCTGATTTGACTGACTAAAATGACACGGATGAAGCTCAGGCTTGGTAATGACATTATCACGTTACGATTGAAAAAGAAAAAAGAAGAGATGAATAAACAAGAATATATCCATTAAAAAAAGATACATACATTCATATCTTTGCAATTTATGTACTTTCTCTGAGAGCACAGACAGAAGATGGAAAGAGAAAAATGTTAGGAGACATATTTACACTTTTCGCATCCTTCTTACAGCCGAAGAGACTCATGACGCATTCGCACGGAAACCAGGTGTTAGGATGTTGGTCCGGACTGTGCACAACTGCCGTGCGGACGTTACCGCGGTTGTCCATAGTTGCACTCCACATTTTGTCTTTTAGAATGTCAACAATTTACATAGGAAAAAAAAAATCACTGGATGGTGAAAAAAAAAATCACAAAGTGCACAAAGTGCACAAAGTATTCCAAAAGTGTTCCTTTTGATCTTCCACATGCAACTCCTGGTATGCCGATGATATGAAGTCAGGTACTAAAAACAGACTTGTGTAAATGACGAAAAGCACAATCAAGATTTCCTCAGACTACCACATGGTAGGACTCTCTGCTTTCCACTGATATTGAACATATCTTTCCAAAGTAGGCTGACGTTGCACAAGAAATGGAAGTGAATTCGTAATCTGCGAAAATGATGTCAAGGCAAGAAAAAAGAGCAAGATGTTTGGCCAATACTACTGGCGAGGTACTGAAAGCACAGCCGCTTAGCTGCTGCTGAGGTAATAGAAGCAAACTTTGAGACTTGTAGTGAGGTATAACAGTGAAGTGAGGAGCAGTCACATCTGAATCACGCAAAAAAATCCAAACAAACGCAAAACTGAGCGCATCGTTCTACGGTGCGTCACGTCCAAATGTGCTTCAGCCTAATCTGGTTTGTTCAAACTCATTGAGGATGACAACAACGATCGCAGAAATGAATCTCAATGCCATTTTCCATCGACGGAGCTAGGTAACTTGCGGTCATGCTTCGATATGAACGCAACTTCCACTTTAAGGTGGGAGCATCTATGAGATATGATTCAGGCAGCGTGGCATATGCTAGCATAGATGATGATTATTGCATGCTCCTGGTAGCTTTGATGTGCAAGGTGGAATATTCTGCTTTTGGGCTCCAAATAAAGGGGGGGGGGGGTGTCTTGGGGAATCAAATGTTGGCAATTTACTACATATACCCCGGTGACCCACTTCCAGCAATGAGAAACTGAGAGAGAGAAAAAAAACTATGACAGAAAGAATATGATACAGTTCAACAGATGACGCTTTCTTAATGAACAAGAGTCGTCTTCTGTTTTATCCTCTAGTCTTCTGCTTAAAAGTGGTACGAAACGTGCCACAGAGCGGATGAGGAAAGACAATGACCGATTGAAGGAGCTCTCCTGTCACCGTGGCAACGACACCGATGCTGGAACCCTCGTTAGAGAATCACTGCGCATCGACCCATGACAATAAGCAATCTTTCAGGAAATTACAGATGAAGATGGGCGGGACGCGTGTTTGGAATTCAGATGAAGAGGTACCCAGTCAACATGTTCTGTACTTCCTTTTTTACTCCTTTGTGCCTTTATATGAGGCAGAACGCTGAAGTTCCAACAAAAGAGTTCAATCCAACTTCCCGGATGAGCAACAGCAGATTGGCATTCATTCGCACAGCTGATGTTCTCTCTTCTAAATCACACTAGGATCCACAGTATGCCTGCTATAAGAGCATTAATAGCCCATTAACATGTGACTGCACTATCGCCAGCATTTCAGCAATTTCCGATGCAGAATTTTCTTATTCCTTTCGGGGTGTAAATAATCCTTGATCATGGTTTGTGCAAGGAGAACACAAAGGAGTGAATTGCAGCTCCAACTTGTTGAGATAATCCACGACTGATACGAAGTGCAGGCAAAATGGCAAACACAGGGAGCACCTGGATGTACGGAGAACTCTGTTTTAGCATCACCAGACACCGTTGGCCGGCCGGCGCGGTGCCCTCTGCCGTGCCGGAGATGCCTTACCTCTTAGAGGGCCTTTCTCTGGCGCCAGCCGGAGACTCAACACTCACTCAAACGACATTAAAAAGGCGACAGTCTGATCTCCGCTAGGGTGAAAGTATGCAAATCTGCTAAGATGGAGGGGGTGGTGGGAGTTTGTGGGTGGGGCGGGGAAGATCCTACAGACAGAGTTTGGAGAATTTGTAGGCGCAATGTTTGTCGGGTTCTTTCCCCAAAAAATTCAAATGAGATTGCGTCTCCCCAATATTCAAATTAGATTGGGCGGCGGTCGGCGAAATATGTAGGTTGGCTTCTCGCGGTCTCCTAATTTGAATGAGATGACATGGGATGCAACTGGATCAGGCGAGTAAGATCACAAACTGACCATCACATTTCCCCCTAGAGTGCAGAAAAATCAATATCACGGTGGCAGACTAATCCAAAGAAAAAGGGTGAAAAATATCCGGATGATTTTCACGGCAAAGAGTTACGGAGCATCGCCATACATAAACATTTTTTCAGCGCAAACAGTTGAGGTCTAGAGAAAGTCACACCTATTTCGACGGAGTTTCTTCCACGCCAAGGGCAGATATCCCAATATTGACGCTGTTCGAAATGGGCAAACGGAACTCATTCCCCGGCAGAGCAGCAGAAGCCGGGATGGAAGGATAATGAGGTAAGCGAGGGGGTAGCGCACGACGCAGTGACTCTCTCACTCTTATTCTCTCCTCTCTGACCCCCCAAACGATGACGGCGGCAGATGGCTAAATGCTCAGCCCGCGGAAACACGGGTGCAGAACAACCACATGTTAATGCTGCTAATTAGACGGGCAAACTAAGCGTTATGACAGGCCATGCAGTGGGATCCCAGGTTTTCTGTTGGTGCGGGGCACCTTGCGCGTGATGCTCGCGTAGTGCTGGCAAGAGAGTACACTTTCGGTGATGGATACCCTTCGAAAGATGCACAACAAATCTATGGAAGAACATGGATGACTCCGGTACACTTTTTGATTGCAGCCCCTGTCGTTTTCATAGCATTCAATGCAGTATAATTCACAAATTAGTCTTCCACCAGTCAACACTTTGAATATCTCGTTTCCTCAAAAGTGCAACTCTTCAAGTTTTTCCAGCAGTGATGTGTACATTCTTTGCAACTGACAATTCAAACTGTCTTAAAACACCAAATCGTAGTGTTGAGCACTTTTATGTTTAACTGAAGATGCAGAATGGACTCTGCAAGCCCCAGTTATAATCAGTCACAGGCTAATAAACTGCTCGCTAGACTACATCCTTCGAACAGACATATTAAGCACCGAGCGATGATAATGACGCGCTACAAGACTAGAACGTTCCAGGGAGGTCGATTGCTGGAAGACTGATGTTACATGCTCCCAACGAAGAAAATCAGGGTATCTGTTCCCATGGGGAAGCACCGTGACGACAGGAGTGGGAAAGTGGTAGACTCCGGTTCCCCCGGGGGGATGGTGAAGGGGGGCGAGGATACGCCCTCTCCTTAGGGATTCTTGTTGGCTTACGCTTAATCCTTGCAGAGACAGGGAGGACGCGGTCCGTGTGTCACAGATGAGGCTCGTGCTCCCCGATCTATCTATCAGTCGCGCTCCAGATTGTAAACACCGCCAGCACGGCTTTGGTTAATTGATCAATCGCTTGGGTTGCTTTGCTTGCCGTTGCCGTGTGCCTTGTTGCTGCAGCGAAGAAACTGCAAACCTGCCCTGCGCCCAGGCCTCAAAGACAATGATTTCTTTGCAGTAGTGATCCACTTCTTCATATATCACACTGCACTTTCATCAGGTTGCCCTTGGAATGGGTATAAGATGAGGAAGAGGAGATGTCCAAATACAAGGAGAAACTAAGTTTTCCTCAAGTGGCGCTGGCTAAACTTAATGCTGAAGATCGCCCCCTTACAAAAAAAGAGTGCGACTTAAACGAACGACTGTCCGCGTTGACAGTGGCTAAATGGAGTTTGCGCCAAATTGCTGGCTTCGTCGGAGAGCTGTCAAGCAAGCAATTACTGCAGTCGCGATAAGGACGGCGCAAAATCATCGGCAAAGCCAGGCTTCTGTCCGACAAGGGCGGAAGAACAATGCACCCATGCACATTCACAGCACACTGCCCGCATGTGAGTGAACTAGGATAGAAACACCCCTCTTCTTCCCTCCACCATCGCTCGGAGCTTCAACCTAATGAATGAATCGATGGCAGAGGATAAAAAAGCATCTCCACGAAATGTCGACATGAAAGGACAACGGAGAGATGGCGGAGAGAGTGTAGAGGGAGAGAGACACGAAGAGACAATGGGAGATGGGCAGAGACAAAGAGAGAGAGGAAGGGAGATGGAGAGACGGAAAAAGATATATGAGCACGGGAGACAGCAGAGCAGCTGTGAGAAGATTGGAAGGTTGCCACCATAACTTGTGTGTGCATGGTTTCTTATTGTGTCCACCCATACACAAGACAGAATGGGTCATTTATGTGTGTGTGTGGGGGGGGGGGGTAACCTTTTTTGCTTCTGTCAAAAGCTTGTCTCCCATGTAGTATGTATAAAACTGGATCACCCTTTAGTGTGTATGTGTGTTTCTTCAGAGGATGCAGGTGTGCTGTGTGTGTGTGTGTGTGTGTGTGTGTGTGTGTGTGGGTTGTGTACGTGTGGGGGTTGTGTGTGTGTGCTTTGTACGCACTTGACTCAAATCAATCATTAGTGTGACTAATAGTTTTTTTGAGTCTCGCTGATGTTGATTGAATATTACTGCCCCAATGTATGAAGGAATAACCAAAAATGACTGATATACATTGTACTTCATGGCTGCTCTCCTTCACTCACCATGGGGTCAAGCCTTAAAAAAAATGAAACCCAAATAAATATGTGGATTGAGAGAATGCACCAATATTGGTAGAAACACATTGGCAAAGTAAGGAAATTTGGACAATCTGTTTAAATGTTATGAATTCTTAAAGTTTCAGTGCTGCCATTGCTGGATGAAAAGACCAACATGTCCAGTTTATGACTTTATGCATGTTCAACAATATAAAAGAAATATCAAGAAAATTTAACATATTTTCACTTTTCTGGCATAATAAAAGATCTCTTGACTAACATTTTTAACCCATCCACGTACGGGCCTCTGTGTAATCTGTAATATCGTGCCTGCCTAGTAAGTTGGCCATGAACTTGGGCGCGATCTTCCCTACGGCGCGATCTACACGCGAAGAGCATTCATACGTCATGGAAAAAACTGCCTGTGTCATTCCCACTAGGCAGGAGGGATGATGCGTGTACACTCGTGCTAATATGCACTTAGTTGACTCAATACAGCACTAGTTTATGTGAATTTTATGAAAAGAAATAATAAATTGTGCAGGAATTATGAAAAAATATTGTTTCTGTGTATTTCATTGATAAATCCTCTTCATTTCAAGCCATCTGTAATCACATCTTACCCACTTGCGAATCGACGTGTCCATAATGTCCTCGAGCCCCACCCCCCCCGCCCCCGAGATAGCTCTGGAACATTCCATTCAATGACGGGGTTTTTATTTTGCAACGTTATCTAATAACTCTCATGTAAGCAAGTTCTTGCTATGGCTAATCTATTTTGTAATGTATCATAATCTATCTCTGCTGAGATAGCCTAATTCAAATTTGCAGAGACATACAAAAAGATTTGTTTTACAATCGTGATACGTTCAACTACTCATTTACCCTGTGCTGAAATCCGCATGTCTGCTCCGCACATGTTATCGCTATCGCTCAAACTTCGATCGCGATGGCTTGTGTGTGTACACAGGTACACAGTGCTAGTGTGACGTGCATGTGTGGAGCTGAGGTGCATGTGTGGAGAAGCATGGGGCTGCAGAGAAAACCCGGGACTCCACGTGGTGTAGTGAAAAACAAATCGGACGTTCGAAGTCGTACATTCAAGAGCTAAAACAGACAAATAGCGAATTCAAAGTCCACTGAAAAGGTCTTGACATTGTAATGTATGTTCCAAAATCATGTCTGGCTTAGTTTTGAGAGAATTTTCTACACGCACGAGATCAGGAATGAGATCGGTGAACTGGCTAACAAAACGTGTGTACTGTGAACATGTGACTGGCTTGTGCACATGGCCTAGCTAGGTGATCGTGAGAGTGCGGCAAGAACGCTAGGAATGCACCCGAGATGCGGTGTGTTGCAAATTCTTGGGGTGAAATTAGACTTCCTTGTTCAGCCCGTCTAGTATCTATATTTTTTTAATAATTCTAATTCTTCATAAAATCCCGATAAAAAGACTTCATATATTCATTTTATATTTTAGAAGCGTAATATGAAATATTTTGGGGGGTTTTTTTAGTCCAAGAAAAAAAATAGTTTGAATAAAAAAATAATAATAAATAGTCGTTCTTGACTCAAGTCTAATTTCCTGCGCCTTCTTGCAGTTACCCCGCAGTTGCCCATGGATACGATGCATAAATAATCAGCTGTTTACTGAGTCGTACTAGTGTACCACCCTACTGCTCTTGTTCAAATTGAGAGGATTGTTATTTTATCGGCGGCACTTAGTTTTATAACCTCATCCAATAAAAAGACAAATTCAAACATCAAATGGTGTGACAGTTTTTGTCAGAATTCCCTACCAATTTCAACTTGTTGACAGGATAGTTTTCAGATTTCACTTGCTTCATTATCGAGGCTGTTTGACATTTGAAAGAACTGCTCCATAAGAAATCACCTTTCATTTGTTATTTATTTTCACAAACAAGTATTTTGGTCACTTGAATATTTCTTATTATTGCTTCAATGTCATGATATTTCATGATGGTTATGTATTCTGTCTTTACATGGCAAGATGGGATTTTTTTTTTCCATCCAGGGTCAAAGAAGAAAGTGACAGGAAGGAAACCAAAAGGATAGGGAGGAAATGAAAAGGATACAATGAAACACCTGATCAGCAGGCTCTTTTTTATTACAATGGTGAATGCAGTACATCAGAATTTAAGTACAGTTCTAAATAATTTATCAGTTGAAAAATGAGCAAAGAAAATGGATTTCATCGAGTTCTAAATGAAAACTAAATTAGCATCGCCATTATGATTTAGATCTAGAACCTAGTGCTAGTACTACAGAATAGACCTGATGCAAACTTGTTGTCAAGCTTTTGGTTGAGTTTCTTCAGAGACACGAATTTTGGTAGCACAATACCCGAGTGAATAAGAAAAAGGAAAAAAAAATAAATACACAACTGTAATGCAGGTCTCTAGACCACTCCCGTGCACGAGCGAGCATCAGCCCCCGTTTCTTCAGTGTCACTCTAGCTCTCGTCATTTGCATTGGCCTAGGCTAGGTTACTCGTGTCGTAGTTTTACTCGCCATCATCAATGTCATACATGGTTACACAAAATAAATTACATCTTGCCATCACCTCAACCACAGCAAAACCCTGAATATCACTCCCATCATAGTCACTCTCAGCTCACAAAACATATCAGCAAACGATACAGACATCGCAGACCTAGCTAACTACTACTACTAGCTCTAAACATAGTTGTAACTACGCCACGTCAGACATTAGTTGTACACAAATATGAAACGGAGGTGAAAAACTAGTAATGAATACACGAAGATCATCAACGATGGCATATTACCGTAGAAAAAAATACACAGAACATCTTGCACCCAAAAAAAAATCGAGGTAAAAAACTACGATGAGAAAAACTAGGGTGAAAACACGATGCTTGGAAGACGAACGATGAAGACACTACGGCAAAAATGCTTACACGGAAAACAAACGAGTGGGTACCACACAAGCTACGATGTTATGCGCACATACGTAGATAAGCTACATCGTGTTCAATCAAAAAACTCAACAAACACTAGGACAAAAACTCACCTCTAAATTGTTGCAAACGAGATAATCACTTAGAAAAAATGAACAAAACACTCTCAGAAGTACGATTGTTCTCTGAGAATGAAAGATATAGAATGATACGAAAGCAAAAGAGAGAAAAGAGAGAGAGAAATGGACGGGAAACCTAGAGAAGTTACCCACACTCACTAACGTAAATGGAATTCGACACACACACCCCCGTGCCCGCCCCAGCATAAGCATAGCATAGCAGTACACGTACGTACACACACAAGGAGATATCGTCAAGCACTCTATGAGGAGATCGATATCACGATACCGCGCGTAAGAAATCACTGCAGTTGCTGGGGCAACAAAGATACATGCGCGCTGTAAACATGAATATTGATTAGTTTCTCAGCAGGCTCGAACCCCTGGCAGGTGTTTTGGCCAATAAGAGACATTCTAAAATATGTTTCTTTGCATAAATTATTTTTCTGAGTCCCAGTAACGATCTCTGTGATTGGCTAAAATTATTCTACAGCTCCTGGCCAAGCCTGAGGTCCTAGGACGCCCTCTTTTGGTCATAAATAATAAAAACCACGTTTTTTGTGGGAGGTGACGGGGATGGGTTAAGAAAGCAGGAGAATAAAACTTCCACTATGTCAGTAGCAAGTCTAGGGAATGTGTACTTTTGACCGCCAAAAATGAAATTTTGTGGAATTCTCTTTGTATCTTCTCTATATTGTACAAGCATGACATCATGAACTATAGTAGTCTTCTCATCCAGTGGTGGTGGCACTAGAACTATAAAAAGTCATTACTTTTGAACAGACTGTCCAATTTTTCTCAAATTTCCCTGTGTTCCACTAATATTGCTGCATTCACTCAATCCATATTTGGGGTTTGTTCCCTTTTACCCTAAAATCATCCTTACCTCAAGAGCTAAATTAAACTTCATCTGGTATAATACATGCAATGTGATATATCAGGGCATGTAATTCATTCCTAGAATTGATTTCCTCTTGGAGCTCAACATTTGCCCGATCATGACGATTAAGAAAAAAAAATAATAATATTAAGAGGCTCGTGAAACAAGTTACACATGAGTTAAAGGTCCAGTTTACCTTTGGGAACAGTCATTTCAAAAATTTTCAAAATGTGACATTTAATGCATATGAGTAGGTCTGTTGTACCACAAAACATCCTATCACATAAAATTTTCATGATAAAGCCTAAAATGTAAGGAGATATCTGTATTTTTCTCAATAAACCCTAACTGTAGACGGTTTAGTCTAGAAACATTTTTATTGCAACTATTCTTCACATTTTGTATATTCAACAATACTTAACATTGATTTTACCAATTCAAATTTTTATAGTGGTTGTTTCTATCCCTAACTCACATTTTAGAACTATTTTAAAGCACTAATGCTGGGTTTTTGTTTCATCTGCAAATGGTAAATTATGCCTTTAACATCAGGGGCGCATTTCATGAAGCATCTTGTCAGATTTTTTTTTTCTGAGAAACTGTTACAAGGTACTGAAATCCTTGCATCAGATTGGCTGAGAGCAAATTTATCAAACAAAATGCTTCATGAAATGCCCCCCTGATCCTATACAAAAGTTCACTAGTTATTCTTAGACAAGGAAATATTGAAGAATTGATGAAGAATCAACATGTCCATTACTTAAACATGATTTCGACATGCGTTATTAAGGATGGCAATTCTGGCAAAGGGGGAGGGGGTTGCTACGGTGGTTCCGATGCAATTATGTCAGAATTGGGGTTTGAAGACGTCAGCCCGGCCACCATGGACCTCATATGTGCTGGACAAATAGCATAATGTCAGCTCATTGAAGAGCTGATGTGCAAATGACGCGAATCTAATAGACTCTACTGGGACAAGGAATGGGGGGGGGGGGAGAACCAAAAAATGTAGGCCTATACCCCTGGATGAAATTGGGGGTGGAAAACTTGACATACAGACAGACAGACTGAGAGCCTGTGACAGAGTTTTTAAAAAAAAAAACATTAAAAAAAAACACATAAAAGAAACCAAATTTCCGTTTTTTAAATACTTGATCATCTTTAATTGTTGGATCAATCTGTTCTGCTTGAATGAATAATAAATTTCGCCGCGAAAAGTTACAGCCATATCACTGTCTCATCAATCCCTCCACATCCACTAGCTGCACATGCTGAGATGAACTCGAGACAAATGCGAAAATATCATTACAAATGAATTAAAGTCTGGAA